>NC_061112.1:57525285-57769728 GCF_002878395.1 Capsicum annuum
AGCTTAACAAGGTCACCATCAAGAACAAGTATCCTCTTTCGAGAATTGATGACCTATTTTATCAGTTGCAAGGTGCAAGTTATTTCTCCAAGATAGACCTTAGATCTGTCTATCACCAACTTAAAGTCAGGGAATGTGACATTCCAAAGATAGCATTTCGAACCCACTATGGTTACTTTGAGATTCTAGCTATGTCTTTCGTGCTAACCAATGCCCCAACAGCCTTCATGGACCTTATGAATCGAGTATTCAAGAAATATCTCGATATGTTTGTCATTTTCTTCATAGATGACATCCTTGTGTACTCCCATAATGAGAATGACCATGCGAATAACCATAGAGTTGTCTTGCAAACTCTTAGAGACCAACAGTTGTTCACCAAATTTAGTAAGTGTGAATTTTGGCTAAAGGTCTGTAGCCTTTCTGGGTTATGTTGTTTTAGCTGAAGGTATTAAAGTTGATCCCTAAAAGATAAAAGTTGTAAGAAATTGGCCTAGACCTATCTATCCATCTGAAATTAGGAGTTTCTTGGGTCTAGCAGGCTACTACCATCATTTTATTGAGGGTTTCTTTTCTATTGCGTCTCCTATGACCCGGTTGACCTAAAAGAAAGTTAAGTTCCAGTGGTCAGATTCCTGTGAGAAGAGTTTTCAAGAGTTAAAAAATCGATTTACTTCAGCCCCTATGTTGACTTTGGCTGATGGCGCGTTGTATTTTTTTCATCTCGGCACTACCAATATATCGGTGGAATGGTATGAAGAAGGATATAGCCAAATTTGTAGCAAAGTGTGCAACGTTCTAATAGGTTAAGGTAGAGCACCAACGACCTGGTGGTGTGATGTAAGAGTTTGGTATACCCACTTGGAAGTGGGAGGTGGTGATCATGGACTTCATGATCGGGTTGACTATTTTGCGTCGTCATCATGATTTGATTTGGGTTGTTGTGGATAGGCTGACTAAGTCCATGCATTTCTTGCCTGTGCATACATCTTATACAGCTGATATTATGCTAGATTGTATATCCAGGAGTTAGTCAGGCTGCATGGAGTTCCCTCGTCCATCATTTCAGATAAAGGTACTCAATTTACTTCTCAGTTTTGGAGGGTATTTCAGCAGGGTCTTGGTACCCAAGTTCTTTTGAGTTTCGCTTTTCACCCATAGACAGATGGTCAGGCTGAGAGGACCATTCAGACCCTAGAGGATATGTTGCAAGCGTGTGCTTTTGATTTCAATGGTAGTTGGGATGATCATTTTCCATTGATAGAGTTTGCCTATAACAACAGTTATCATGCTAGCATCGGGATGTCACCATTTGAGGCCCTATATAGTAGGAGATGTAGATAATCCATAGGTTAGTTTAAAGTGGATGAAGCTACCGTGATTGGGCCTGATACAGTGTTTGAGCCTATGGAGAAAGTTAATTTGATTAGAGAGAGGTTGAAGACCACTCAGAGTCGTCAAAAGTCATATGCCGATGTGAGGAGAAGAAATCTTGAGTTTGAGGTGGGTGATTTGGTGTACTTGAAGATTTCACCCATGAAAGGGGTGAAAAGGTTTGGTAAAAAGGGAAAGCTTCATCCCCATGTTGGCCTGTATAGAGTCTTGAGCCGTGTCGGTAAAGTAGCCTATGTGGTTGAGTTGCCTGCGGAGTTGTTAGCTGTTCATCCTGTTTTTCATGTATGTATGATTGAAAAGAAGATTGGTGATTTCATTGTATTAGATCCCTCAGAGAGTGCTGATATTCAGAATGGTCTTTCCTTCGATGAGATTCCTGTTGAGATTCTAGATTTTTAGATCCGTAGACTAAGGAACAAAGAACTTTCCTTGGTCAAAGTTTTGTGGCGGAGCCAGTCTGTTGAGGGTACTACTTGGGAGGCAGAAACAGATATGCGAGTCAAGTACCCACACCTTTTTTCCGCAAGTTCAAGACAATCTGAAGGTATTATTCTTCCTTAATTCAGCCCTGCCAATCTAAAGTGCAGCTATGCATCTATTCTTGCATGAGTTCTTGTAATTTTTGAGGTATTTAAGAGTTTAGAGAGATTTTAAGCCGTTTAGCAAATTGCTTCAGCAATGTGCAATCTATTTTTCTTGTGTTCCTAGTCTAACTAGTGACATTTGAGGATGAATGTTTCCAAGGAGGATATATTGTAAGACCCCGTAAAGTTCCCTTGTAGTCTGAGCCTTAGAGCGTGTCAAGTGAAGTGTAATTTCGGCCCTAAAAGATTGAGAAGATACTTCCCAAGTGATTGTAATTTAAACCATATAGAATTTTCTTAAATTTAACTTTTTGTCTTGTAGAGAATTGAATTAGCTTTCCACAGATACCAATTTTGTCCAAATTCGGTATCGGGGTGAGAAGTTATGGCCATTTTATCAAAAGTTATCAGAACTACCCAGGTGCGATGGCTGATTTAACAGACTGTCGAGTCTGTGATGGACCATCGCTCGGCCCGTCGCAACCAAGGCAGTAACCCCCTTTTTTAGCCCAAGTACAACGGCCAAAATGACGAACCGTCAAGGATGCGATGGACCATCGCTGGAATCATCGCATTAAGGCAGTGTAGCCTCACCCTGGTCATCATGCGACGGATGATCCGATGGACCATCAGATTTGCGATGGACCGTCTCTCTGACCATCATATTAAGGCAGTGTGTCCCATTCCTAGCCAATGTGCATGGATGACTCGATGGACCATCCGACTTGTGACGGACCGTCGCAGCCCCTATTCAGTGTTTTAAACTCATTTTAACAAGGGATTTTTGGGTCTTTTCCCTTTTAACCCTCAGATATATTCCAAACGAACTTGATAGCCTCATTATCTCCCAAAACATGCAAAGGCTAGGGTTTCTCCCTCAAGAGAAAATCTGAAACCCTTCTCCAAGAAATCCAAGAACTCACCATAGATTCTACAAATTGAGTTGAGATTTAAGTTCCCCAAGTTCAAAGGTTGTAAGAACCCTCTATCAAGAGTAAGAATAAGAGTTTAGAGAAAGCTTGTTCATCCAATTTCATAATCTAAGGTATGTGGGGTTTTGAACAAGGGTAATCCTTTCACCCTTGTGCCCAAAGACTTATTTAAACTACAATTCTCTGTAATTTATGAGATTTTACATGAGATTGAATTGAGGGTTTCGACCCATTGTTATTGGTTGCAAGCTTTTGATGTTTTCCTTGAATTGAGAGTCTAATGGCATGATTTTTACATGTTTTCTTGAGAAATTGTAGCTGGGTCTATACCCCATGATTTTAATCCTTGAGAAGTTAATAGTAGAAATATTTGAGATATTGAAGTATATGAGTATGTTGAGATTTTGAGACAAATTGCTGAAATTTCTAGATTTCTACTTGAGTTATGAATCTATATGCTATCTATTATGCTTTTTATGAGTTTTAACTTGAGAATGAATTATGGGTTATTGAGCCCTACTTGAGATTTGCAATTTTATGAACTCTTATGCTATAAGCACCCATGATTTGAGAATTCTGAGATTGTTGAGAAATGTTTTGACCTAATGGTCATTGAGTTTTGAAATCCACTCTACTACATGATATTAGAGATTTGATTATTGGGTTCTTATTGAACCATGAGATCATTCTAAAGTGGATTTTCATGAGATGAGCAAGATAAAATAAAGGGAGTAGTATTTAGCACTGAGTGGGTAAGTTACTGTGGTTTATTACCCCAAAACTATGTGCCACCACAGGTTGTGCTTGAGGCCGAGTTTATGATTATTATTGGGCCTAAGGCCGAGTTGATATTGGGCCCGAGGCCGAGTTTGTTTAGTGATCACTAGACCTAGGTTATACTCCTTGGCAAGAGTATGATGCTTCTCCCCAGTATGAGGTGTCTTCCTTAGGAGGACAAAATGTTGGACTCCATGTAGCTCGCATGGTTTAAGTCGGTTAAGAGAAACTCCCTAAACTAAAGAATTTTCCATTGAGATAAGATATTTTCTTTTAAAACTAAAATACTTTCCCTTGATTTTAGTATTTTTTCCTAAATCTTGAAATGAGTTATTTTCCTAACGTGAATGAAATGCCTTCAAGTATGTTCCAAAGTTATATGATTTCAAATTCCAAGTATTTGAGTTCAAAAGAGTTATGAGTTCTTGAGCATTAAAGAAGTTTTACTCTCTATGAGACATATGCATGAGTTGAAAGTATTGCTTAAAGCTTCTTTATCCTTGAGTAATGAGAATAAGAGAAGGGTACAAATTTCAAAGATAAAAGTATAGTGACTCACGAGATTGTGTTACATGTTCCATTTTACATGATTCATGAGCTTTGCATTTTATACTTATTCAAGTCATATGAATCATTACTTATTACATGCATGATTTGATTAAAGAGTATTGATGTTGTTTTATATAAATGCATGCACCCCCACTTACTCAATACATTCTCAAGTGGTGATCCACATATACGTCTATGTGCTACATTGTCTTATAATGTAGGTTTGGGTTCTTAGTCCCAGTCTCGTCAGTGACTTCCGTGTACCTCTGTCTACATCCCTACATTGGTGAGTTCTCATGGTTCGAGGACCTATCGTCAAACACTTCAGTATTTGAGAGACTAAGTTATTACTTTCAGTTTATTTTGAGTCAGTTGGGGACCTGTCCCAATGGCTCTCTAGTTCATAGATTAGTAGAGGCTTTGTCAGACTAGTTATCATATTGTGGTTGTATTGAGGTTTCCAGTATTGTGGTTGTTTGGACCGAGCATTTTCTCCGTATTTCCTTTCATATGATATGACTATGCTAGTGTTTGAATTATTTCATCTTGAAATAAGCGTTATTACTAGAAACAGGCCCAAAGGGTTTGCTTGGGTCTACTTGTAACCTTAAGCACTGTGTGATGTCCCGAGAGGTAATTTTGGGTCATTACATTTTAGCTTTGTCGATAGCTTATTAAAGATATGCCAAATGCAATATCTACGGACAACCTTTGTCAGCACATCACGAATCATATCCTTGATACTTTCAAATTGGTCTTTGAGAATATCCATTGGGGCTATTTTGCCCATGGCTGCAAGCTAAATTTTTAAGAAAGACATGTATGTATTGATTTCCTCACAGGTGATTAAATCACATCCCAAAAGTATGAATTAGTTATGGTGATTTACACCAATGAATAAAGCAAACCGCATGCACCATTAACTCGTAAGGTTGGTTGTATCAAAATATATGAAATCATTGAACTCGCGGTAAGAAGCCTTGAAATATGTGTGGACCCATATAATATTTTGAAGTCTGCAGTATTGTCTGTGTCTATACAATAACAAAAGTTTTATCCTTTCCCTACATATCAAAGAAGAATTTCTGTAATGCTATAACATCGCTAAACAGTGTTAAAAGCTGTTGTTGATAAAGAATGTAGTTTCGACAGTCCTTGAGAGTGAACCTCATTATTTTTGGGCCACCAACTTCAACTTCTAAGAGTATTATGCTCTTTAAAGGTCTTAGTCCTGTAATTTAGTATGCTACAAGACTTTTCTTCAGAGTCCTACTCAATTCCTTATGGTAAGGCAAAAAATGTGACAGTGAAGGATCCAATTCATGATCGAGCTCTAAAACAACCTTCGTCACAAGATATAAACCATTAGCCATTAATTGACAGTTAACTTTAGCTGTGCAATCCACCCTATTGCTTTGATTTCTAGCTTTGGGTTTTCTACTCTTATCATAACTAAATGTAGCATACTTTATTACACCACCTATTTTCTTTTGTAGACTTCTTAACAGTGCCAAACCCAGTCAATTGACTTTGCTCTTTGTAAATTATGAAGGTGAATTCTACACTATGCAAAGACATACCTACAACAAGGCTTGTGTCATATTATGCATCAGTGTAGGCATCAGCATGCATTGCACCTTCACCTTCTTCAACTCAAACATCCTTATGATCATATTGTTCTCCGTCAAAAACACTTTAATATTCCCCTTCATTTCCTATCGACCATGATTTTTAGGTCTTCATCGTCACTATCAAAATGTCAATTTGGACCACCGCCATAACCACCATACGAATCATCATCATTTTGATTGTCATTATTGAGAAAACTATAATTGTTCTCCAATCTTAAAATATCATGAAATGTTTCTTTTAATGGGATATTCTCATAATTGTGATCTATTCAAAAAGAATTATATGAGAGGATTTAGAAAAATTAACGATAAAGTGGAATAAATGAGTTAAGCGTAATCTGAAAGAATAAAGTAAAATTTTGATATTTGGTTATAAGGTATAATTTAAAGAGTAGTGTAAAAGGATATAAAAAGGTTTGTTGTAAATAAAAGAATAAATAAGAAACAAAGTCAAAGGTGATTTTGCGTTTTGGAGGAAAAAATAGGTGGTTTTGAAGCTAGAGAGCATTGTGTTTTTTTTACGGCTTTCATGCCAATCATGCCAAATTCGTTAGATCCAAATAGCACTACTTATTATTTATTACTATAAGTTCTTGTTTGTCCTAACAAATTTTGCTTTTTCCTAGAAAATAGTGTTTGGCTATTATTGGACTGTTGTTTGAAAATAAATTTTGCAAGATAAGTTTCTTAGTTTCAAAAAGTACTTTTAACAATTTTTTCAAGTGAATCTTATATAACACGCATTTGTTATTAAGTTAAATGGATATCTAAACATAACTCCAAATTATACAATGTATGCAGACTTTACCTTCATCTCACAAAGATAGAGAATTTGTTCTTGAAGACCCTTGACTAAAATAAAACTTGTTAAACAATTTGAAAATATCTAATCATGACTCGATTAATTTGTGTGTTTCTAAAATGATTCTTAATTAATATTTCAAAAAATTATATTTTAATGAAAAGGATCCTATTAGCTCTCACTTTTGAGAACCGCACCGCTAAATTCCATCATATATAGCTCAAGTACTAATGGAATTTTTTCATTTGATAAATTTCATTATAACCAAGTTTAATGCTAGCATATCAACTAGATTCAAGCTTGAAATCTATTGGACTAAATGAAGTTATAGTGATTTACATGACAAATGAAAAATGTTAGTTGAAATGTTCTTGTCCACTGATGTTTAGAGATAAGGAGAATCAAGTGTCCTGCTACATAATGACAAAAAGATCAAGATTAGATAAAGTAGTTGATAATTTCAAATATTGATCGCATTTGGTAACTAAGAATTTGATATTGAGTGCAATACAACACTTGAAGATAAGCTGAAGAAAGAGTTCTACCTAGACCAGGAGATTGACTTGAAGAAGGTCTTTTACTTAACATCAAACTCTGAAGAGTTGAGAGATTATTTGAAGATAAAAGTCTTATATATTGAAGGACTCTTTGAAGAGTTGTGGTTAAATAGAGAAAGTGATTTGCATAATCACTTATGAACTTACAAAGATATCAAAAATTGGTAAATTATCTCTGCAGTTCAATAGCTTGAAGAAGTAATAGTTGAACCTAGTCCTATTACTTAGAATTATGGTGTCTTAGACTTTATGTATTAGGTTGTTTATTGATTTTTATTTTTTATTTAATTCTAGTCTCCGTGGAGTAGAAACTGAGTACGATTACTGTCTTCAAGTTGAAAAACTCGAAGACTTAGGAACACTCCATTTGGGAAGGTTTGTGTGTTTTGTAGAAGTAGGAATTAGAGTTTATAATTCCTAGTTTATAAGGTTCTTGTAATCTGTTGATTGTTAAAGCTCAAGTGTTTTAGTAAAGTTAGGGTTAAATCCTATAGAGGTACAAGTCATGTTTTTTCACACATCTTTGAGTCGGGTATTTTCCACGCGAAAAATCACTGTCTCATTTGTTTACTGTTTTAGCTGTGATGAAACACGTTAGTCAACCTATTTCACTAATAGGCAACTACTAGGCTAAAATAAGTAAAATCAGTAGTGTACATATTCTAACAAGTGGTATTAGAGCAAGGTTGTCTTAAATAAGGTTAGTTACTAAGAAAAGTTCACTATAATGAATTCCACACCACCTACTGGTAATAGTGAAGGTTAATCCACTACTTGACCTCCACTTTTTAATGGTTCACACTTCATTTGGTGGAAATCTAGAATGGAAATATTTATTAAAGAGGAATACTATGAGTTGTGGGATAGAATCACAAATGGTCCAATTATCCCAATGAAAATAGTTGATAGAGAACAAGTAAAGAAGGTGAGAAGTGAATTTACTCTTGAAGATTTGATTTCTCTAAGGAAGAATACAAAGGCGAAGAACATATTGGTGTGGGACTAGGCCTAGCTGAGTATAATAGAGTGTCCAACTGCACCACTGCTAAAAAAATTTAGGATGCTTTGGTTAATGGACATGAAGGCACCACTCAAGTAAGAAAATTTAGAATTGCTCTACTATTTACTAATATGAGGCCTTAAGGAGAATGAATCTCTTCATGAGATGATGACAAGACTTACCACTCTAAAAATGAATAAACATCCTTGGGGAAAGTCATTACTACCGAGGAATAGGTTGAAAAAGTGTTAAGGGTCCTGCCTAAGTCAAAATGGGATGTTAAAGTTACTACCATTAGGGAAGCAAATGACCTCACAAGGATGACTTTGGATGAACTAGTGAGAAAATTGAAGGCTTATTAAATGCAAATTGATGAAGTCAAGAAGGAAATAGTAGCTCCTGAGAAAACCTTGGACTTGAAAGCTTCTGATAGTGATGAAAAAGTTGAACTGGATAAAGAATATGTTGCATTTATAACTAAGAACTTCAAAAAAAAATTTCAAAAGGAAGAAAGAAATAAGTAGAAAAAAGCATTCTAACGATAATACTACTGGAAGTTACGAATGTGGCAAGACAGGCCACCAAATCAGGGATTGTCCTATCTGGGAAATAGAATGGAGAAAAAAAAGTATCGAAATGGAACTGAAAGAAAAGGCAAAGAAAAATGAAGAGTATGCTATGGTATCCACTTGGAGATCTAATTCAGATAAATCAGATGATGAAGAGGCTAATAAAACAACCCTCATGGCCATAGAAAATTCAGATATAGAAGAAGAAGATTGTACTTTTGAGGTAAGTGTTCTTGAACTTAAAGAAAAATTACATTTATTTTAAAAAAGAAATTTTTTTCCTTAATGAGTGCTTTAATTAATGACTTACAAGATTTATTTTCTGATAGGGATAAAATATTCAATCGTCTTGTAAGTCTGAAGTTTTCTTTATTGATTTAGAGGCTTGAAAGAACACTTTGAGAAAGAAAACCACACTCTTAAGGAACAAGTTGGAAAACTTGATTTTTCAAATATGCTTCTTAAATCTGAAATCCCAAAACTGGTTCTTTTTGGAAAAGGGAAAAAAGGTCAAAAGTGAGGAACAAGAAAAGATTAAGCTTGAGTTAACTAAGTTCAAACAGGAATATAGTGGCGAAAAAAAAGGGAGCAAATAAAGCCAAGAAGCCTCTAAATTGAAACTT
The DNA here is from genome assembly GCF_002878395.1 of Capsicum annuum. Lineage (NCBI taxonomy): Eukaryota > Viridiplantae > Streptophyta > Magnoliopsida > Solanales > Solanaceae > Capsicum > Capsicum annuum. Next base: position 57,534,705 of record NC_061112.1, read on the forward strand.
GATCTTGAAAGGGAAAATAGGTAGATAAAATCCTCAAGAGTTGTAAATCAATTGAGTGAGAAAACCCAAAGTGAAAAGGCTGGATTGGGATTTTACAAAAACTTTAATGTTAATAAGGATTTGTGCTATATTTGTGGTAATTATGGACATCCAAAAAATGAATGTCCAGTTACTTTTAAGAACTGATCTAGGAGCATAAATCTAGCAGAGAAATCTGAATCTATGTTAGCATAGATAAATAGAAAGAAAAGCAAAACTAGTCAGTGGAATAGGTCACACAACCTATTGCCTCGATAGGCTAGAAGAAATTTAATTCACCCTTTTTCTTATAAGAACGGACCCAAGCTTGTTTGAGTTCCTAAATCTAACTTCTGATTTTATTTTGAAGGTAAGAGTGAAAGTGTAACACCCTGAATCTGGTACCCAGAATGCTACACGGTGCTCATGACCCCGAAGGACACAAGCTAACCCATGACTGATATCTGTACCTACATACTGTATAATAAACTATATAATGCGAAAACATAAACTGATAGGCCATAAGGTTCAACACTGTAACATAAGATCTAAAATATCATAACATATGGATGGAGTATGAAATACCCAAAATGACTGAAATAAATCATCTGAACATGCTATAGTCTGAAAAGTCTCTAAAATATGACTTTCTGAATAAGGAGTTAATGGAACATATCCTCAACTAACTCCAACTAATAAATTAATTACTGAGACAATCAAATACTGATCGTTTCCTCGAAAAATGAGGACTCATTTCTAATTCTGACCACTAAGACTGGAATCTACTGATGCTCTGCAACTCGTGTCTTTGAACCTATGGTATAAGACACCATAGCTCAAATGTGTTAGTACTTTAAATATACTGGTATACATGTAAGGTAGGCTGAAAGTATGGGGTTCATATGCATGAATAATACTGGCTAATATGAACGTGAGAATACATGCATGCTTATACAGTAACTATATTTGAAATCATGATTACATGAGTATGCTAATGACTAACATAACTAATGAATGAGTTCTAATAACTGATATAACTGATAACATAAGTGAATGTATCTGACAGTCTTGAATCTGATGGAACTAGATGAGTTCTGCACTGTATCTGAGTTGACTGTATTAGACAGTCCTGAATTCTGTAGAACTATCTTAGTTCTATTACTGAGACTGATTGACTGTATCTGACAGTCCTAATTCTATAACATGAAATTTTGGGAAGTAGTCATCTAAGAGACATGCCCCTGATACGCCATTATGGCTATGTGCGGGTTCAATCTGTAAAACTAATTGGAAGGGTGTCAATACCGTACTACTAGTATAGACAATCTGTGAGTAGCCTTCATATAGCAGTTAACTTTAGTGAGAATGGTAGGAACCCCCATATAATAGGTTAAGCCACCTCATCTACCCTCATATAGCAGGTTATGATGTCTCAACCTATGCTGGATACATAGTTCTAGAATGCAAGGATTGCTTCTAAGAATACCACCCTCATATAATAGGTGAGTTTCCATCCTTGGGTTCACTCGGTGCTAATTTCTACTCCCATCTGAATAGACACTAAACATGAATAATTGAACTGACTGGACTGAGTTTTTTGAGTTTCATTGACTGATGGAATATTACTGAGATCTGACAACTGACTGAGTTCATGAGATTACTGAATTACTGAGCTTTTATAAGTCACATGACTGACTGAGTTCTATGGATCATGGCTTGACTGAGGATATCATGAAAACACGACACTGGCTCTAGACATACAACTAAAATGTTAGGTACAAGTACCCCCAGGACTCGATTGAAAGAAACTGACTAGGCATGACTTTCTTGAATACATGACCAACATCACAATCCATAATTCATTTATAGAGGCAATTCATCAAACAGGTGATATGCATAAGCTTGTACATAAATAAGGATTTCGTAATATCATACTAGTTGAGTATTTTCCTTCATATAGGCATTTAATCATACACATGGTAAGCATAGTATATGCAAACAACATTATACAACAAATAAAAATCATGATTCAACTCTAACTTCATCATCCAAGGGTTTAATCATAGGTTCACATGAATCTACATCTATACAATTTGATTTCCACATAAAATTTATCACCCAACATGGATTAAAATTTAATTGATCATTCTCAACACGAACAAAACAAACCCGACATGAAATTCATAAAGAAATCCTTACACTTGAACTTTGAAAAGAGAGTCGTGGGCTTCATGGACGAAACGAGTCCATGAATGAACACTGCGTATACCTGGATTGAGCTTCTTGAAGTTTTTGAACTTAAAGAATTTGAATCTCTTAGTTCTTGAAGAAGATTCGTATTTTGTTCTTAGAGATTAATGTTAGAGAGAAAACCCTAGTTTTGTTATTGTAAAATAATAATGAACAAATAAGCTAAGGTCGGATATAATTGGGTGGTAAAAGACCAAAAAATACCCCTTTAAAAAATAACTTAAAATAACTGAACGGGACCTTTGACAGCTCAAGTGATGGTCCTTCACTGGCTCGACGATCTGTCATTTCAAACGTCATACGTGGACCTGAATAGGGTCTCACTGGCTTGGCTGCGATGGCTTGGGCGATGGACGGTCGCAAGTTCGACGGTCCATCAATATGTATGTCGCACCTTATCCAAAAGGTGGCCTTACTATTTCCCTTACTACGGCCTGAGCGACGGTCCGTCGCTAGTCCGACGGTCCGTCGGCCTCATGTCGCACCTGGGCGATTTTACTGCCTTCTGTATTTAGGCCATAACTTTCTCTTCTGATGTCGGATTTTGATGAAATTGGTATCGATGGAAAGCTTATTAAATATCTCACGTGACAAAAAGTGAAAATATTAAAAATACCACATGTACAAAAGTGAATTCATCTTTCAAAGAAAGCTTCTAACATTTTTGGGATGATTTCACACTAAGAAAAAGTACGGGGCATTACAATATCTCCCCCTTGAGAACATTCATCCTCAAATGAGAATGAGAGTGAGGGGAGAAGATAACCAAAGTACGTACTGAACATGAACAACTGGAACATAATTTCATGACTGACATAACTGATAACTGAACATATCATACTGAATATGCATATCAGATGCATGTATAACTGATTCATGAATGCATGACTGAGTGCTCTGATGAACTAAGTTTCTCATGATTAGAATAAATATCTGATGAATAATTATATAACTGAACTGATACATGAATGCATGAGTGAATATGCAATGGTATTTAATACCAAGTTTGTGATGAACACTGAACATGAAACTGAGTAAGCTTTAGGAGAACTGTTACCTTGAGCTTGATCTGAGTTTTCGGAGAAGAGGTGACGATACTTGGTATGCATGTATGATTCTTCTTCCCAAGTAGATCCCTCAACAGACTGATTTCACCAAAGAACTTTAACTAGAGGGACTTCTTTGTTCCTCAATCTACGAGTTTGATAGTCTAAGATTTTAGCTGGAATCTCTTTGAAAGAGAGGTTATTCTGAATATTTATGCTCTGAATAGGGACTACAACTGTTGGTACACCTATGCACTTCTTGAGCAAGGAGACATGAAAGACTGGATGAACTGAAGCTAGATCTGAAGGCAATTCGAGCTCATAAGCTACCTTGCCAAAACGACTGAGAATCTTGAAGGGACTGACATATCAGGGATTGAGCTTTCCCTTCTTGCCGAATCACTTCAATCCCTTCATGGGAGGGATTTTTAGGTAAACATAGTCACCAACATCGAACTCAAGATCCTTTCTATGGACATCTTTATAAGACTTCTATCGGCTCTGAGCAACTCAGAGTCTTTTTTTGATCAACTGCACTTTCTCTAAGGCATTGAATACTAAGTCAAACCCTATAGCGGAGGCCTCACTAACATCGAACCAATCAATTAGATATCTACATCTCCTACCGTAGAGAGCTTTGAATGGAGCCATATAAATAATAGAATGATAGCTATTATTGTACGCAAACTCAATCAAAGGCAAGTCGTCATCCCAACTACCCTTAAAATCAATTGCACACGCCCTTAGTGTATCTTCTAGAGTCTGAATGGTCCTTTCTACATGACTATCTGTCTGAGGATAAATGGATGTACTAAGATGAACTTAGGTACCAAGAACCTTTTGGAATGCTTATCAGAAATAAGAGGTGAACGGGGTACCTCTATCTGAGATAATAGATAATGGAGCACCATTCAATCTGACCAGCTCTCTGATATAAATCTTAGGGTAATCCTCGGTTAAATAAAAGGTATGAACTGGAAGGAAATAAGCTGATTTGGTCATTCTGTCTACAATGACCCAAACTGAATTATGATGATGACGAGTTTAAAGCAAACCCATCACGAAGTCCATGTTCACTTCTTCCCACTTCCAAGTAGGAATACTAAACTCTTGCATGGACCCATTAGGCTTTTGATGCTCTATCTTAACCTGCTGACATATAGAGCACTTAGCCATAAAATCTGAAATATCTCTCTTCATCCCACTCCACCAATAGATTTCCCACAAGTCGTGGTACATCTTTGTGGCCCCTGGATGAATAGAGTAGCACGAACCATGTGCTTCTACAAAAATTCGCTGCCTTAAGTCATCTACACCTAAAACACAGAGATGACCCTGAAAATACAGAACAGCATCTGCTCCTTGGGAGAAAAATTCTTCTTTCTGGTCCTTGACTAACTCTTTTGACTTGACAAAGCTAGGATCTCTATCTTTCTTTTCTTTCACCTTGGAAAATAGAGATGATTCTGAACTACTCTAAACCCATATATCACCCTCTTCTGTATCGACTAAGTGAACGCCTAGTCTAGAAAGATGATGGACTTTCTAATTTAATTTTTTTTTATTGTCCTTAACATGATCAACACTACACATTAACAGTCTACTGAGAGCGTCGGCCATAACATTGGCCTTACTCGGATGATAAAGGACACTTATGTTATAATCTTTCAAGAGCTCTAACCACCTTCTCTAATGAAGATTGAGATATTTCTGAGAAAATACATATTGAAGGCTCTTATGATTTGTGAACAGATCTACATAAACACCGTATAGATAATGCCTCCAAATCTTTAAGGCAAAAACTATGGCTGTGAACTCAAGATCATGAATAAGATAATTCTTCTCATGGGGTTTAAGCTGTCTGGTGGCGTAGTCTATAACCTTAACATGCTGCATAAGGACACAACCCAAACCTACTATGGATGTATCACAATACACTACAAACCCATCTAAACCATCTAGAAGTGCTAGGACTGGAGCTGAAGTGAGTTGAGTCTTCAATTCCTAAAAACTATTCTTGCAACGATCTGACCACTGAAACTTGGTTTTCTTCTGAGTCAACCTCGACATAGGGGATGCAATAGAAGAAAATCCCTTTACAAACCATATATAACAGCCAGCCAAACCCAAGAAACTCCTAATATCTAATGGAGAGACAGGGCGAAGCCAGATTCTTACCGCTTCGGTCTTTTGAGGATCAACCCTAATGTAATCATCAAAAATGATATGACCATGGAATGCTACTGACCGTAGTTAAAATTCACACTTACTAAATTTCGCGAATAGCTAATGATTTCTGAGAGTCTGAAGTACTTTTCTGAGATAGTTTGCATGATCTCACTCACTGTGGGAATAGACCAGAATATTATCTATGAAGACTACGACGAACATGTCCAAGTACTATTTGAACACACGATTCATCAAGTCCATGAAAGTTACAGGGCCATTGGTAAGACCAAAGGACATAACTAGGAACTCAAAGTGACCATACCGAGTACCAAAAACTGTCTTTAGAATGTCACATTCTCTAACTCTGAGATGATAATAATCGAATCTGAGGTCTATCTTAGAGAAATAGCTGGCACCCTAAAGTTGTTCAAACAAGTCATTAAATCTGGGAAGAGGATACTTGTTCTTGACCGTGACTTTATTGAGTTGACGGTAGTCTATACATATTCTGAGAGAACCATCTTTCTTGTGCATGAATAATACTGAGCACCCCACGGGAACACACTGGATCTGATGAATCTTTTATCTAGGAGATCTTTCAATAGTTGTTTCAGTTCTCTGAGTTCTACTGGTGCCATTCTGTATGGCGAAATAGATATAGGATGAGTATCTAGAAGAAGATCAATACCGAAGTCTATTTCCCTTTTAGAGGAATTCCTGGAAGATCTTTGGGAAAAATATCTGAATATTCGTTCACGACTGGGACATATTCAAGACTGGGATTTTCAGAACTAGTGTCCTTAACTCAAACAAGATGATAAACACATCCTTTAGATATCATTTTCTGTGCCCAAAGGTTGGAAATAAGCTGACCTCTGAAAGCTGAAGTACTACCCCTCAAATCTAGGACGGGTTCTTTCGAAAATTGAAATTGAACTATTCTATTTTTGCAGTCGACTGTGGCATAGCAAGAATGAAGCCAATCCATGCCAAGAATAACATCAAAATTAGTCATCTCTAATTTGATTAAATCTATTGAAGTAACTTTCTGAAATATCATAATCAGGCAGTTCCTGTATACCTATCGGGCTATGATGGTTTTACCCACTGGGGTAGAAACTGAGAAAGGCTCTACTAGAATTTTGGGACTAATTTTGAAATCAACTGCTAAATAAGGAGTAACAAAAGACAAGGAAGCACCTGGATCTAGCAAAGCATAAATATGCACATGAAATATCTGTAACTTACCAGTAACCACGTTAAGAGAATTTTCCTATTTGTTTTGGGATTAGAGAGCATAAATTCTATTTAGATGTTGCCCACTAGTAGCGCTAGAAGTGGCCCCTTGCTGATTTGGGCAATCGAACTGAGCAGAGGAATGGTTCTGCTGACCTTGAGGACCTGGTTGAGGACAGTCTCTGACTCTGTGGACTGACTTTCCACATTTGAAATAAATACCACTTCCATCTCTATAAATACCCTGATGGTGCTTGCCATAAGTTTGCCAAAGAGGATAGGTGAGGGCGCTTCTAATGCTGCCCTAAGACTTAGAGCCTAGTGCTCTATCTTTGTTACCATCCCCGAACTTAGGGGATGGAGCACTAACTGAAGACGGAGCTGGAACTGATCACTTATGAAGAAACTGAGAACGGCTTCCTCCTTCTAACTTAGGCTGAGCAAAGTTGAAACTACCTGTCCTCACTCTCTTATTCTGCTTCTCCATCATCTTAATATTTTGATCTTATTTCTGTTGAGCATGAGTCATAATCCTGGTTAAAGTCATGTCACTATTCATAATGGAGGATTTTCACTCATTAACCATGCTATCATTCACCCCTGAAACAAATATACTCATATTGGCCCTACTATCTGTAACCACATGAGGGGCATATCTAGCTAATTGAGTAAACTTAAGAGAATGCTCTTTCACTATCATGTTGCCCTTCTTGAGGTTGATGAATCCTAACACCTTAGTTTCTCTAAGATCTAAGGGAAAGAATCTATCAAGGAAAGCAGAAGCAAACTCGTCCCACTCAACTGACCTTGCATCAACGACCCTCTTTGACTTCCACTACTTGACCCAAGTGTGAGTAGCATCCTGCAACTGATATGCATCTAGCTCAGCATTCTCACTAGAAGTAACCCCCATGATATCTGTAACCTTATAAATCTAATCTAGGAATTCTTGAGGGTCCTCATCCGCCTTAGACCCGAGAAAGGATGGAGGATTCATTCGGGCAAAGTCCTAAATTCTGGATACAGCCGAATTGGCCACTAGGTTGGTCGAAATAATACCTGGTCATTCATTCTAAGAAGCAACTGACTGAGCAAGAGTAGTGAATGCAGTCCTCAACTCAGCATGAGAAACATGTTCATCTAAGGGATCTTCTTAGATAGGCTGGGTTCTTCTCTTGGGAGGCATATTCTAAAATAAAGAGAAGAAGCGGATTAGACTGAGAGATTAACTTAAGATTATGCTTACTGGAATGACATGAATACTAAAAGAAGGGAAACGGTTCCTAAAATATCTTATAGCCTCCTGCACATAAATATGGAACGCAACATACCCATACACAAGACTCTACTAGATGCGGCTTTTAGACTTCCCAGGACACTATTGAACCTTAGGCTTTGATACCAAGTTTGTAATGTCCCAAATCTGGAACCCAAAATACTACACGGTGTTCATGACCCCTAAGGACCACAAGCTAACCCATGACTAATATCTATACCTGTATACTGCATAATAAATTGTATAATATGAAAACATGAACTGAAAGGCCATAAGGTTCAAAACTATTACATAAGATCTAATATATCGTAACATATGAATGGGGTATGAAATACCCAAAATGATTAAAATAAATCATCTAAATATTCTATAGTCTGAAAAGCCTCTAAAACATGACTGTCTGAATAAGGAGTTGATGGGAAATATCCCCAAATAACTCCAACTAATAAATTAATTACTGAGATAATCAAATACCGATCGTGTCTTCAAAAGATGAGGACTCACTTTTACTCTGATGGTTGAGACTGGAATCTACTGATGCTCTGGAGCTCGTGTCTCTGGATCTATGGTATAAGATACAATAGCGCAAATACATTAGTTCTTTGAATGTACTGGTATGCATGTGAGGTAGGCTGAATGCATGGGGTTCATATGCATAAACAATACTGGCTAATATGAACGTGGAAATACATATATGCATATATAGTAACTATATCTGAAATCATGATAACATGAGTATGATTATGACTAACATGACTAATGGCTAAGTTTTGATAACTGATATAATTGATAACATGAGAAACTATATCTGACAATCCTGAATCTGATGGAACTAGCTGAGTTTCACACTATATCTGAGTTGGCTGTATCTGACAGTCTTGAATTCTATAAAACTATCTGAGATATATTACTAAGACTGATTGACTGTATCTAACAGTCTTGATTCTGTAACATAAAACTGTAGGAAGTAGTCATCTAACTAACATGCTCCTGATACGCCATTATGGCGGTGTAGGGGTCCAATCCGTAACCCTAATTAGAAGGGTGTCAATACCGCGCCACTGGTAAGGAAAATCTGTGAGTAGCCCTCATATAATAGGTAACTCTAGTGAAAATTATGGGAACCATCATATAATAGGTTAAGACACCTTATCTACCCTCATATAGAAGGCTATGATGTCTCAACCTATGCTGGCTACATAGTGTTGGAATGCAAGGATTGCTTCTAAGAATCACACCCTTATATAATAGGTCAGTTTTCATCCTTGGATTCACTCGGTACTAATTTCTACTCCCATCTGAATAAACACTGAACATGAAGAACTAAACTAACTGGACTGAGTTTGCTGAGTTCTGTTAACTGATGGAATATTACTGAGATTTGATAACTGACTGAGTTTATGAGATTACTGAGGTTACTAAATTACTGAGCTTTTATGAGTCACATGACTGACTGAGTTCTATGGATCATAGCTTGACTGAGGATATCGTGAAAACATGACACTGCCTCTATGCATACAGTTAAATTATTGGGTACAAGTACCCCCAGGATTCGATGGAAAGAAACTAACAAGGCATGACTTTCGTGAATACATGACCAACATCACAATCCATAATCCATTTATTGAGGCAATTCATCAAATAGGTGATATGCATAATCTTGTACATAAATGAGGATTTCATAATATCATAATAGTTCAAAATTTCCCTTCATATAGGCATTTAATCATACACATGGTAACTATAGTATATGCAAACAACATTATAAAACAAATAAGCATTATGATTCAACTATGTTAGAGAGAAAACCGTAGTTTTGTTGTTGTGAAAGAATGATGAACAAATAAGCTAAGGTCAGATATAATTGGGTATATAAATGGGTGGTAAAAGATAAAAAATACCCCTTTAAAAAATGACTTAAAATAACTAAACGGGATTTGCGATGGCTCGTGTGACGGTCCATCATTTCGACCGTCGCATGTGGAACTGAATAAGGTCTTACTGCCTTGGCTACAACGGCTTGGGCGATGGTCCATTGTAAGTTCGATAGTCTGTAAACTTGTCCGTTGCACCTTATCCAGAATGTGGCCGCACTGTTTCCCTTGAGACGGCCTGAGCGATGGTCTATCGCTAGTCCAACGGTCCGTCGACCTCACCGTCGCACCTGGGCGGTTTTACTGCCTTCTGTATTTTGGCCATAACTTTCTCTTCCAAAGTTAGATTTCGATGAAACGTGTATCAATGAAAATCTTATTCAATTTCCTACATGATAAAAAGTGAAAATCTTAAAAATACCACATGTACAAAAGTGGATTCATCTTTCAAAGAAAGCTTCTAACATTCTTGGGATGATTTTACACTAAGAAAAATTATAGGGTATCACAGAAAGGAAGTAAGAAGCACTGGTACTTTTATAGTGCTTTGTCAAGACACATTACTGGTGATAATAAAAAAATCCTTTCACTCTCCAAGATAAATGGAGGGGGTGTATCATTTGGTGATGGAAAAAAGGGTATTGTTACTGGGTTTGGAAAAATTGGCACATTTGAATCAAAATAAGTGGAAGATGTCTACCTTTCGGAAGGATTGAAGCACATCTAGCTCATCATATCACAACTATGTGATAAAGGTAATAAAGTATTCTTTACTTCTGCAGGTGTGCAAGTCAAAAGCATACAAAGTATTCTTTACTTCTGCAGGTGTGCAGGTCAACAGCTGAGGCTAAATATATTGCTGTTGGATCATGTTTTTCTCAATTGCTATAGATTAAACAATAATTAAAGTATTTTTATATGGATGTTGGGTGTGTTCTAATTTTTGTGATAATACTAGAGCCATTAACATTGCAAAAAATCTTGTGCAATATAAAAAAAAAAGGAGCATATTGACATAATATATCATTTCCTTAGGGATAATGTTAAAAAACTCTTATCTCACTTATGTTTTGTTCTACTGAAGATCAAAAGTTGATATTTTTGCTAAAGCATTAAGTATAGAACATTGGGTGAAAATTAGGTTAGAATTGGAGATAATTAAGATTGCATAACCTACCCTCAATGATTTGCTAGAAAAGAGTTAACTTGTTCCTAAAACTTTAGTTACTTATTTCAGTCTTGAACATTTATTTTTGTGTCCCAATTCTAGTATAATGATGAGCTAATTAAGATATGTTTCGAGTTATGCAAAATCTAAGAAAACTAAGGCACTGGAGATCATGGAAAAAGCAAGGTATGATTTACTTGATTCACTCATTAAGAAATTATTATGGAACATCTAGGCACCTATGTTTCTTCTACTAAAAAAGGACTTATAACTGCCAAAATATTAAGGTATCTTTCTCTGAAAAAGTTGTGGCCGCCTTTGTTAGATGTCACATCTCCTTTTCCCACTCAAATATGCCCAACACACTTAATTACTCCTTCACGCTTCATCATTTCTTTCTCATTCAAAATCTAATTCATCTCTTATGCTATAAAACCTCATTCATTCATTCTACAACATCATCCTTTTTTTTAAAAACTTATTCTACCTCTTCCCTCTTTGTACAGTTTTCTATTCACTTTAATGGATTCTCAAAATTCCTCTTCCATTACTAAAGATGACTCCACCTCATCCTCACCTCCTATCACTTTAATTATCTTTAATCCCGATATAGCCAAAGTTCCAAAAATTTCCCATTCAATTTCAATTAAGATGTATGATTTTAGGGCTTGGAATGACTTCAAATGCATGCTAGAATCTTTTGCCTATGATCCCTCTTGCAATAAATATTATTCATCAGAAACTATCTAAAACATTGCTCCACTTTAAATACTTCCACCTGAGATTGCACCCTTTTCCTCTCCCATACCTAAATTTGTTCCTAAGGCTCCACCAAAATGCCTTTGTTCTCTTATAGTAAAATAATTTAGGGATCCTATCTCCATACCAGATAATGAATCAATTATTGTGGCCTCTTCTAACCCTACCCCTGTTCGCATCCCTTACACATAAGATCGTAAGAGGCAAGAAAAAGCTTTTCTTGAGGATTCTCTTCAAGAAACAAAAAGAAAACTTTTTCTTATACCATGTGCTCTCCCCTCTGATTCTAATCTCCTTATATGAACTATTTGTAAAGGGAAAACTTATAAACACTCCATTCCTAAGCCATTTGCGTATAAACCACCCAGATCTTCTACTTCTCTTATTTTCTTCAAAAAACCCACTCCAAAGAAGTGTTCTCAATCTACTTCTACATCCAAGACTAATTTGAAAATCAAATCCAAGAAATAGGTTCACCAAATTTTCCTTTTCTATGATTTTGAAGCTACTGAGGTAAATAGGCCTCCTTCTCCAGTGATTGATATTCATGTTCTTTCCTATACTGGTATCCACACTTTTGAAATTATGTATGCTCATCCTGAATATGTTTTACACTTCCAAAAATAATAATTCATTCGTGGTCGAGTTATCACTAGGAATGGGGGTCCTGAGTTAGGAATTATCTTGATTAGAATTCAATTTAAAGGTTGGTTCACCTTATTTCTTCAAGGTGAGACCTAGCATAAATTTGGTAGTCGTGAGGTATATGAGTTGTATAAAAGTGAGGCTACAAATGGCTTGGATGTATCTATTTAGCTGATGGCTGAAGACATAGCACACATTCTTAATATTCCTCTTGGAGGGTGGGATCACTATGTTATGTTTGATTGGCCTTCTTTAGACAACATGTCTTCATCATTATCCATAACTAGAAAGTTCAGTGGGATTCTAAATTTGCCTCAACATCACCGTGTAATCAAGAAAGAAATATCCCCTCTTCAGCAATTCTACTTTGATGTGGTCCATAAAATAATGATCCCTAAATAGGAGAGGAGGACTGAAAGAAATTACTTAGATTTTACTCTAATGAAGTTTTTTTATACTAAGGTCAAAATTGACTTTCTTAGACTTATTATTAAACACATTCAAAGAGTGTTGTTGAAGGATGATAAAAAGGCTCATTCTCTTCCTTGTGGGTTCTGGTTGGCCTAAACATTAAAGAATATGTTGTACTTGTGCAAATTTGGTCTCTTAAAACAAAAAAAGACATTCTTGGGAGATTGAACCATGCTGCCCTACCTGTTTTAATAAGACAGGTTGACACTCCCATACAAAGGTTAAGAAATGAGTTAGTTGATGCTCTGGCTGAGTTAAATGAAATTGAAGACACACATGCTCTGGAACGATAAGCACTCCAATCTAGGATCCAAGCACTGGAAGCTGATCATGCCATAGAAAGGGCGAAAAATGCTGAGGTCATTCGCAAGTTGACACAACTGATCTAACATGTTCCATCAAACCATTCAGTCTCATCTAAAGCCTCTAGGATTTTGTGTGTGTTTATGCTCTTTTGTTAAAAGTTCCAAGATATTCTCGTATTCTTCTTTTCAGTGCTTGTTTGCAGATTATCCTTTTCCATATCTATGAAATCTTCTTTTGCCTATGGTTAATCTTTTACTATCTAGACTATTGCATTGCTTTCTTGTTTTGTCCTTATATTGATTGTCTTGGTGATAGCCCAGTGGCTATGATTTGTGTAGCATTGCACTTTTATGGTTTAGCTTACATTACTTTCCGATGATGCCAAAAGGGGGAAGATAGACCTGAGGTATGCAATATTTATAACTCACAACTAACTTGCTTATTGCTAAAGAACTCTTGACTTAGTGACTAAAGGTAAAGTCAAAACTGGTAGAATGGCAGGAATTTTTCATTACCAAAAAAGGGAAATTTGTTGGACTAAATAAAGTTTTGGTGATTGACATGACAAATGAAACATGTTAGTTAAAATGATCTAGTCTATTGATGTGCAGAGTCAAGGTGATACAAGTGTCCTGCTACATAAAGACAAAAAGATCAAGATTGGATAAAGTAGTTGATAAACTCAAATATTATTCACGTTTGGTAAAGAAGAAGTTGAGATTGAGTACAACACAACGCATGAAGATAAGCTGAAGAAAGAGTTCTACATAGACCAGGATATTAACTAGAAAAAGGACTTTTACTTAACAACAAACTCAGAAGAGTTGTAAGATTGTTTGAAGATAGAAGTCTTATCTATTGAATGACTCTTCAAAGAGTTATGGTTAAATAGAGAAAGTGATTTGCATAATCACTTATGAACTTACAAAGATATCAACAATTGGAAAATTATCTCTGCAGTTCAATAGTTTGAAGAAGTCATAGTTGAACCTGTTCCAATTACTTAGAGTTAAGATGTCTTAGACTATATGTATTATGTTGGTTGTTGAGTTGTATTATTTATTTAATTATAGTTTCAATGGAGTATAAACTGAGTAGGATCATTGTCTTTAAGTTGGGGAGCTCGAAGACTTGTGTACTCTCACTTTGTGAAGGTTTGTGTGTTTTGTAGAAATAGGAATTAGATTTTATAATTCTTAGTTTAAAAGAGTCTTCTAATTTGTTGATTTTTGAGACTCAAGTGTTTTAGTGCAGTTGAGGTTAAATCCTATAGAGGTACAGTTCATGGTTTTTCACACCTTTTTAAGTCAGTGTTTTCCACGTGAAAAATCACTGTCTCATTTACTTACTATTTTAGTTGTGTTGAAACACGTTAGTCAATCTGTTTCATTGATAGGCAACTGCTAGCCTAAAATAAATAAAATTAGTAGGGTATTTATTTTAATAGACTGTGACTACTTATCACTTCTAACCACCCTATTTGGTTACTTAGGATCCAAGTCAACCCCGAAATATAGACAAACGCATAGGAAATAACTGTTGGGTGTTTCTGAAGAGGAACATAACATACAAGCAATTTCATATTTAACCCTTTATTATGAAGAAGAAAAAATATAGATGTCACTTTAAAGGAATAGTAGTGTCATTTTATCATACAAAAGATGGACAAGTTAGTGTCATTAGGGTCCCTACAAAAGGTAGCAGTACACACCGATGGCACACATTTTAGGTGGTATCACTAGACACAAGTTTGCCAAATTTTTTGTGTTTTTGGTGTTCAATATCTTTTCGTCAAAAAATTTCATTTTAATAAATAATTTCTACTACAAGAAATTTTATACTAAAAAATTGAATTCAAAGTCTCTAACTAAAGATGAACGAGTACTTATTACTCACTTCCACTCATTTTATATGACACCCTTTTTCTTAGTTCGTGTCTAAAAGAATGTCACCTTACTCTAATCAATTTAGCTTTAAAATTTCATTTTTACCTCTAATAAAATAATTTATACCATATAAATATCTGAGAGTTGTTTTAGACCACAAGTATAAAATATATTCCTTTTTTCCTTAAACATTGTACCAAGTCAAAAAATATCACATAAAATGGATGGATGAATACGATAAAAGGAAACTAACAAGATATCTACAAAAGCCCTAATAACAATAAAATAATTCCAAAAAATCTCAAAATTCTGTTAAACTCTGTTATATCTATATATGAAGGGGTATCTTAGGTAAGGATACACCTTTCTCTTTTTGTTAAACTTGTGTGCATCTTAGCCCTATTCTTGTTAAACTCACATGCCCTGTGTATTTAGTTTTTTTAATGCTTTGTATCTGAGCAATTGCTATTAATTATGTAATAATTTTGTATTTCAGATACATTCAAAAATTAGATTATGTATAAGGACAATTATTTCAATATGCAATTGTTGTGTATCTCATATATACCCAAAATTTGAATTATGTATCTAATAATTACTTTAATAGATTTTATAATTATTTTAGAAATCTAAAAGTTATCTGAGGTAAAACCTCCTACATTTCTGATTCTTTCGTTTGTCCTACCTTAAAATCTCCATTTAGATAGAAACAAGTTGTCCTATTTACATGTTGTCTTAATCTGACAAAAGTCCTTCCACTTTTCCAATTGGTCACATCTTCTTCAAGCAAGTTGTCTGTGTATAGCCAGTAGATTTACACACGTATACTCTCCTCACTGTCTAATAAATTACTACTTTTGAAGTTTTGTTTACTCTGTGAAAAGGAACTAAAAGTCTAGAATCAACCACTAAAATATAAGAACCAGATTTTATGATAAAACGTAAAAACAATAAATTAAATAATACGTGTACAAGAGAGTAAAATCACAATATATCATTTGTAGGATTTCAAATCAACTTTTACTAACTTTAAGAGAGGTTTTAGATTATAAATCTACAGATGAAAAGACTAATTCTAGTATATTAACCGAACAACTAACTCTAGTTGTTCAAACTAACTTTGTAAACTCCCTTCTTGTTACAAGTCTAACAATTAGTGGCACACTCCAAAATTTCACAAGTAGGTTCGACCAAAAATAACTATCACCAATTCTAATTTTTAATTAACAATTAAATTGTTTTACATGTGAAAAACATATTTTAACAAAAGATTAATTTAATCAATTTGAATTTTTATTAACTGACATGACCCGAATCAGGGTCTAGTCGTGTCGGGTGCCTCAAGTCCAACCGAGACCAGAGACCACCCCCAATACCCATCCATAACCATCCTTCACCCTATGTTGTATGAATTTCGAACATATAACAAGATAGAACAATTATAATTGAAAGACATTTAATAAAGTCATAACCATTACTATCCAAACATCCAACCAAGCGTCCAACTGGTGTCAGCCCCAATACCAATACTATTGCTAAGGCTGATACCAATACCGACACCGTCCATACCCATAGTAGTCAAACAAAGCCTCTAAATAAAACCCAAGAACATCCGGTTAGGACATGCCCTTGACCATAGCCAAAACCAAAGTCCAAGAAAGAAACAAAAGTATGAAAAGAAGTCCCTAGCATAAACTGGAGTCTTTCAGAATATGGAAGCTCACCATTTAAATCTGACATGAACAGTTGTTTCCGAATCTAAGATAACTGAGCAGGAGGAGTAGTATAGCCGGTTCCTACATCGTGTGGGGAAACAACATCCAAAATTGGGTTAGCGGGTGAACAGTAGTGGCATGTACTGAGGAATAAGGATAAAATAATGCCAGTAATAAAAAAACCAAAGTAAACAACCATATCCAATCACATACACATATATATATCATTCCGTGAAAAGGAACCGGTTTTAGCAAGCATTTAAAATCATTACCTGGGATGTATAGCTTCACTATCATAATCTACCCATGGGCTATATGGGTCTAATATTATCCCCTGAACAGGCCTCAGTGTGTGTAGCCGCACGAACCAGAGATATCATAGGGGCTGGGGATCCCCATGTATCCTTCACCCTCCATGATACATATATACAAGTATAAACTTAAGGGAATCCCGTGTACCCAACAAGTTTATGTCACCATGATCAACCCACATGTCGTCAAACATGAGTTTCCAGTGTCTGTATATCGGACTCATACCTTCACAGTTAGATATCACAACTCGCCATTATTTCCCATTAAAAATATTTAGCACATAACCAAACAACTAATTCCAAGAGTCCATTATTAAGGCATTATAAACTCGTATCGTCATACCGACTATAGCTTGCAAGCAATGTAATTAGCCAACACTTAGGGGATTCCCATATACCCCACAATATTTTCAATTAAACCAAAACCATGGCCACTAAGGCCCTTCCAAACCATTTAAAACCAACCAAACCAATTCAATTTCCATTACCATATTATGCAATGCGAAGATTTCAATAAAAGTCAAACTATGTAACAAAACCATTCTCCTTGGCATTTTAAGAAATATGTTGAGGGCATATAGTTTCCAAAACCATAACCAAGTATCAATTAACCATTCCCATGCAACCAATTGTTTAAACCACAATAATAACATGAAAAGCAATAAGAAAAACATGGGAAAACATTATCCAACCATCAATGACCAAAACCCCCAACATCTATTTTAAAACCAAAATAATTCCACAATAATATCATGTAAACCATTCATTAAAACATGATTTTATTTGAAATAACAATGAGGGAGGAGTAACATTCCTTAGACATGAGGAAGATGGAGAAAAACCACCCCTTTAGAGCCTTAATTAATTATCTTGAATAAGCCCTAGCCTTTCTTGAACCAAGAGCTTAAGAGAGATTTTAGAGTGTTTTAATGAAAATATTAGGTTAAGGAAGCCTCCAAAGGTGTTTTATGTCATGGGATCAAAAATAGTTATTAGGGGAAAATTTCTAGAATACCCTCAACTTAAACTGTATAAATTTCCATAGGTGGGTACAGTTTGGATCCCTCACTTGGACCCACATCATACAAGTGGTACCTTCCACTCGTACCTTGATCAGAAAGTTGGACATCATATTTTGTCCAATATACGACTCCTTAGACTAACTCATTCCCTAACCATACGACTAGTATCTCTTAAGTTGTATGCTAAGCAGAAATATCTCGGCTAGCACTGGACAACATATGGTTTAGACTCAATATCTCGTATTATGTAGATACATATCATTTGGAGTCTTCTCATACCAAGAACAGAACTTGACCAATGTGAGACTGACCAACATATGACTAAGGTCCTAGACTTGTATCCACACTATACGAGTGGTATGGTGTAAGTTGTATCATGCATAAAAGGCTCAAAACTCAAGAAATTTCCAAGGGTGAAAATCCAGGGTGTTTCAATTCTCTCACACTTGGATCATTCATCCTTGAATGATGGAACAAGACAGTGTAAGTAGGATTAAACCCCAACATATCTCTACTCTTAACATTAAGACAGAAAACAACATACCAAGGAATTTACAATCCACCATTAACAAAGATAAAAATAAGGATATCAAGAACTACACATACCTCAAGCACAATTTTTCGTGAAGAAAACTTGAATGGATACTTGGAATTCATGTCCTCTTCCGCCTCCTAAGTAGCCATTTAATGTTGTGGTTCCTCCATAGAAACTTGATCGAAGCTACATCCTTGGTCCACAACCGATAAACCAGCTACTCCAAGATCTCTATTGGGACCTCCTCATAAGATAAGGAATCTGAAATACCAATTTTCTCCAAGTGAACAACCAATGAAGGATCCCCCCACACATTTCCACAACATGGACATATGGAATACCGAATGAATAGAACTCATGCTAGAGGGAAAATCCACTCATACGTAACATTTCCAACCCTTCCCAAAACCACATATAGGCCTACATACCAGGGACTAAGATTCCCCTTCTTGCCAAACCCCCTTACTTCCTTCATAGGAGACACCTTTAAGAAGACCTTATCCCCGACCTCAAACTCTAACTTCCTTCGCCTCACATCCGCATAGGATTTTTGGCAACTTTAGGTGGTTTAATCCTATCCCAAATCACCTTCACCTTCTCTATGGATTGGTGAACCATGTCCAGGCCAAACATATTCGCCTCACCAGCCTCGAACTACCCAATCAGTGATCTATACCTCCTACCATACAAGGCTTCAAATAAAGCCATCCCAATGCTAGAGTGGTAGCTATTATTATAGGAAAACTCTATAAGAATCAAGTGCCCAACCCAACTACTACTATAGTCAACCATGCAAGCATGAAGCATATCCTCCAAAGTATGAATAGTCTTTTCTGCTTGCCCATCCGATTGTGGGTGAAAAGTTGTACTAAGACTCACCTTGGTCCACAAACCTTTCTGAAACAACTGCCAAAAGTGTGAGCAAAAATTTGTTGCATGATTAGAGATAATAAAAACATGCACCCATACAACTTCACAATCTCTTAAAGATACAACCTCGCATAATCCTCAGCCGAAAAATTAGTCGTTACTGGTAAAAAGTGAGTCGACTTTATCAACCTATCCATGATGACCCAAACCAAATAAATTAGTTCCAAGATTGAGGAAGACCAGTAACGAAATCCATGTTGATCACTTCCTACTTACACTCTAGAAACTCAATTTCTTGATACAATCCTTCAGGCCTCATGTGCTTAACTTTCACGTGCTGACAAATCATGCATTTGACCACAAAAATTGCCATATCTGTCTTCATATTGTTCCACCAATACATCTTCTTATGGTTATGATACATTTCAATCGAACCAGGATAAACAACATGGCATGACTCATGCACCTCAGCTAAGATCCTTTTATGCAAACCATTAATGTCGGGAACACATAAACTCCATTCGTACCTCAAAGTAACATCTTTATTAATGTCGAAGTCCATCACCTTCTACCTACTAACATCACCATTGATACTCATCAAGATAGGATCTAACACTTGCTTCTTCTTGATTTCAGCATCAAGAGATAACCGTGCCACTTCCTGTACAAACACACCACTACCTTAGAGTCCAAGAAGCAAATTCTTGGGTTATCCAAATAGTGAATGTCATTCACCAACTACTGCTTCACCTTATTCACATGAGCCAAATTTCCCATGGATAAACGGCTATGAGTATCAACAACTACATTAGCTTCACCTGGATGGGAGTGAAGACTCATGTCAAAATCCTTGAAGATCTGAAGCTATCTCCTTTGCCTGAGGTTAAGCTTTTTCTTAGTAAACACATACTGCAAGACTTATTATAAAAAAGATATCCACATGCACACCACAATGATAGTGACACCAGATTTTCAACCCAAACACCATAGCTAACAATTCCAAGTCATGATTTGGATAATTCTTCTCATGCAACTTCAACTATCTAGAGACATAGGTTCTAACCTTGCCGTGTTGCATTAAAACACAATTAATCCCCATATAGGATGCATAACAATAGACCACAAACCCCTCGGTATCCTCAGGTAGAGTCAAAACTGGAGACAAAGTCAACTTATCTTTTAACTTCTTAAAGCTACCTTTGCAAGCATCCGACCACAAGAACTTTACCTTCTTCTGGGTTAGTTTGATCAATGGTGCAACAATAGAAGAAAAACATTCCACAAACCTCCTATAATACCTAGCTAAATCTAAGAAGCACCGAATATCGGTTGGAGTCATGGGTCTTGGCCACTTCTTAAACATTTCCACTTTCTGAGGATCCACCATGATCCCTTCACTAGAAATGATATGACCCAAAAAAGTGACAACATTTAACCAAAACTCAAATTTTGAAAATTTGGCATACAACTACTGATCTTTCAGGGTCTACAACACTATATGGAGGTGATTGCATGATCCACCTCTCTTAGAGGGCACCAAAATATAATCTATGAAAATAATGATAAAAAAGTCCAGAAACTTATGGAAGACCCTATTAATCAAATCTATGAACGTTGTCAGGGCATTGGTTAACCTAAAAGACATAACCAGAAACTCAAATTGCCCATACCGAGTATAGAAGGTAGTCTTAGGGACATCTACCTCCCCAATCTTTTGATGGCGATACCCAGAACGAAGATCAATCTTAGAGAAAAAATTAGCAGCCTGCAACTGATCAAACAAATCATCTATCCTTTGAAGAGGGTACTTATTCTTTATCGTTACTTTATTTAACTATCGATAATCAATGCACATCCAAAGGGAACCATCTTTCTTATGCGCAAATAATACCAGTGCACCCCATAGGGACACACTAGGATAGATGAAACCCTTGTCTAAAAGATCCTTGAGTTGCTTCTTAAGCTCTTTTAACTCAGTTAGAGCCATTCTATATGATGGAATAAAAATTGGGCGAGTGTCTGGAATAAGATCAATCCCAAACTCAGTCTCCCTATCAGGTGGAACACCAGGAAGGTCATCAGGGAAGATCTCAGAAAATTCATTCACCACCGAGATGGAATGCAAAAAAGGACCCTCGATAGAGATACCCTTTGGAGAATGATCTCCGATCTCTAAGATAAGGCATGAACTTCCCCTTAGGATCTACGCAACTATCCTCCCACTCAATAACTAAATCATTAGGGAATTTAAAGACAACCTTATAGGTTCGGTAGTCTAAAGATGCATACCAAGAGTGCAACCAATCCATCCTTACTGTGATATCAAAATCCACCATGTCTAATTTAAACAGATTCACCAAAGTTTCTTTACTACCAACAGCTACCACACAAACCCTATAGACTCTTCTAGCAATCACAGAGTCACCGGGGTAGAAATAGAAAAAGGGTCTAAAACATAATTAGGACCAAAACTAAAATGTACAACCACAAATAGGGTCAGATAAGAGAGAGTTGACTCTGGATCAAGCAAATAGTACACATCACAAGAAAAGAGTTTCAATATACCAGTCCCGACCTCAGGCTATACCTCAGACTCCTAGCGAGTTGTGAGAGAATAAAGATAATTTTGACTAGTGTTGGAACTAGATAGCACACCTTTTGGTTCTAGATATAAAGAAGAGGCAACTGGAACCTTATTTTACCTTGAGGCAACCTTACCAATAAGACAGTTTCTAAGCATATGCCCTGCGTATCTACAGTTAAAACACACATACCTCCTCTCATCATAGTAACCTCGATGCAAACTACCACAATACTTGCAGGGAGGATATGATGGAGTTGACTGGCCCAACTAGCCTTACATTTGGCACCCTGTGCCCTAAAGTTATCGCCACCTTAGAAACACGTGTCATTCGACTGCTTTGGGTAGGGTACACTAGTTATTGAGTAAAAACCAGAATTACCTCACTTTTTCTTGGGCCACTTTCCACTATCCATGCCACTCTGCTGTTGGCCACCACCATACTCAAAAAACCTAAACTTTTTGCCCTGTCACTCCTTAATTCAACCTGTTTCTTCTTTTCTTTCTCGACTTGCTATATATACACAACCAACTAGGAGATGTCCATGTCTTTTTTCAACAAAGCAATCTTACTCTCTAAGATCAAGTATCTAGACAAATCAGAAGCAAACTTCCTCATTCTAGCCCTCATGCTAGAAACCATCTTCGGAGCATACCTTGATAACTGGTGAAACTTCAAGGCTTACTCCTTGACTGACATTTTACCCTGATTTAAATTAACAAACTCTTCAGCCCTTGCTTTCCTTATCTCTCAAGGAAAGAAATAGTCCAAAAAAGTACCAGAGAAATCCTCCACAGAGCTGACTCAACACTATCACCGCTAGTCTTCTCCTATTCCTCATACCAGTGGTATACTATATCTTTTAATTGATAGGCAACAAATTCCACACCCTCTACATTCGTGGCATGCATGATGAAAAAGATTTTTTTATCTCATCTAGAAAACCTTGAGGGTCCTCCTCTACCTTAAAACCAGTAAAAGTTGGAGTATTTAACCTCATAAACTGGCCAATCTTTGTGGCCTCAGAAGATGGAGTAATAGAAGTACCACGCTCAGCCTGAGAAGCTACCAACTGAGCTAATAAATAAATAGACTGACGAAACTTAGCATTTATCATATCAGCTCAAGAGGCTCGAGAAGGGTTGAAGGGAACTGGTGGAACTCCAGGAGAATAATTAGGAAGTAGACCACTAGACTGAGTTTAGACCTCATAAGTAGAAGGGGTCCCATTAATATTATTCTCAGGTAGGATAGAGGAGTTTCTGTGAGCTTTAGATCATTAGGAGATATGATCTGAAAAGAAAACAAAAAAGAAATTAGATAAGAACTCTGGACCTTAGACTCTATATCTTGAAAACAAAACACAAGCAAGTGAAACATTCCTAAACACATTGTAGACTCCCACTTATGAGTATAGCGCGCTACATACCCTTGAAAGAGACTCTACTAAACACGGCTTTGTGGACTCCTAATTGATCATGAACCTAGGGATCTGATACTAATCTGACATGACATGAACCAGAGCCTAGTCATGTCATATGCCTCAAGTCTAACCAAGATTGGGGACCACCCCTAATACCCATCCATAACCACCCTTAACCCTATGTCGAATGAATTTTAAACATATAGCAAGATAGAATAATCATAATTGGAAGGCATTTAATAAAGTCATAACCATTACTACCAAAGCATCAAACCAAGAATCAAACCAATGTCAGCCCCAATAGCAATAGCAATGCCAAGGATGACACCAATATCGACACCGTCTATGCCCATTATAGTCACACAAAGCCTCTAACTGAAATCCAAGAACATCCAGTCAGTACATGCCCCCGACCATAGCTAAAATAAAAGTCCAAAAAAGAAACAAAAGTATGAAAAGAAGTCCATAGCATGAACTAGAGTCTTTCGGAGTATGGATGTTCATCACTTTAATCCGACACACACAGTTATTCCCAAATCCAAGATCACTAAACAGAAAGAGTAGTATGTCGATTCCTACATCGCGTGGTAATACAACACTCAATGATGGGTTAGCGGATGAACACTAGCATGTACTCAGGAATAAGGATAAAATAATTCCAATAATCCAAAAACCAAAGTAAACAACCATATGCAATCATATACATATATATATATATAATATCGGTAAAGGAAATCAATTTTATCATGCATTTAAAACCATTAACTGGGTTGTGTAGCCTTATAATCATAATCCACCTATGGGCTATATGGGTCCAGTGTTACCCCATAAACGGGCCTAGTACGCGTAGCCGCACGAACTAGAGATGTCATAGTGGTCGGGGATTCCCGTGTACCCTTCGCCGTCTATGATACATATATATAAGTATACACTTGGGGGATTCCCATGTACCCCACAAGTATATGGTCACCATGACCAACCCTCATGTTGGCAAACATGAGTTTCTAGTGCTCGTCCTTCTGGCTCACACCTTTACAGTTAGCTATCACAACCCACCGTTATTGCCCATTTAAAACATTTAGCACATAACTAAACCACCAATTTCAAGAGTCCATTATTAAGTCATTATAAAGTGGTATTGTCATATCGACTGTAACTTGCAAGCAATGTCATTTTCCAACAATTAGAGGATTCCCATAAACCATTCAAGATTTCTAATTAAACCAAAACCATGGCCACCAAAGCCCTTTCAAACCATTTAAATCCAACCAAAAAAATTTAAGTTGCATTACCATATTATGCAATGCGAAGATTTCAATAAAACTCAAACTATGTGACAAAACCATTCCCATTGGCATTTTACTATGTGACAAAACCATTCTCATTGGCATTTTAGCAAACATATTGAGGGCATATAGTTTTCAAAACCAAAACCAAGTATCAATTTTCCATTACCATGCAACCACATATTCAAACCACAATAATAACATGAAAATCCATAAGAAAAACATGGAAAAACATTATCCAACCATCAATGACCAAAAGCCCCAACATCTATTTCAAAACCAAAATAATGCGACAATTATATCATGAAAACCATTTATTAAAGCATGCTTTTAGTTGAAATAGTAATGAATGAGGAGTAATATACTTAGATAATGAGGAAGACGGAGAGAAACCACCCCTTTAGAGCCTTAATTATTTTCCTTACAGAAAACCCTAGCATTTCTTGAACCAATAGCTTGAGAGAGATTAAAGAGTGTTTAGAGAGTATTTGAATGAGAACATTAGGTTAAGGAATCCTCCAAAGTGGTTTTATGTCATGGGATCCAAAGAAGTTATTAGGGGAAAATGTCAAAAATACCCCTAACTTAAACTGTAAAAATTCCCACAGGTGGGTATGGTTTGGAACCCTCACTCGTATCCACATCATACAAGTGGTACCTTTCACTCGTACCTTGATTAGAAAGTTGGACATCATATTCTGTCCCACATAAGACTTCTTAGCCTAAATCATACCTTAACCATACGACTAGTACCCTCAAGTCGTGCCCTAAGAAAAAAATTATAGGCTGGACAGTGGATGACATACAGTTTGGACCCTAACTCTCGTACCATATACATACGACTCGTTTGGAGTATTCTCGTACCAAGAACAGAACTTGGCCTATGTGACACTGACCAATATACAACTAATCGTATCCACACAATACAAGTGGCATGGTGTATGTCGTATTATGCACAGAAGGCTCAAAACTCTAGAAAATTCCAAGGGTCAAAACCCAGGGTGTTTCATTAACTCTATAAAGTTTAACAAAAGCTAGATTATTTTACTTGTTAGAAGTAATACTTCTAAATAGTTGTTATTTTCTAATAGAAGACAATAAAAAAGAATTAATTGACTAAACTAAATTAATTTAAATAATTAAATAAATTGACTTATTTACTGACCTTGAAGTTTTAGTATAAAATAAATAATAATTTTTAACACAATATAAATTAAACTGCAAGTTATAAGGAATTTATACAAGTATAATTGTATGTTTTAGAATTTTATTAAAGATAAATCAGGACTTACTTTCGATAGTTTTAATTGTGAAATTAAAAAAAAAATTAATTTTAAAGTGAAATATGGTATTTGAAAATTTTAGTTATGTTTAGTCATGCATACAAATTGAATTTATTTTTAATATTTTTCGGTGAGTAATATGGAGAAAAAAAGGTTAAAACTAACTATTTGATTTTTTTTAAATTCCAAAATTCAAGTTGAATTTTCAAATTTTCTAAAAATTTATGACCAAACATTTTCTTAATTGAAAATTTACGATCAATCATGATTTCAAAAATTCAATTTCAGAAAAAGTAAAAAAATTTCATGATCAAACGACTACTTAATTTGTTAGAATATGATAAACTTTAGAAAAATCGAAGTAATACAATTTTTAAGTTGAAAAAAGAAAAAAAGTAATAATCATAGTAGATAGCATGTAAGTGGAGAGTTTAACATTGGCCAGTCATCGCAAATGTTGCAACTTGCTGTCATAGAAAATAAAGTAGAGAAATAATGCAAGGGAATTTAAACGCGTCACCAGAAAGAAGGGAAAATGAAACCCTTTGACCACATGAACAAAGAGAGGAGACGTATCAAAGAGGATTCAAAATTATATCTTTAGTAGGGAAAAGACATCATTTCCACCCCATACTATACAAGAAAAGTCTAAGCCACACCTAAATTATATAAGTGACCTATTCCACACCTTAACTATATAAAAGTGATATTATTACCTCCCCGCGACCCCCATTCTAAGGCGCGTGTGTTACACTTATTTTAGGCGCGTCCAGCCTATTAAATAACAAAAGTAAACGGCTAAAAATATCAAGGGAAAAGGCATCGTTTCCACCCCAAACTATAGTCAAAAAGTCAAATCCACACCTAAACTATATAAATGACCTATTACACCCCTTAACGATAAAAAATGATACTTTTTACTGATGTGGTGCTGACGTGGCAGCGCATGTAAAACACTACACCACATACAAGTGGTGGTAGCCTAACAGGGTGTAAATTTCACTTTTTTATAGTTTAGGTGCGTAATAGGTCACTAGTATAGTTTAGGTGTGACTTCGACTTTTCGGGTATAGTTTGGGGTGGAAAGGATACCTTTTCCCTCTTTAGTAAGATTTTATTGTCTTAAAACTAATTTATCATATATACAACATGCAATTTTTAGACGAAACGAATTCAAATGAACCTCCTTGAACTAATGTGGGTCCGTTCCTGATCACAACTCACATCAAATACAACTAAAATAGAATAATGACAACTCAATAACTACACTATTGCCTACTCAGATGAAGTACTAGGAACAATAACGAAGAGTATTCTTACTGCATTATTCATGGTTATATGTGTGTTCTACTACCTTAGATATATGTTCTACTACCTTAGAGAAATGCTTTTCTACATATTCAATGGATAATTGTTGCTAGTAGAGAGATCCTTATTATATCGTGTAGATAATTCAGGATGTTATTCCACAACGCTAATTATAACCATAAGGTATTCTCTCCTTGATAAATGCATCTTTCATAAGTAGAGTCCTCACAAGATTCTCATTTCCCATATTATGATTTTGTCATGACCAAAAATTCTACGTTATGATGACACTTATCGTGACCTAACCTTGATAAGTAAGCCAAAATCCTTAAATAGAAAAGAAGCAAAAAGTTAAGTAAAGACAGGTTAACTAAGACTTCTAAAGCGAAGTCCGACCGATGGAAATACAATTATAGCGGAAGCATGAAAGGAATATCATACATTCAAAAATATGATGTCATCAGTGTAGAGCATCTAAATAACCATCCAAATACTGAATAATACATAATTTTTGAATTGTAGAGTGAATCAGTACCTCAAAATCCAGAATCTCCACACAAAAATCAGTCGCCACGTGTGGTATTCGAACTAGGACCTGCACCAAAAAGGCAAAGTAGAAATGAGTACAATCAACTTATTCTCAGTAGGTATCATAGGCCAATTGAGTAAAGTAAAAGAAAGATAATTAAATAATAAAATCGAGCATGCAACCTACAAACAGAAAAATCTCAAATGGTAGCTCACAACGTTTCCACTAACTATTCATATATATATATATATATATATATATAAATATGTATATATATATACATATAACAAAAAATGGAAAAGTATAGATAGAAGTTAAGTACACCAAAGGAATGCATAAAAATAACACATAACATGCAAATGTGATGCAATACTATGGATGATGAAGTGAATAAGTAAAATTCATCGTATTACATTCTGTACATACCTAACGAGCCTCAATGCTTCCAAAATAAGACCCATGGGATTCACAACCTATACACTATCTTAAAATTTCACAAATCGCAATCTCATGTCTCAATCTGCCCCACAGACACATCCCTCAATCTAGTTTTCTTAAAAATATCTCATTTTCTTTCAAAAATTAATGTCCTCAATGGTACCGATATCTCGTAATGTGTGTGTATGCAATGAGGATATCATGTTCATGATCAAATCAATATGAAGATATCCAATTCATTCAATACACATACAAGCAAGCTCAGAAATCAACTCAATATGTCAATTATCATAATTTCACACTTCTAGTTGGGTAGCGTTGGAATAAACATGCATGTAAGACATTATTAAGATCATATCAACCCATAACTTGGGAATTTGTATCAAGATAAAGGAAAAGAATTCTCAATAACATCTACAATATCTATTTAAACCCCCGCACAAGCATCATATTATAAAATAAGGAAGCCAATGCACCAATAAAGTCAATAATGTCAAATAAAGCCTTCGATCAGAACAACACACAATATATAATATCATAAGCCAAGTTATAAGAAAATAAGCCTCCATACAGGCACAACACAATATATAATAACACAAAAATTATATTTTATAGTTATTTTTCCCAACCTATAGCATGATTTACTTATTCATTAACTACCTACCCAGTCTGAAGAAAGTTAAGCCATAACCTACCTCAAAATGATGAAATCCAAGCCTAAATTCCTTTAATATTGAGTCTTCTCTTGTCAAACAGGCTTAAAATCAACTACAACATTCAAATATAGCATTTACGCATTAATTTAAAAGTTAATGATACTTATTTTGCCCATATTTCATTCAGGTCCAGTAAGGATTCGAAAAATGATTTTGAAAATAAAAGAGGAAAAATCAAAATGTTATTTTAGAAATACATTTTCCAAGTTTAAAGGAATCAACAGTTTAAAACTCACACAAAAAGAAGTTAAAAGTGAGGTCATAATCGAAGAAAAATCATTTTTAAGCTTTTTCAAAAAAATCCTCAAAATGTTAAAACCAAGATAAAGAAGACTTGGGTCGCTAAGGTGGCTAACACTTAAGCAGTCCTTAGCCACTTAAACAGCTTTACCAAATATCAGCAAGTGTTGATTTTAGTGCAAGCCAACAATGCCTTGAAGGGACCCTTGGGATTCGATCGGGACACAATAGAAACAAACTCTATATGTTACTAGGTTAATTTTGATGTTCCAAACTTAATGGCAACGTCGTATTTTCCAATAAAAAATCATTTTTAATAATTTAACTTATAGGACCTGTCATAACCCGAACCAGGGCCTGGCTATGATGGGCATCTCCAATACACCATAGATCAGAGACCACCCACTAAACCTAACCAAATACTATACATCGACTAATAATAGTTGAATTTCAAACCGACGAATTGAGTCAATCCACCTAACTCTATGCAGGAAAAGTAAAGGTATCTCTGGTGCCTGCATCACATGGGGATACAACATTTGGAGACAGAGGATAGGGGATAAAATAATGTCAAGTCTAGTCATTTTAATACAATGGGAATCGTATAATAATACACATATAAGTAATATGTCAGGATAGAGAACAAGGCTTAGCATGCACTTTAAAAACTTAGCCTGGATTGTGCAGCTCAACCATTATAACATAAGAAGGCATCCACGGGCTATATGAGCCCAACTCTTCCCCAGCTGGTAGGACCTTAGTACATGTGGCTGCATAAACCAGAGGGTATACATGTGTACTATGGGGGGCTCGAACCTCCCAATATATCAAGGTGACATAAGCACCAAATCAGGTAATATAATATGGGGGACTCGAGCCTCCCAATCATATGATAATAATAAGAGGGACTCAAACTACCCAGTCATTTAGACCCCTAGGTTGGCAATCATATTTTCAAGTGTTGGTTCCCTGGGACCTCAACTTTCATGAATTAGCTACACAACCCTCTTTAAAGCCCAAACAAAACAATTAACGCACCTTCTTATTCATTGAATCATGATGCACATTTCGGCGTACATTATGGGTATCATCATACCAACTACACTTGCAATGTAACATCAACATGACAAAAAATTTTCATTATTTGGGGAATTCATAGCCCCCTTGGTTCAATTATACATTAGCTTGGTAGTTACACAACCGATAAGGTTGAAATCAAAATCATTAATCTTCATTAACCTTTAACATTGTGCAATGATTCAAGAGTAGTTCAGTGTGCATATTTTTCATATTCAAAACCAATTCACAATATGGGATTGAGGTCATAACCACTTCAAAGAACACAAGTTGGGGAAATCACAATCCCCTAGTTCAGTCACCATACCTATGCACCCATAAGTTCAAAACCAAAATTAAAGCATAAATAAATGTATAAACCTTGGGAAAAATTATTCATCAACAAACATTCAAAACTTTCAACCCATGTTTCAAAAGAAACATTAATGACTCGTAATGAGTCAATGACTCGTAATGAGTCATTATAATTCTTAGTGAGCCATTCATATTCAGAGCAGAACTTAGTCATACACACACCGTTTAGGTTACGATTGGGTCAAATGACTCTTCAAGGCTCCCTATGACAAGTAGGGTAAGTCGTAGTCCAAACAGTAAGGATAAAATTTTAGAAATTTTAAAGGATGAAAAAACCAAGGCATTACATTATTCCCCTTAGAATCATTCATCCTCGAATGATTGGTCAAGGCATAGTTAGCTTGATTTAACATAGAAACACTCCCACGCTTACCTTTAACAAAGACATCAAAGAATTCATAATTTCCTTTAAAAAAGTCATAAAACAAAGATGCTAAGGAACACACATACCTTAAGCATAATTAATCAGAGCGGGGAACCAGAATGGGTACTTGGACTTCATGTCCTCTTCAGCTTGCCAAGTAACTTCCTCAAACTGTTGGTTCATCCAAAGAACCTTTACCGAAGCTACGTCCTTTGTCTGCAACCAACGGACTAGGCAATCCAAGGTCTCCACTAGAACTTCCTTATAAGAGAAAGAGTTCAAAATGCCCACACCTTCTAAAGGAAAAACCAATGAAGGATCACCCACGCACTTCCTTAATATTAAAACATGGAAGACTGGATGAATGGAGCTCAAGCTAGAAGAAAATTCTAATTCATATGCAATATTGCCAACCCTCTTCAAAACCAAATACAGATTGATATAATGGGGACTGAGCTTTCCCTTCTTTCCAAACTATATCATGCCCTTCATAGGAGACACCTTTAAGTACACCCAATCACAAATAAGAAACTCTAACTCCCTCCGTCTTACATCTGCATAAGACTTTTGGAAATTTTGGGCGGTCCTAAGCCTATCTCGAATTACCTTGACCTTCATTATAGCTTGGTGAAGCAAATCAGGGATCAATAACCTATTTTCACCAACTCAACCACCCAATAGGAGACTTACAACTCCTACCATATAAAGCCTTAAAAAGAGCCATATCAGTGCTACAATAATAAACGTTATTATATAAAAGCTCTATGAAAGGTAAGTGATCAACCCAACTACCAAAAAAATCAAATTCACAAGACCTAAGCAGATCTTGCAAGGCTTGAATTATCCTTTCCTCTTGCCCATCCTTCTATGGATGGACAGCGGTACTATGGGTTACCTTAGTTCCAAAACCTCTCTGAAAGAAATACCAAAAATGAGAAGAGAACCGAGTACCACGATCGAAAAGGATAGAAACTTGAGCACCATGCAACTTCATGATCTCCTTAATGAACAATTTGGCATAATCCGCAGAAGAGAAATTAGTCCTTATCAACAAGAAGTGTGCATGGTAATCCTATCAACGATGACCCAAATTAAATCAAATTACTGGCGAGAACATGGAAGGCTTGTAACAAAATCCATATTAACTATTTCCTATTTATACACTGGCAGTTCAATCTTTTGAGTAAACCCACTGATCCTTAAGCGCTACACCTTTACTTACTGACACACCATGCACCTAACCAGAAAATTGGCCATATTCCGCTTCATATTATTCCAACCAAGATGAACCGTATAATGCAACTCATGAGCCTCTACCAAAATTCTTTCTTGCAACCAATTAACTTCGAGAATACATAATCTACCTTGGTACCTCAAGATACCATGAACACCAATCTCGAAAGCCATTATTTTCTTGTGACCCACATTGTAACGGCCCGGGTCTGTACCCCGAATGCTACATGATGCTCATAATTTCGAAGGACCACAAGCTAACCCATGAATAGTACCTGCTACAATATCTGACTAGCAATACTACAAATATGCAGAAGCATGCGATAAGGTTCAATACTAAAATAAAACTTAATACGGTATAACAATACCAAAACTAAAATATCTATCTGAAAATACTCTAGACTTAAAATCCTCTACTGTCTGAATCATGAAGTTGATGGGACAAGCCCTCAACTAAGCCCAACTACTAAAAACTATACTGATAAACCAAAATACTAAATAAAATAATCATTTCCTCAAACTATAAAGACTCACTACTAACTCTGACTGCTGAAGAACTAATCTGCTAAGGGTGCTCAAGAGCTCGTGAGTCTGAACCTATGATATAAGCATCATAGCAGAAGAGAAAGGTATGTGTCAGTACTTTGAATATACTGGTATGCTAAGTGAGGTAGGTTGAAATGCATGGGTTCATATGTATGAACTATACTAAATGAATGATGATATTCCCAAATTACAACTCTCGTTAGAAAGTGCAAGTGGTCGCTGTCAAATATAGAACCCAACTGGGTTGGGTGTCGAATCCCGCAGGAAATACTATGATCACTAAGTATTGCGATTATTATTAGACTGTTGATCGAATGTTCCAAGGTAAATGGCGGTTTCAGTTTAAGTCCACAATAATATTATCAGTGTAACAATTAGATGATATGTGTAATAATATTTGATAACAGAGAATGACAAATTAGGGTTATGTCCACCTGTAGCTTCTACTTCTCTATTAACAATGAGTAATAAGGATTTTATACCTGCATGAACTTATAGAGAGATGTATTCTAATTCTAAATCCAAGTGTTTCTCAACCATCAAGGATTTATTCACCTTAGTTCTCTGGAATCCAAAGTGTACAACCAATCATACGAACTCTCCAAGTAGTTAATCCTGCTAAGGCATTAACGTGTAAAATAGAGGTTGGAAACCCTATTTTCTTGTCACACTCTCTTTTCCAAACAGTAACTTTTTTATCGAACAAGTTATTGCTATAATGTCACATTCCCTATGTTTGCAACCACGAGAATTCAATCATAATGAAGAGAGTAATGATATAAGTGGATTAATACATCATAAATTCAAAAACCCATAGCAATAGAGAGTATACTACAAGGTTTCCATAACACTAACAAATAAACTTAGCTACTCATGAATAAAACGAAAATCACAATAGAAATATTCATCATACCAAAACTTAGAACGATCTTGGTGGTAAAGATGAATAGCGAAAATAAGAGAGAAAAATGTTTCTCTCTCTCTCCCTCCTCAAGCTAAGACGCTTTCTCTTGTTTTCAAAATAATACCGAATGTGAATAATCCCTAAAAATTCAGCCATAAGGCTTTTAATAACATCCTTCTCTAATAAATTGCTACTGCATCCTTAACTATTTAAAAATATTGAGTTTGCTCGGGAAAAAGTTCCCATATATCATATTTAGTCCAGAAGCTGCTTTCCTTTTTATGTGAAGTTTCCTTTGCTATCCACAGGTCCCCAAAGTGCTGTAATCTTCCTCATTAGTACCTGAAAAGTATGCTAATCACATAGGTTAGCTCACTTAGCTAAAAATAGACTAAAAGTGCTAGAATTATGTATTTTATCCTCAAAACTTAGCTAAAAAATGGGTAAGTTATGGTGCTTAGAAGTATAAATACGCCCAACATCACCACCCCACACTTAAAGCTTTGTTTGTCCTCAAACAAAATAGTACATCCATGCGAATACCTAACTAAACTTCACAAGAGCAACACAAAATTTTCAACAAAACATACACTGTAATTATTAACAAAGAGTAGATTTCTGGATCATTACTAGAAACAACTCACCTTCCAACATAGAATTATTAAGTTGGTTAATTCATACACATAAGTTAAGCCAAAAAAATCATATAAACTACCCAACAATCATCAACCATGTGCGCTCACACAAAAAGTTACCCATAATCACTCATAGTTTTGCATTCTTCAGAAATATGGGTATAAGAACTTGCTTGCTCTCACTCTCACAAATAATTCTTAAATTACAACTGATGACCATATGCTTGCCATTAGTGTAATGCTCCACTAATATCAGAATGCTAAGGTTAGGATAAAATAGGTCTTTACGGGTTGTAAAGTTGGCTAAAGGGATGAGTAGGACTATTTTGGAAAGAAATAGTGACTATGTGCTCTAAGAACCGTAATACACTACATTATGCCATTTAGACCAACTTTTAACAACTACTCTACCTTCCTTTCATCAACCAACCTCTTTTATCTTCACCCCATTTTATTACTCAATCAAAAACACTATGATGGGAATATACAACTCTTTTTTTTTGCATCAATTTATTGTTAAGCATCCCTATGATAGCCACCCTCAGCTTAGACTATTTGTGTTATTCGAGGTGCATAATGTCCAAGAAAGAACCAAGGCGCCACTCCTGATCACAATATTTTCATGTACCAACAACTAAACTTTGGGGCATCACTTTCACCATTTTCCTCTTATTTTGCCACACTCTTTACTCAACTTGATTCTATAATTTAAAGCTCTTAGGAGTTTTTGGATCCAATTATGGTCTTTTAAAAAAATAAATTAGGCTACATATGAGGTTGCCAAAGAAAATAGCTAAAGGCTCAATGGTTGTTCAACTAGGACAATGTACAAAGGTAGGTAAAAAGAAGATAAAAATCAGGGCTGCCAAAGAAGTGCCTAAATTATCTCCTAAACTCACAATCTTTAATTCGCTTCACACACACTAGGCAAGTTCTAACATCAGTCGCAATAAAGAATATACAATAACCTTACACACATATGGGACATGGTCAACTTAATTAGGAGCATTATAGATTCTTGACCCAACAGATAAATGAATGAAACCACAAACAATTATCACAGAACGAGTCACAACTTAGAGCCTAAATGTTTCAATAGTAGTGATTCAGCACAAACTCCTGTTATAATGCCCTGCCGTCTATAAGAACAATTTCATGCAACAGTCTGACTAATTCTCTCTTAAGACGGTCGTCATCCATCCATCATTGAGAAAAGTGACTAATTACGACTAACTAACTACAACTAAATCAAAACAACTATAGAATAAATGCGGGGAAGCAGTAGGCAATACAGCAGATAAGGAAATCCAGGCGTACGAATACATATACCCGCACCCCACACTAAGAAGGAACACACTGCCCTCAGTGTAAATAAATAAGCAAAAACCTGGTTAGTCAGACTCTTCCTCTACATCTGGGGTCATACCCCCTATGTTAGAATCATCATCAGAGTCTTCATCTTTAGAGTTGTCCTCCATATCAGAGTCTAGCAGTTTGTGATCATCATCTATCGGCACATCATCATCTAGATGTTCTTCAAAATTTACCCCCACTCCACACATGGCCCGAGCATGATCATTAAGCAGGTAGTCATAGTCAAACTGCCGAAGCTCTGCATTAGTCAGCACACGACCCCCATTCATCATAGTAAATCTAGTCATACCATACAGATGGTGAAAAAAACTCTCATCTCGAGCATGTCTTTTAGCAGTGGTAAGGTTGATGCCTTGACTAGTTTCTGGATCTTTGATTTTTGTGAGATCCACCTTCTTTCGATTTTGTGGCAACTTATGGTCTTTTGGCTCCTCCTCAATGTACTCTTTCCTTAAAATTGCAGTCAACAAGTTACCAAAACTGAAGTAGGACTTGCTGTGCACCCTTGCTTTTTACATCGACGTTTGTATAACTGCACCAATATTGATGGGGACATTCGTCATTAGAACATATACCAAGCAGACTGATCACGCGTGACCTTAGTGTATTGTGTCCTAGGAATCAAGCAAGAATTGACTATTCTTAACCATATGCGAGCTTCTCTGTTTAAACAAGCATATGGGTAAGTATTGAGATGACCATTATCTTTATGATGAGTCCACCGGGTCATGGACCTTGATCCACACAACGTATGTCTGATGGCTCTGTAGGGAGGTCTGTTGTAGAGCTCCTCCACACTTGGAGTACCCAGGAAAGAGTTGAAGAAATCAGCATTCAATTGCAAGACCTGCCCTCTAATTTTTACTTCATTTCCCATAGTACTTGGGGACCAATTAGCATAAAACTCTCGAGTCAAATCAAGATTACATTCGCCCATGTCTCGGAAGATAAAGTCAAATTTTAGTGCCATAATCTTTGCCAAAATGCGAGGGCAGTTCTTTGCTAAACTTTCCTTCTGCATCAACTCCACATGTACATATTTCTTCACTTTATTGTTCCTATACCATTCCTTCCCTTCCTCCTCCAGAATCCATTTGATCCCAAAAGTGCATCGAGGCACTTGAATAGAGGAGAAATCAGCCTGGTCCTTTCTTGCCCTTTTTTGACCTTTTGGTGAGGTGGATGCTTTCTCCTTTCCCTATCGTCCTTTTAGAGCCATGTTACCTGAGATCATAATAGGGTTATGCTAGTCTCATTTCGTAAAATTCTCTACAATCGAAGAAGAAAATAGTGATGGCACCACCCCACACTTAATTCGTTTACACAAACTAATTGAGTGAGTGTTGTCGAGTACTCAAACTTCATCGACATACATTTAGATGGTATGTTCCAACAACATTATTAGTACAGTCACACTTTCAACCCTTCACTTTACATAACAATTTCTCAGTTTGATAGACAAAAGCAGCACACAATGGTCCTGTAATCTTGAATATCATTTCCAACTTTATTTCATTTCAGCAATTCAATCTTTGAACAAGACTACCACATAGAAATCTTATCATGCTATAGCATAGAAACAATTTCACAATCTTATGCTTTTGGTTAACCATGATCATTACATCAATGAATGAGTCACTTACATACTCAAGCTTACAACTCCAAAAATCATGCATTAAACTTCAATAGTTCAACTTCATAATAATAAAAAATATTATTACAGTGAATACCAATCAACACATGCTGGAGTGAAATCAAGATTTCCCATGAGAATCCTTTCACTCAATGTGATGTATTTTTCCAAAATCATAACAAACTAACCATACTTTTATCACCAAGCACTACTACAAAATCCAATTAACCATCATGAGTGTAGCAATGAAACAACTACGGAACATGAAAGAACAACTTACTTGGTGATAAATTCTTGATGAATCATGAAGGTGAGCATGCAAGATTAGATGAGAAAAGAGAAGGGCTTGGAGAGGGAAAGGTTATTTGGGCGGAGCTTAAGTTTAAGAAAAATTGAGGGGGGTTTAAGAGTAGAGGATATATTTAAAAGATGAGACATGGGTCGGTTTGATCCATTCAAAAATGGGTTATTAGGCAAAACTTACGTTGATAGGCGGCACCCATGGAATCGCTAAGCATAAGTAGGCGGCACCTAACTTATCGCCTATGATGACATAGGCGGCGCCTAACCTATTGCCTATGTTATCATAGGCGGCGCCTAACCTATCGCCTAAGTGAGGCAGTGAGCATAGGCAATGGCATAGGCGGCACCTAACCTATCACCAATGTTGACATAGGCGGTGCCTAACCTATTGCCTATATTGACATAGGCGGTGCCTAACCTATCTCCTAAGTGAGGCAGTGAGCATAGGCAATGGCCTAGGAGATGCCTAACCTATCGCCTATATTGACATAGGCGGCGCCTAACCTATCGCCTATGTTGACATAGGCGACGCCTAACCTATTGCTTATGTGAGGCAGTAATCATAGGCAATGGCCTAGGCGACGCCTAACGTATCGCCTATGTTGACATAGTCGGCGCCTAACCTATCGCCTATGTTGACATAGGCGATGCCTAACCTATCACTTATGTTGACATAGGCAGCACCTAACCTATCGCCTAAGTGAGGCAGTGAGCATAGGTGATTAGAAATGCGGTGCACTCTTGGTTGGAAAGGTCCATACCGCGGGGGCTTCACCCCCGCACCCCTATTGAGGTTAGTGGTGGGCTTTGGGATTGGGCCTATCAGCCCGATCCCTACACTACCACCACAGACCTTATTGAAAGTCACAAAATAAAGTCGCACCGTGAAACTTTTTGGGTCGAATCTACATAATTCGAGGCGCACCTCTAATGCAAATCATACTTGAGCCTTACACATTTGACCACTCCCACTTACCTGTATTGTTCCATCACTCCTAGAATTACCACCATTGACATGGCTCAATTCCAAATCAAAATTGGGACTAATCTCCTTCTTTGTATTTCATGCACCTACACTTAATCAAAAACAACAAAAATGATTAGAAGGATGGGTTACCTCACACCAAGCACCTTAGTTTTAGTCGTGGATCGACTCTTCTTTCTGAATTTTCTTTTACCAAAAACAAAATCCTAGTAAAATGATGGGTTGCCTCCCATGTAGCGCTTGATTTATTGTCATGGCATGACACAGTTATCTCGATTACTCAGACTTCATTAAGATATATGGTGGCTATACATTTTATCGAGTCGGTTGGACCAATATATAGCTTTACTCTTTGGCCATTCACCTTAAAGACACTACCATCATTGTTTTCTAACTCCACTACTCCAGATGAGTAGACTTGGCTGATTTTGAATGGACCAGACTATTTAGACTTCAACTTACCTGGAAACAACTTCAGTCTAGAGTTGAAAAGGAGTACCAAATTGCCTTTCTGAAAGTTTCGTTGGATAATCCTTCGATCATGGTACTTTTTCATCCTTTCATTGTAAAGATCTACTCTTTCATATGCATTTAGATGGAATTCATCCATCTCGTTCAGCTGTCCCAATCTTAAATTTATAGCATCATCCCAGTTCAGGTTAAGCTGCTTCAGTGCCCACATTGCTTTATGTTCTAGCTCAATTGGAAAGTGACAAGCCTTTCCATAAACTAGTTGGTACGGTGACATGCCAATTGGTGTCTTAAACATGGTCTTATATGCCCATAAGGCATCATCCAGTTTCCTGGACCAATCTTTCCTGCTAGCATTCACAGTCTTAGCAAGGATCAACTTGATTTCTTTGTTTGAAACCTCCACCTGCCCACTAGTTTGTGGGTGATATAGTGTAGCTACCTTAGGTTGCTTAACCCCATACTTTGCCAATACGGCTCTGAACAGCTTGTTCCAGAAATGTGATCCTCCATCGCTTATGATGGTACGGGGTACCCCAAAATAAGAGAAGATATTTCTCTTTAAGAAAGCCACAACACTCTTACTTTTATATCAGCTAGAGTGACTACTTCGACCCATTTGGATATGTAATCCACAGCAACTAAGATATATTTTATCCCAAATGATCTCACAAATAGGCCCATGAAGTCAATACCCGAGACATCGAATAACTCTACTTCAAGCATTTTGGACATGGGCATCTCATGGTGCTTTGAGATAGAACCTTGCCGCTGGCACTGATCATATCTTCTTACAAAATCGTAGGTATCCTTGAATAATGAAGGCCAATAGTAGCCACTTTGCAGTACTTTCTTGGCCGTCCGTTCATCCGCATGGTGACCTCCAGCTTAGGAAGCATGGCTTGCTTCCAGTATGCTAGACACCTCTGCATCTGGGATGCACCACTTAATAAAACCAGTAGCATATCATCGAAAAAGATATGGCTCATCCCAGAAGTAATGTTTCACATCATACATGAACTTTTTCTTTTGATGAAAGGAGAGATTCTCAAGAATCACTTCGCTTACCACGTAGTTAGCGAAATCTGCATACCACGGTAAGTTTTCCACCACAGTTGCTAGAATTTCTTTGTCGAGGAATGCATCATCAATATCAAGGTCGGTCTGCACTGTGTGCTCACTCTCAAGTCTAGATAGATGATCAACTGCTTGTTTTTCATAACCTTTTTTATCCTTTACCTTAAAATCAAATTCTTGAAGCAGTAGCACCCATCTAATTAGCCTTGGATTGGCATCCTTCTTTGCCATTAGATATCTTAGAGCCGCATGATCTGAATGAACCACTACCTTGGTTCCCAACAAGTAAGAACGGAACTTCTCGAAAGGCCTTGATCGCATAGTAGATTGGATGAAATAGATTTTCTCTTTTCTGACCAAGTACAGCACCCAAGGATACACCGCTTGCATCACACATAATTTCAAATGGTAGAGACCAATCGGGTACTATAATAATAGGGGCTTCAACTAACTTTCCTTTGAGGCATTCAAACGCCTTCAAGCAATCTTCACCAAAGTAAAAGCTTACCTTCTTCTCTAAAAGTTTGCATAATGGGTTTGCAATCTTGGAGAAGTCTTTAATAAACCTCCGATAAAAACCAGCATGAGCGAGAAAACTATGAACCCCCTTCACAGAAATTGGAGGTGGTAGTCTTTCGATAACTTCAATCTTGGCTCTATCAACTTTAACTCCCTTTTCAGAGATTTTATGCCCAAGAACAATGCCTTCCTTAACCATAAAATGACACTTCTCCAATTTAGCACCATATTAAATTCCATACATCACTGCAAAGCCATATTCAGATTTGTGAAGCATGACTCAAATGACTCACCTACAATCGAAAAGTCATCCATAAACACCTCTAAGGTGTCTTTAACCATATCGGAGAAAATGGACATGATACACCGCTGAAAAGTGGCAGGTGCATTACATAGCCCAAATGGCATTGGTTTGAATGCAAAAGTACCATATGGGAATGTAAAAGTCGTCTTCTCCTAATCCTCAGGAGCAATGCAAATCTGGTTATGTCCGGAATAACCATCCAAGAAACAAAACCATCCTTTTCCTGCCAATCGATCAAGAATTTGATCCATGAATGGCATTGGGAAGTGGTTCTTTAATGTCCACGAGTTTAGCTTCCGGTAATCCATACACACACTCCACCCTATGATAGTCCTGAGTGGAATAAGCTCATTCTTCTCATTCGCTACTACTATGATGCCCCCTTTATTGGGCACACATTGTACAGGACTCACCCATTTACTGTCTGAGATTGGGTACACCACCCCTGCATCTACCCACTTGATGATTTCTTTCTTCACCACCTATTGCATAGGTGGATTTAGACGACGCTGATGCTCAATAGTGGATGCACAATCTTTCTCTAGCTGAATCTTGTGCATACATATGCCAGGAGAGATACCAATGATATCTACAATAGTCCAACCAATAGCTCTCTTGTACCTCTTCAGAACAGATATGAGAGCCTCTACCTGTTGTTCACCTAAATCAGCAGCAATAATAAATGGCAGTGTCTTTCCACTACCCAAGAACACATACCTCAAATGACTGGGTAGCTCTTTCAATTCTAACACTGGTGGCTCTTCAATGGATGGATTCACCGGTGGTGAAGGTCGATTCTTAAGGTCAAGGTCTAGCTTCTTGGGGGAATAAGAATACGACTCCATTCCTGTCAAAGCACAGATAGTTTCTTCATACTCCTTAACATCCTCACGATCAAAGTTCTTAAGCACAGCAGCCAATGGCTCAACAGTAAGCTGCTTCTCTAAAGATAATTACTTCTCATCCTCATAATAAACATCAACTATAGAGAACACATTCATATCCTTGGGTTGCTTCATTGATTTGCATACATCAAAACATACCACTTCGTCATTCATCCGAAATAAAAGCTCATTTGCTCGCAAATCAATAAGCACACTTCCTGTTGCAAGGAAAGGTCGACCCAAGATTATGGGCACCTCAAAATCCACCTTGCAATCCAAAATAACAAAGTCTGCAGGAAAAATAAAGGTAGCAACCTTTACTAATACATTGTATAAAATACCAATAGGTTATTTTATCGACCTATCTACCATTACAAGCCGCATGTTGGTTGGTGTAGGATCCCCCAACCCCTATTGTCTATAGATGGCTAGTGGCATCAAATTAATGCTAGCCCCTTAATCACATAAAGCCTTAGCAAAATCTAAAGATCCAACCGTGCAAGGAATAGTGAAAGCACCCAAATCTTCCTTCTTCTGTACCAAAGACCTCGTGGCAATTACACTGCAATGATGAAAATTATCTACCGATTCATATCTCGCTGCCCTTTTCTTTGTCAAAAGGTCCTTCATAAATTTGGCGTACCCTGGCATTTGCTCTAGTATCTCCACCAAAGGCACATTTATAGTTAGCTGCTTCAGCATGGTCATGAATTTACTGAACCTGGTGTCATCAGCCTTCTTCTTCAGTCTTTGAGAAAAAGGTGGTGGTGGATTTGGAAGAGTTTTCTCCACCACTTCCTTTCATTGTGCTTCCCATTATTAATCTTTTCAGACTGCTGACATCTAGGTGTAGTATTATGAACGTTCTCATCCTAATTTTTAACTTCTACGGAATTATCACAATCTGCTTCAACAACATTCTACTCCATACTATCAACCACAGGCTTGCCCTTGGATGGATTTTCCAACACCTTACCACTTCTGGTTGTAATATCCAAACATGATCCATCTTTACTTAGATTTTGCACAGTGTCACTTGGTAAAGTGCCAGCTTTTCTTTGATTGAATGCTGCCGATAATTGACTCATTTGTTGTTCCAGCTATTTTATTAAAGTGGAATGTGAGTTAACCAATTGATTCATTGAGAAAAAATCATTTTTTACCTCAGCTACTCCCATGTTGGTTGCCTCCACTCCTTTTAACAACTTAGCCATCATGTC
Organism: Capsicum annuum; assembly: GCF_002878395.1. Taxonomy (NCBI): domain Eukaryota; kingdom Viridiplantae; phylum Streptophyta; class Magnoliopsida; order Solanales; family Solanaceae; genus Capsicum; species Capsicum annuum. The sequence goes on from NC_061112.1 coordinate 57,577,950, forward strand.
CTCCATGGACATCTTCCCAGAGCTAGGTGCAGCACCTTCATGATTTCCAGGAGGGAAATACAAACCGCTTCTGTCATTCTTATTCTTCCAATTCCCTTGGTCTCGATCCTTGTAACCGGATTTTTCATAATAGTTCCTACCTTGGTTTCCTTGGCCATTGCCTCAAAAATCCTCTTGATTATTTAAGTAATTTGCTTCCTCTTCAAAATCGAAGTCATCTCTTCCCTGTGATACAATAGCTTTGACCTTTTCTGTCTTTCCTGATAATAAATACTTAGTAAGAAGGTCCATTTGCATTTTTATGTGAGCCATATCCTGGTCACGTTCTTCTTCTCTTCGCCTCTGTACTGCCGTCATGCCAATATATACAGTAAAGCTTGCTACCTCAGAATCCCTGGTATGCCAAGCTCTACTCTGCTTTGTCATACGATTCAGTATATCACATGCCTCAATAAAAGTAAGGTCCATGAATGACCCACCCACAACATTATCTACCACTGGCTTAGTCACTGAGTTCAAAGCCCTATATAATATTTCCATCAAGTGGACATTAGTAATCTGATGATTTGGGAACGACATAAGCTTCTTCTTGAACCTCTCCCAAGTCTCGTAGAGAGCTTCAGTTGGAAGCTATCTGAAATTGCTTATCTCATCTCTTAATTGTGCTCTCTTGGATGGCCGAAAGAATCATTCTAGGAAAGCGTCTTTCAATTGCCTCCAATTGGTAATAGAGTCAGGAGTTAGCCCGTTTAACCATAGAATTGCCTCTCCAGATAGAGACAATGGAAAGAAGCGCAGCTGATCGCGTTCTTTCCAGCCACTGGATTATCAAATGATTTGCATGTTGAGATAAAATTAATCAGAGGCATATTTGGTTCGTCGCCTGCAAGTCCACCAAATAACCCTTTGAGTTGTAAAAACTGGATCATGGTGCTAGTGATATTGAACATGGCTTCGGGTGCCAAGGGCGGAGGAATAATAGCCCCTGTGGCACCAGCCCCATCCAAGTCGTCATCATCATCATCAAAAGCAACTTGCATAGCTCGGCGTTCGGATATCATCCTAGCTTGACGATCTCTATTGACATTCCTATTCACTGGTGTAGCCACATCATCTACACGCCTTGGATTTAATAACTCATCATCACCCAGGTCCTTATCAAGATTTGGTACCCGACCCGGGTTATCAGCATTCTATTGATTTACTTGCGCAGCTGCCAATGCAGCTAATCTAGCCTGCTCCTGTTGAGTAGCTATCCTTTCAGGGTCTCATTGCGCATCCATTCTTCCAATGAGATATGGTTCAGGATTTATATGTAATAATGACTGACCCGATATCTGTGTATTTGGCATGCAATCCACTCAACCTGAACAAACCAAAAACAACAAACAAAAAGTAAAATTTGAGAATCTTTGACCAAAGGGTCCATTAACTATCACAAACTTAGTTAACAACCGTATTCCCCGGCAACGGCACCAAAATTTGATACGCCCAAATTACAACTGTCATTAGAAAGTGCAAGCGGTCGCTGTCAAAATATAGAACCCAACTGGGTTGGGTGTCGAATCCCACAGGAAATACTATGATCACTAAGTATTGCGATTTTTATTAGACTGTTGATCGAAGGTTCCAAGGTAAAGGGGGTTTTCAGTTTAAGTGTACAATAATATTATCAGTGTAACAATGAGATGGTATGTGTAATAATATTTGATCACTGAGAATGACAAATTAGGGTTATATCCACCTTGTAGTTTCTACTTCTTTATTAACTATGAGTAATAAGGATTTTATACCTGCATGCACTTATAGAGAGATTTATTCTAATTCTAAATCAAAGTGTTTCTTAACCATCAAGGATTTATTCACCTTAGTTCTCTCGAATCCAAAGTGTACAACCAATCATACGAACTCTCCAAGTAGTTAATCCTACTAAGGCATTAACGTGTAAAATAGAGGTTGGAAACCCTATTTTCTTGTCACACTCTCTTTTTCAAATAGTAACTTTTCTATCAAACAAGTTATTGCTAGAATGGAACATTCCCTATGTTTGGAACCACGAGAATTCAATCATAACGAAGAGAGTAATGATATAAATGGATTAACACATCATAAATTCAAAAACCCATAGCAATAGAGAGTATACTACAAGGTTTCCATAACCCTAATAAATAAACTTAGCTACTCATGATTAAAACGGAAATCACAATAGAAATATCCATCATACCAAAACTTAGAAAGATCTTGGTGGTAAAGATGAATAGCAAAAATAAGAGAGAAAAACGTTTCTCTCTCTCTCCCTCCTCAAGCTAAGCCGCTTTCTCTTGTTTTCAAAATAATACCGAATGTGAATAATCCCTAAAAATTCAGCCATAAGGGTTTTAATAACATCCTTCTCTAATAAATTGCTACTGTATCCTTAACTATTTAAAATTATTGAGTTTGCCTGGGAAAAAGTTCTCATATATCACATTCAGTCCAAAAGCTGCTTTCCTTTTTATGTGAAGTTTCCTTTGCTATCCAAAGGTCCCCAAAGTGCTGTAATCTTCCTCATTAGTACCTGAAGAGCATGCTAATCACACAGGTCAGCTCACTTAGCTAAAAATAGACTAAAAGTGCAAGAATTATGTATTTTATCCTCAAAACTTAGCTAAAAAATGGGTAAGTTATGGTGCTTAGACGTATAAATATGCCCAATATCAAATGACATGAATATCACTAAATGAGAGAACATGCACGAATACATATACTGTAACTTAGAATGTGATAACACCAGATACTGAGTTCTGAATTACTGGTTTATTGATATCTGAGTTTACTGATACTGTGAAGCTAATAACTTAGAGACTGTATCTGACAGTCTTGATTCTGTTGAACTATACTAAGTTCCATACTGAACTGAATGACTATGTCTGACAGTACTGAATCTATAGAACTAATACTGAGCCTGAAACTGAAACTGTGGGAGGTAATCATCTAACCGACATGCCTTTTTTTGAATAGATTGAGGTCCATCCTGTAACCCCGGTTGGAAGGATGTATGTACCATGCCACAAGTAAAGACAAACTGTGAGTTAACCCTCTCTGATAGGAAGACTTTCGTCAATCCTCACTAGAAGGAAAACTCATGTGAGATGTATCAACCATAATTTGGTAGAAAGATACATCAACTACGTTGGCTATGTAGTTCTATAATGCAGGGATTGCTACTAAGAGTCAAACCTTCTGCTGGCAGGAATGCCCTCATCATATGGTTCTCTCGGTGCTGAATCCTACTCCCAACTGAATAGACACTAAACTGATTTTCTAGTTCATACTAGGCTTGACCGAGCTATTACTGATTTTATTGAGTTTCGTTAAATGATGAAATACTACTGAATTCTATTAGCTGACTGAGTCTACGAAGGTCTGAATTGAATACTAGACTAGACGAGACCAATACTGAGTCTACTGAGTTCTCCTGAGTACTATAACTGACTGCGAGTACTACTGATCGTAAGTGACTGACACATGTAAATAGCTAAATTGCCGGGTATAAATACCCCCAGGACTCAATAGCATGAAAAGTAAAGCTTCACATGATCTTTCATAACATAAAAATGCACACTTGTTCATAATGCATTTATAGAGACATTTTATCAAACACTTGCATGGCATGAAATAGTATACATACTAGCATGATATAATCTTATTATTACATTTACAAGAGCAGTTCGTCAAACACTTGGATGGCATAGTATATGCACATAATACTAAAAAACATATGAGCATCATGATTTGATGTCAAAATTCTCAATTCCATGGGTTTCAATATGAATCACATGGTAAATCACATATATCGAATAAATCTACATCAATCTTGTAATAAATCATGTAATAGAAACCCACTTATAGCAACAATCATGAATACACTTTGATTTCAAATCATGGAAAGCATGAAATGAAGATACTTGAAGTTTAAGAGAGTTTCATGGACTCCAATGGTGGAAGGAACCGTTGGATGAAAACTTCACATACCTTGGTTGCTAAATTCTTGAAGAACAATGGTGAAATCTTGAGCCTTGGCTTTTGAATTTAGATGACCTAGGGTTTCTGTTCTTGAGAAGTTTGAGAATAGGGAATGGATTTAACCTCTAAGAGGGCTTAATCTCATGTTTTTAGGATGATAGGAGTGGGAAAAAGACCTTAATACCCCTGAGGATGCGACTTTTAATGACTAAAAATCAAACTATTGATGTACAGACCGACACACTAAGTTGTTGGAATTGACACGATGGCCAACGTATCGCGTTGAGTCCGCATTGGTTCACTGGAATTTGCACTGAGCTGAGGGAAATATTATTTGTTGACGCGAGGGACAACATGATGGATCGAGATCATGGTGACTCACTATTTCGGTCACTTAAACATGGTCTAAACGAGGTCCAAAAAATCCAAAACTTGTCCGGGAACACCTACTGAGATTCCTGATCATGATTCAACCTAAAGATTGATACTTTAAGGTCGTAAATTGATACTTTAAGGACATAAGAGTCGTGAAATAGAGTTTCCAACTTACAAAGGACAAAATAATACTAAGTCTGAATACTTAGCTAGAATTTTCTAAGTCTGGGACCCCTTAGCAAGCTTAAAAGACGGAGTTGAGCTTAGGATTTTGCGAGGTCTTACACACATTATCCTTGATCTTCATCAATATAGGATCAAAAACCAATTTCTCCTTCACCTCCGTGCTAAAAGATGACTTCGCCACCTCTAGAAGAATTATACCACTATCCTCGGAATCCATAAGATATACTCCAAGATTAGCCAAATGATGAATTTCCTTCACCAAATCCAGCTTCTTCTTTTCCATGTGAGATAAGCTCCCCATGGACAACCTACTAAATGCATCAGCAACCATGTTAGCTTTACTTGGGTGATAGTGGAGATTCATGTCATAGTCATTTAGCAACTCAAGCCGCCTTTTTTTCCTGAGATGTAGCTCCTTTTGGGTGAATACAGATTGTAGGCCTTTATGATTGGAATAAATATCTACATGGACCCCATACAAATAATATTGCCAGATCTTCAACGCAAACACAACAACTAACAATTCCAAATCATAAGTCGGATAGTTCTTCTCATGAACCGTTAACTAGCTAAAAGCATATGTAACTATTTCTCGCTGTTGCATCAACATGCAACCCAATCCCACCAAGGTCAGTATAGACAACAAATAATCAGTACCCTCAAGTAAAATCAAGACCAAAGTTAAAGTCAACTTATCCTTCAACTTCTCAAAACTACCTTTATAAGCATCAGACCACAAGAACTTCACCTTCTTCTTAGTCGACATAGTCAATGTGGTAGCGATAGGAGAAAAAATTTCCACAAACCTCCTATAATAATTAGCTAAACCAACGAAGTTTTGAATATCGATTAGAGTCTGGGGTATCGACAACTTCTTAACCACTATAACTTTCTATGGATCTAGATCCTTTTATAAGAAACAACCTAAGCCAGATAGGTCACAATATTCAACCAGAACTCACACTTTGAGAATTTTACATACAACCGTTGATCTTCCAAGGTCTGTAAAACAAGGCGGAGGTGATCAACATAATCCTACTTGCTCTTGAAATACACCAAAATATCATGGATAAACACAATAAGAACAAATCCAAAACTGACAAAATACCCAATTCACGAGATCCATTAATGATGTTGGGGCATTAGTCAAACCAAAAGACATCAACAAAAACTCAAAATGACCATAACATATTTGAAAGAAAGTCATAGGGCTATCCACTTCCCTAATCTTTGCCCGATGGTAACCCAACCAAAGATCAATCATTGAGAAGTACTTAGCACCCTGAAGTTGATTGAAGAGATCATCGATCCTAGGAAGCGTATACTTATTCTTCAATGTAACCTTATTCAACTTGCCATAATCTATACACATACAAAGAGACCCATCTTTCTTATGCATCAAGAGAATCAAGCATCCCAAGGAGAAATACTAGGGCGAATGAAACCCTTATCTTGAAGATTTTTCAACTGCTTCTTGAGTTCCTTCAACTCAGCCGGAGCCATCCCATAGGGAGGTAAGAAATAGGATGAGTTTTTGAAAGAAGATCAATCCCAAAATCAATTTTCCTATTGGGTGGAACACCACGAAGATCATCAGGGAACACCTCAAGAAACTCACAGGCCACAGAGCAGATTGAAAAGAGGTCCTTTGGACCTAGAATCCTTAATATGCACTAAGTGATAGAGACACACCTCAGAAATCAACTTTCGGGCTCTAAGATACGAAACAAACCTTTCCTTAGGCACTAGGGAACTACCTTCCCATTCAATCACAGGCTCATTAGCGAATTGGAAACTAATCCTTCGGGTTTGATAATTAAGCGATACATAGAACGAATGTAATCAGTCCATCCCTAAAATCACATCAAAGTCTAACATGTCCAACTCTATCAGATCCACCAAGGTCTCCTTACCACTGGCAGATATCATAGGATCCCTATAGACCCTTCTAGCCACAATGGAGTCACCTACCAAAATGGATACATAAATATGATCCAAAATACACTCAGGATCAAAATCAAAATAAATAGCCATGTAAGGGGTCACATAAGAGAGGGTAGACTCGGGATCAAGTAGACAATATACATCATGAAAGAAAAGTTTAAGCATACCAGTAAAAATATCAAGGGATGTCATAAAATCCTAGTAGGTGGCAAAAGCATACAAACGGTTCCAACCAGTACTGGAGCCAGATATAGACATAGCACTCTATGGTGTAGAAGATGATGAAGAAACAATAGGAATTTTATTTGTTCTTGAATAAACCCTATAAGGACAATCCCTATACATATGGCAAATCTAAACATATTTAGTGTACTTGTCCTCTCTTCTTCACAAGTACCAAGATGCATCTGACCGCAAATCCTATACGGGGGATATGATGGAGCTAACTAAACCCTACTAGCCTAAGGATGGGCACCCTGTTTCCCATAACCAACACTATTTTGAAAACAGCAATCACCTGATGCCTTTGGATAAGAAGAACTAGCCATAGAGTAAGAACCAAAATTTCCCCACTTCTTCTTAAACTATTTTACACCATCTCTACCACTCTACTACTGACCTCTACCCTGATCTAAATACTGAAAGTTCTTATTTTGCCTTTCACTTATCTTTGCTTACTTCTTTTCCTCATTTTCACTTGTTGTATCTACATCACAGGTCTAGAGATGTCTATTTCCTTATTCAACAAGGCGACCTTGTTCTCTAAAATCAACTTATAGGAAAACAAAGAAGCAAACTTCCTAATTCTAGCCTCGTTCTACATGCTTATTCTGAAGCATATCATGCCAACTAAGGAAGATTCAAGGCATACTCCTTCACTGTCATCCTCCCTTACTTCAAGTTCACAAATTCCTCAACCTCAACTTCCTCAACTCTTAAGGAAAAAAGTAATCAAGCAAATCACAAAAAAAGTCATCCCACAAAGCAGACTCAACATCATTACCCCTAGACTAATCCCATTCATTAGACCACTAATACGCCACATCCATCAACTGATAGGCAATGAACTCCACACCCTTCACATTTGTAGTATACATCATATGGAAGATTTTTTTTATCTCATTAATGATTTTTTAAGGATATTCCTCAACCTTTAAACTAGTGAAATTTGGTGGACTCAACCTCATAAATTTGGCCAACTTTAGTGACCTCAGAGGATCGAGCAAAAGAAGAAACATACTAAATCTGAGAGGCCACAAGTTGGGTAATGAAATGAATTGACTAACGAATCTCATCATTAGACATATCAGTTTGAGGGGTTTAATGAGGGATAGGGAAACCAGTGGAACTCCACTTGGGCAATCAGAAGCAGTGAATCTAGACCAAGTCTGAAGTCCTTGAGCAGGATAAGCTTCGTCCACTTTGTCCTTTGACGATATAGAAAAGTTTCCATGAGCATCAGATCTTCTAGGAGGCATGATCTGAAAAGCAAACATAGGGGGATTAGAGGAGATTTGAAGACCTTAGACTCTATAGCTCAAATTAAAATTACAAGAAAGGGAAACATTCCGAAATGCCCCATAGCCTCTCCATTATAAGTGTGGCGCACTACACACCCATAAAAAAATTCTACTTGACATGGTACTTTGGACACCCAACAAAACCAAACCTAGGCTCTGATACCAACTTTGTCATGATTCGAACTGGATATGGCCGTGACAGACATATCCAATCCACTGTGGAGTAGAGAACACTCTCTGAACCTAACTAAACACCGTACAATACCCAACAATGGGTAAATTCTGAATATATAATAAGATATTTAACACGACCCAAACCAGGGCCTAGTCATATTGGGTGCCTCAAGTCTAATCGAGATTAGAGACCAACCCTAATGCCCAACCATATCTTCCTTATACCCTATGTCGAATAAATTCCGAACATATAATAAGATGGAACAACTACAAATCAAATATATTCAAATGGTATCAGCCCCAATACTAATACCAACTCCAAGGCTGACACCAATACCAACACCACCTATGTTAACCCAAAGTAGTCTTATAAAGCCATTAACCGAAAACAAAGACATACGATTGGGACATGCCCCCGACCATATCCAAAACCAAAGTTAGAGAAATAACCAAAAGTATGAAAAGAAATCTATAGCATGAAATGGTGTCTTCTGAAGTGTGGAAGCTTACCACTTCAGTCTGACACATGTGTTATCCCCAAATCAATGTTACTGAGTAGGAGGAGTAGTATGGTCGGTTCCTGCATCGTGTGGAAATACAGCACCCAAAGACTAGTTAGCGGGTAAACTTAAGCATGTACTCAGAAATAAGGATAAAATAATTCCATCCTTTAAACCGAAGTAAATAACCATGTGCAATCACATACATAAATATATACCATGCCAAAAAAGGGAATTGGGTTTAGCAAACACTGAAAACCTTAACCTGGGTTGTGTAGCTTGACCACCATCCTAAATCCACCCACGGGCTATATTGGTCCATTGTTACTCCTGAACGGGACTTAGTGCGTGTAGCTCCACAAACCGAAGATATCATAAGGGATAAGGATTCCCGTGTACCCTTCGACCTCCATGATACATATATACAATTATAACTTAGGGTATACCCGTGTACGACACAAGTATATGGCACCATGAACAACCCTCATGTCGGCAAATATGAGTTTTTAGTGTCCGTTTATTGGATTCACACCTTCATAGTTAGTTGTCACAACCCGCAATTATTGCCTAATTTAAACCTTTAGCACATAACCAAACCACTAATTCCATAGTTAATTACCACGGCCTTACGAAGTGGTATCATCATACTAACTATAGTTGTCAAGCAATGTCATTAGACAACACTTTTGGGAATTCCCATGTACCCCATAAATTCTATTTTAAAAATCTCTTGGGGAATTCCTGTGTACCCCACAAGGTTTTCAAAACCAAAGCCACGGCTACCAAGGCCTTTCCAATTCATTTAAAACCATCTAAACTAATTTAGGTTCCATTACCATCATATGCATTGCAAAGTCTTCAATAATAGACAAACTATGTGATAAAAGCATTCTCATACGCATTTTAACATACCTGTTGTGGGCATAAGATTTCTAAAACAAAAATGCATGTATCAATTGACCATACCCATGCAACCACATGCTTAAACCATAATTATAACATGAAAAAAACCCATAAATAAAGCATAGGAAAACATTATCGAACCATTAATAACCAAAAACCCCACCACATATTTCAAAGCCAACACAAACCCATAATAATGGCATGAAAACAATTAAGAAAAATATTTCTTTAGTTTGAGCTAACAATGAGGGAGGAGTAACATACCTTAGATACCAAAGAAGATGAAGAGATTTACTCTTGAAAGCCCCTAAGTTAATCACCTTGAGGAAACCCTAGCCCTTTCTTAAACCAAAAGCTTGAGATAGAAGTGTTTAGAGTGTGTTTGATTGAGAATAATAGGTAAATAAAGTCCCAAAAGTGTTTTAAGTCATGGGGTCAAAAGAAGTTAAAAGGGGAAATGTCCAGAATACCCCCAACTTAAACTGTAAAACTCATCGCATGGGGGTACTATTTTTGACCTCCCACTCGTACCCACATCATACGAGTAGTACCCTCTACTTGTACCCCAGACAGAAAGTTGGAATCCCTATTTTGTCTAACGTACGATTCTCTTTGCCCAAATCATACCATCACCATACGACAAGTACCCACCTAGTCGTACCCTAAGAAGAATGTCAATGGATAGACACTGGACAACATATAATTTGGAACCTACATCATACGTACAACTCTAATGGAGTCTTATCATACCTTGGACAAAAGATGATCTAGAACACACTATACGACTTGGGCTCTTAGGTCGTTAGCATAACATACGACTAGCATGCTAGAGTCGTACGGTCCCTAGAGAGTTTAAAACTCAGGAAATTTCCAAGGCCAAAATCCAGGGTGTTTTAATTCTCCCTTACTTAGATCATTCATCCTCGAATGATGGAACAAAAAAGTACAAGAACGATTATACCCCAACACCTCTACTCTAACCTTTAACTAAGTTAGAAAATAAAGATGAAAGAGAATGACTCTTACCTTTAATAAAGTTTGAAGAAAAAGATGTGATGAAGAACATATACCTTCCGCACAAGTTCTAAAGTAGAAAACAGGAATGGATACATGGACTTTATGTCCTCTTCCACTTTCCATGTAGCCTCTTCAATCTTGTTGTTCCTCCATATATCCTTTACCGAGGCCACATCTTTGGTCCGTAACTAATAAACTTGATGATATAAGATCTCAATTGGGACCTCCCCATAAAATAAAGAATCTGAAATACCAATATCCTGGATAGGCACAATTTGAGATGGAAAACCTATACCCTTTTTTAAGATAGAAACATAGAACACTGGGTGAATGGAGCTCAAACTACAATGCAACTCTAACTAGTACGCAATATTACCAACCCTGCTCAAAACTGAGTACGAACCAACATATTGGGGACTGATCTTCCCCTTCTTACTAAACGCATTACTCCCTTCATAGGAGACACCTTCAAAAGTACCCTATCCCAAACTATAAACTCAAAATCTCTTTGCCTCATATCTTTATAGGATTTTTTCGCACTTTGGGCAGCCTTAAGTCTGTCTAAATCACCTTCACCTTCTCCATGGTTTGGTGAACTAAATCTAGGCCAAACATCTCTACCTCACCAACCTCATTTCATCCAATAGGTGACCTACACCTCCTACCATACAAGGCTTCAAATAGAGCCATCTAATTCTAGAGTGGTAGCTATTATTATAGGCAAACACTACAAGAGGTAAGTGCTCAACCCCACTACAACTATAGTGAATCAAGCAAGCTCGAAGCATGTCCTCAAACATCTAAATAGTCCTTTCAACTTGCCCATTTGACTGTGGGTGAAAAAGATCTAAAACTCACCTTGGTCCCCAATACTTTTTAAAATAACCGCCAAAAGTGAGATGAAAATTAGTGAGATGAAAATTGATTACCCCGATCAGAGATGATAGAAACAGAAAACCTATGTAACTTCAAAATCTTATGGAGATACAACCTTGCTTAATCCTCAGCCGAGAAATTAGTCTTTACCAAAAAAAAGTGTCCTGACTTTGTCATTCTATCCACGATGATCTACACCAAATCCAATTGATTTCAAGATTGAGAAAGACCGGTATTAAAATCCATGTTGATTATTTCCCACTTCTATTTGGGCAACTCACTTGATACAATCCCCCGGGTCTTATGTACTCAACTTTCACTTGTTGGCACACTATGCATTGGGCTACAAAATTAGCCACATCTATTTTGATATTGTACCACCAATATATCTCATTAAGGTCATGAAACATTTTCATTAAACCAGGATGAACAACATAGCATCATTCATGATTCTCAGCCAAGATCCTCTCTTGAAAACCATCTACATCAGGAACACATAACCTCCCTTGGTACCGCAAAGTACCATCAATGTTAATCTCAAAAGCCATCACTTTCTGCCCATCTACATCACCCTTGATCCTCATTAAGACAGGGTCAAACATCTGCTTCTCCTTAATGTCAGTACTAAGAGACGACCGTGTCACTTCCTGCACAAATATACCACCATTCTCAAAGTCCAAGAGATAAACTCCAAGGTTACCCAAATGGTGAATATCCTTCACCAACTCCTACTTCTCCTTATCCATGTGAGCTAGACTCCCTGTGGATAACCTACTTAGAGCATCAACAACTATATTATCTTTACCTGGATGGTAATGAGAACTCATGTTATTATCCTTAAGAAGATCATTTCATCCTCCTTTCCTGAGGTTATGATCTTTCTGTGTAAATACATACTGCAAGCTCTTATCATAAAAAAAAGATATCCATATGCACATCATAAAGATAGTGACTCCACTTTATCAATGAAAATACCACTGCTAATAATTCCAAGTCATGATTTGGATAATTCCTCTCATTCAGCATTAATTGTCTAGAGGCATAAAATATCACCTTGCCATGCTACATCAGAACGTAACCAAGTCCCACACGGGATGCATCAAAGTACACCATAAACCCATATGTGCCTTTAGGTAAGGTTAAAACTGGAGCCAAAGTTAGCTTGTCCTTCAACTTCTTGAAACTCCCCTCACAAGCATTATACTACAAGAACTTACCCTCTTCTGGTTCAACTTAGTCAACGAGATAGCTATAGTAAAAAAACTCTCTGCAAACCTTCTATAGTAGCTATCCAAACCCAAGATGCTCTGAATGTCAGTTGGAGTCATGGATCTAGGCTACCTCTTAACCACTGCATCCTTCTGTGAATCTACCATGATCCCTTCAGTAGATATGATATGACCTAGAAAAGTTATAGCGTTCAACCAAAATTCACATTTTGAAAAATTTGCATTCAACTACTACTCTCTCAGGGTCTATAATATTGTGGAGGTGATCAACATGATCCACCTCACTCTTAGAGTAAATCAAAATGTCATCTCTGAACACAATGATGAACAAGTCAAGAAACTAGTAGAAGACCCTATTCATCAAACCCATGAAGGCCGCAGGGGCATTGGACAAACCAAAATACATAACCATAATCTCAAAATTCCCGTATTGAGTTTGGAAGGTTGTTATTGAGATATCCTCTCCCTAATCTTTAATTGATGATACCTAAGTCAAAGATCAATCTTGGAAAAAAACTAGGCACCTTGAAACTAATCGATCAAATCATCTATCCTTGGGGAGGATACTTATTCTTTATAGTCACCTCATTCAACTGTCGATAATGAATGCACATTCGAAGGGAACCATCCTTCTTGCGAACGAATAACACCGGTGAAATCCACGAGGACATACTAGGGTGGATAAAAGCCTTATCTAAAAGATCCATTAGTTGCTCCTTCAGCTCCTCAACGCAGTCTGGGCTATTCTATATGGAGGAATAGAGATTGGATGAGTGTTCAAAATGAGATCAATCCTAAAATCAATCTCCTTATAAGGAGAAAAACTAGGAAGGTCATTAGGGAAGATCTCTAGAACTTCATTTACCACCGAACAGAATACACGGATGGACCATCTGAGTTTGATTTTTAAACCCGAACTAGATGATAGAGCACCCCTTGGAGATTAATTTCTAAGCTATAAGATAAGATATGAACCTACCCTTAGGAGCTAGGCATCCACCATCCCACTCAATAATTGGCTCATTAGGGAATTTAAAAACAACCTTACAAGTCCAACAGTCTAAAGAAGCATAGCTTGAGTACAACCAATCCATCTCCAATATGATATCAAAATCTACCATATCTAATTCAAATAAATCCACCAAAGTTTCTTTACTATCAACAGATACCACACACCCCTATAGACTCATCTTGAAATCACAGAGTCGCCGACTGGGGTAGAAACATAAAAAGTGTCCAAAACATACTCGGGACCAAAATAAAAATACACAGTCACAAATAGGGTCATATAAGAAAAAGTAGACCCCGGATCAAGTAAATAGTACACATTATGAGAAGAGTTTCAACATACCAGTAATGACATCAAGTGATGCCTTAGACCCCTAAAAAGTAGTGAGAGCATTGAGATGGCTCCGACCAATACTGAAGGTAGACGGTGAACCCTTTAGTGCCAGAACTGAAGAAGAGGCAATTGGAACCTTATTTTCCCAGGAGGCAACATTACCAACAGGGCAGTTTCTAAGCATGAGCCTTGGCTGGCCACTATTGAAGCATTTGTCCCTCCCTTTGTCACAGAAACCCTGATGCAATCTACCATAAAACCTTCAGAGAGGATAACATGGAGCTGATTGACTCCCACTAGCGTGTTAGGTACCCTATTCCCTAAAGTTGTTACCACCATGGAAACTCCTATCACCTGATGATTTTGGTTCGGGAGCACGAGCTATCAAATAAGATCCAGAATTTCCCCTCTTTTTCTTTGGCCACTTACCACTATCCCTTCTACTCCATTATTAGCTACTATCCTACTCAAAGAACCTAAACTTCTTACCCTACCTCTCCCCTATTTTATCCTATTTTTTCTTTTCTTTATATATATGTTGCATGTATACCACTAACCTGGAGATATCTATGTCCTTGATCAACAAGTTAGCCTTACTCTACAGTATCAAATCTCTATACAAATCAATATCTCATTCTATCCTTCATGCTTGAAACCAACTCTGGAGCATACCGAGAGTGAAAATTTAAGGCATACTCCTTGGATAGCATTTTGGCTTGCTTCAGTTTGACAAACTCTTCTGCTTTTTCTTCTCTCAACTCTTGAGGAAAAAAACACAATCCAGAAATGCATTAGAAAAATCCTCCCATAGAGTTGACTCAGGACCATCACTCCTATCCTATTCCCATTCCTCATAACATTGGTATGCTATATACTCTAGTTGATAGGTAGCAAATTCCACACCCTCCACATTAGTGGCATGTATAACACGGAAGATCTTTTCCTTCTCATCCAGGAAACCTTAAGGATCCTTCTCCACCTTAAAACTAGTAAAGGTCGAAGAGTTTAACCACATGAATTGGCCAACCATTGTGGCCTCACAAGATGGAGTAACTGATGCACCACAATTTGCTTGAGAAACTACCAATTGATACAATGTGTAGATAGCCTAATGAAACTCAACATTTGTTACATCAGCTTAAGGAGCTAGAGGAGGGTTGGAGGGAAGCAGTAGGACTCTAGGAGGACAATTAGGAACTAGAACCCTAGACAGGGTCTAGACCTCATAAGTAGAATGGGTCCTTTCAACATTATCCTCAGTTAGGACATATGAGTTTTCGTGAGCATCAAATCATCGAGGAGGCATTATCTAAAAGTGAACAAATAGGAATTAGAGGAGAATTCAGGACCTTAGAATCTACAGCTCAAGATCAGAACACAAGAAAGAGAAACATTCCTAAATGCCTCATAGCCTCTCACTTATGAGTGTGCTTTATGACACACCCTTAAAAAAACTCTACTCGACATGGCTTTGTAGACCTCCAGTTGATCATAAATCTAGAGATCTGATACCAATCTGACATGAACTAAACCAGGGCATAGTTATGTCAGGTTCCTCAAGTCCAACCAGGACCGGAGACTACCCCAAATGCCCAACCATAACCTTCTTATACCCTATGTCGAATGAATTTAAAATATAAAAAAAGTTGGAACAATAATAAAACAAATACATTCAAATAATGTCAGCCCAATACCAATATTGATGCTAAGGCTGGTACTAATACCAATACCGCCCATGCCACCCAAAGTAGTCTAACAAAGCCTCTAACCAAAAATAAAGAAAATCTAGTCAAGACATGCCCATGACCATAGCCAAAACCAATGTCCATGAAATAACCAAAAGTATGAAAAGAAATCCATAGCATGAAATTGAGTCTTCTGGAGTATGAAAGCTCACCACTTTAGTTTGACACAAGTGTTATCCCTGAATCTAAGTCACTGAGCAAGAAGAGCAGTATGTCCAGTTCTTGTATCGCATTGGGATACAATGCCTGTAGATGGGTTAGCGGGTGAATGATTGCATATAGATTGAAATAAGGATAAATAATGCCAATATTTAAACCAAAGTAAATAACCATATGCAATCATACACATATATACATATATACTATGCTGGAAAAAGGAATTGGGTTTAGCATGGATTTAAAACCTTAACCTGAGTTGTGTAACTTGGCCGTCATAAAACTACCCATGGTCTATATAGATCCAATGTTACTCCTTTAACGGTCCCTAGTGTGTGTATCTGTATGAATCAGAGATATCACACGGGCCCTGGATTTTGAACCCCTCACTCATACCCATGTTATACGGGTGGTACACTTCACTCATACCCCTAATAGAAAGTTAGAATCCATATTCTGTCCAAATATGAATCCTCTTTCCTAAATCATACCATCACCATATAACAAGTACCCACCTAGTCGTACCCTAAGCAGAATGTCAATGGCTAGAACTAGACAACATACGATTTGGAACCTACATCTCATATCATGTACATACAACTCTTATGGAGTCTTTTCATACCTTGGAAATAAGATGACCTATAACACACTGTTTATCATATGACTTGGGCTCCTAGGTCGTTATCATAATATACGACTAGCATACTTGAGTCGTATGGTCCCTAAAGAGTTCGAAACTCAAGATATTTCTAAGGCCTAAACCCAGGGTATTTCAATAGCATAAGAAAAGTTCATAGAATAAAAGTTATGTCTATATCCAATAACCGGCAACCGACCAAACACATCCAAAAAATCTCTTGAGTCCACAATAATCCAACAAAGCCTCGATGCAAAAAAAATCCAAAACCAGTCTTGGTCGGGACATGTCCCTGACTCTGACAATGATAATGATAATGATAATGAAAACTCTCAATTCTAATCTATGATAAGAATTGATGAAATTTCTAAGCCTCCAAAGAATGAAGGCTCACCACTTCACCACACTGAATAGGTGAACTGAGCTGATCTACCCAACTCTGCGAAGGAAAAAAAGATGCATCTTTGGTGCCTGCATCACATGGGGATACAATATCCAGAGTTGGTTAGTTGGGTGAACATTAACCTGTAACTCAAGGATAGGTGATTAAATAATGTCAAGTCAACTCATTTAAATACCATATGAATCATATTACAATACATACATATGTAATATGTTGGGAGAGGGCACAATGTTTAGCATGAACTTTAAAACTTAACTAGGATTGTGTAGCTCAACTGTCATAACATAAAAAGGCACCCATGGGCTATATGGGCCAAGCTATCCACCAGCTAGTAGGACCCTAGTATGTGTGGCCGCATGAACCAGAGGGTATATATATGCTCTATCGGGGACTCAAAACTCCCAGCACATCAAGGTTACACAAGCACCAAACTAGGTAATATAATACGGGGAACTTGAACCGCTTTATCATATGATAATAATAAGAGGAATTCAAACCACCTAGTCATTTAGACCCCCGCATTGCAAATCACAGTTTCTAGTGTTAGTTCTTCGGGACCTCCAGTTTCATGAATCTACTATACAACCCTCATTAAACATTAATTTAGGTAATTAACATACCTTCACATTCATTGAACCAAGATACACATTTAGGCATATATTTTTGGTATCTGCATACCAACTATACTTGCAAGGTAACATCAACATGCTAAAATAATTTCATTATTTAGGGAATTCATAGCCCCTTTGGTTCAATTATACATTAGCTTGGGAAATTACACAATCATCAAGGTTTAATTCAAAATCATTATGCTTAATTAACCTTTCCCGTCATGCAATAATTCAAGATTAGTTTAATTTTGATATTTTTAATATTCAAAACCAATTTCACAATATGGGGTTATGGTCATAACCACTTCAAAGGTTAAAAGTTAGGGGAAATAACAATCCCCTAGTCTAGACACCATACCCATACACCACATAAGTTAAAAACCAAAATTAACGCATGAACAATCATGGCCAAACCATGGGAAACATTATTCATCAACAAGCATACAAAACCATCAACCAATATTTCAAAAACAACATTAATAAAATATGAACAATACTTTAAAATATATGCCTTTGACAAATTATCAATTAGGGAAGAGTAACATGCTGGAAATACCAAGTTTCATGAAAATAATTCAACCCTTGAGCCCTTGGATGATATACTTCTTACAAACCCTAAGTATCTTACTTGAGAGAGTTTTAACAATGTTTGATTATGTTAGAAATAAGAAATAAACCCCTTGAGTGCTTCATGAACGTTGGGTTTTAATTGGGTAAGAAGGGAATTATCCAAATTTCCCTCAAATTAAAATTTGAAATTTAGTCGTTAGTGACTACGAGTCACTATAAGACTTATAGGGACTCGTTATAACTCGTCACCACAAGTCGTAGCCAAGACAGTCTCCAAGGCATTTACACTCTGTTTACTCTACGGCTGAACTAATAGGACTCATAATGGGACCCTATGACTCATAGGGTCCAGTCATAGTCAACATCAAACCCACATGGGGTATAAATGGACATCCTACAATTTTCTCCCAATGACTCGCAATGACTCTTTACGACTCTTAGTGATCCACTCGTACTTAGAGCAGAACTTACCCCCCCTCCCACACATACTATTTAGGTTATGATTGGGTCCAACGACTCTTCAAGGCTCCTTACAACTAGTAGGGTAAGTCGTTGTCAAGGGAGTGAAGATAAAATTTTAGAAATTTTCAAGGACCAAAAACCTGAGGCGTTACAGGACCCTTTTATGGGATATTTTGTTAGTTTTTCAAATAGAGGGTTGAAATGCAAACTACAGGTTCTGAAAAAAAGTCAACCTTGCTACTAATCCAAATTCGACATTTCAGACTCAATAGAACTGTCTAAATCACTGCTCGACACTCAAAATAATAATTATTGATCACAGTTAACTCTATGTATTTTAAAACCTTTATAAATCTTAAACTCTTTCGAATTAGTTTTAATCACATCGAGAACCATGCCAATGATCCCCCCACTCAAAAATCAATATGTAGAAACTTAGGGAAAGGGAAAAATAGTCAAATTATATTAAATTTAAGATTCATAATTTAGGTCATTATAACATCCACCACTAAGACTAGTTTATTCTTAAACTAAAAGGCATGGAAATACCTAAATCGGTAAAGAGATGAGTGTAGCTACTACGCATGCCAAACTCAGTCTCCTAAGTATCCTTCTCAATAGGATTGTGTCTCCACTGATCCTTAACCATAGGAATATCTATAGAACACAACAATCTAATATATCTGGTTAAAATAGATATGGGCTCCTCTACAAAGGACAACCTCTCATCCAAATAACTTGAGTCCCAATAAAGCATGTGAGACTCATTCAAAATATAGTGCTGAAGCATAGATACATAAAAATTGGTTGTCTAAATAAAAGGTTTAGAGGTAGGGTCAACTCATAAGCAACCTCCCTAACTGCTCAACGGATCTCAAATGGTCCAATATACCTAAGGCTAGGCTTTCCGCTCTTTCCCAATCTTATTATATCCTTCATGGCCACCACACATAGGAAGACTCGATCACTAATCCCAAACTTCAAGGCATAAAGTATGCAGTCCACATAACTCTTTTACCTACTCTAGGATACCCAAAGCCTATCTTGAATTATTAGAACCCTATCTAAAGATTTACAAAGCAAGTCAGTACCACGGGGTCTAACCTCTGAAGTCTTAAACCAATCAATAGGAAATCTACAACTCCAATAACACAATGCCTCAAAAAGTGACATCTCAACACTCAAATAGTTGCTATTATTATAACAAAATTATGTTATGGCTAACTTCTACTCCCACTGATCTTCAAAGTTCATAACACAAGTATGGAGCATATCCATTAAAACATAAATAGTTTGCATTGATTGATCATTATTCTAGGGGTTGAAGGTTATGCTAAGGTCAACCTAAGTGCCCAACTCCTTCTTAAATGTCTGTCAGAAGCTAGAAATAAACACTGATCCTCTATCTAAAATAATGAACATAGGTACCCCAAAAAGATGATTTCAAGAACATAAGTATAAGCTAACCATTCGACACTGAAGGAGATTTTAAAAGGCATGAAATAGGATATTTTTGTTAATTGATCAATGCTAACCGAAATATTGCCAAACGCCTAAGAAGTATGTGCCAACCAACACACAAATCTATATCCATCCATTCCCTATTCCACTCAAGAATGGAAACTTTGAAGCAAATCACCTGGTCTCAGTTTCTCAACCTTTATCTGCTCATAGCAAAAGCAACAAGCTATAAAGTCTACCACTTTCTTCTTCAAACCAACCTATTAGTAATATTTCTTTAAATCACGATTTATCTTGGTCACCCATGGATGAATAGAATATCTTGAACAATGTACCACCTCAAAAATCAATCTCACCCATCTACCAAATCTTAGGACACAAGGTTAAGATATGTTGCCTTAACCTTACCCCTCAACACCTTATCTCGAGTTACCCATAAACTATCATTTTCAAGCAGGTTTGAATATACTTCATCAAAGAAGATCTAGCATCAATAAACGCCAAAAAATATTAGGGTATTGAAATATCAAGCCTAACCATCTGGTTAGTTAAGGACTGAACCTCTAAGGTTAAATGTCACTCCTAGGTCAAGAAATAAGCTAATCTTCTTATACTAGTTAACTTCTAGCTCAAGGTATTCACATCCATATTAGCCTTGCTCTAATGAAAAGAATAGTCATATAATAATCCCTAAGAAACTGAAGCCAATGCCAGTTTCTCATGTTAAGATCTTTCTAATTATAGAATTACTTAAGGATATGATGATCCAAGAAAATCTTGCAAAGGACTCCATACAAGTAACATCACCAAAATCTCAATACAAATACTATGGGTGCCAACTCCAAATCAATAGTATGGTAATTTCTCTGATGAAGATTAAACTAACTAGAGGCATAAATAATCACCTTACCCTTTTGTATGTACACCACACCCAAATAAAAACCAAAAGCATTACAAAACATAGTAAAATCATGCTCTCCTTAGGCAAAATCATAATATAGGCCAAATTCAACAAGTCCTTAAGCTTTTAAAAGCTCTTCACATACGCATCGGTTACTAAAATACCACCTTTTTTGAGTTAAATTGGTTAGAAGAGTAGTAATAGATGATAACTACTTTACAAAATATCGATAATAACCCACCAAACCAACAAAACTTTAAATCTCTATAGGAGAATATCAGACCCCATAAAATTTTAACAAATTTATTTTTGACCCTCTCACAATTGTAATGTCAATTTTTGACTTGAATTTTGATTAGGAATGTTTAACGGGGGGTTTTGGGAAAGTTTTGAAACTTTTGTAGGGCTTTAGGGCCATTTTAGGACCTTGAAGCAGTAAGCCATTATGATAGTGGTGTGACATACAACTTAGCCTCTGCGATAAAGGCGTAGCGTGGAGGCTAAGCTCCACGATAGCGGCATGCCACGTCTCTATGAATTTTTTCTCTAGTTTTTATTTTTTTCACTTGGGGTGAGGGGATTTTGGTTCTTTTACCCCTTAAACAACTTTATAACATCAAAGTGACCCTTTTCCTTCAGTTTTAAAAGATAAAACTCCAATTTTTATTATTTAAATCCCAATCCAAGAAAGCTTACTATTTTTACAGAGAATTCATCATTCAAGCTCTAAACTTTGATTTCTCTTCAATTTCTTCTACATTTCAAACATTTTTCTCATTTCTTAACTTGAATTTTACATTATGGTACTTATTTAATAAATATTAATGTGCTTTAATTGATGGGCTTGAAATTGGGTGAAGCAGTTTTGATTATTATTACTTGAATTGCTTCCCTATGTTTTCAAAGGATTATACATGCTTTAATTTATGGTTTTTGTGATTGAATTGGTGCATTGTGGTAATGGTTTGAAAAGGTGACATGGGTTTCTTGAATTTGATGAAATTTTGTCTTGGCAATGACAATAACCTCAACCCACTTTCAAAATCTTGGTATTGAACATCCAATTTACATTATTTAACTTACCTTATGAATATTGCATTACATTAATGGATAATGGATAGTAAAAATAGTTTTGATTTCCCCTAGTGGCCATGTTTTTGGATATTAAATAGAACTTGAGAGTCTAATGGTAATAAGGATAGGTTTGGGATAATTGAATTAGCTTGCAAGCATATTGGTATAATGATACCATGTTTAAAAATTCCTTAATAAAGACTCCTTGGTTAATGGTTGGGCTTATGTGCAAGCTATTTTAATTTTTACTTAAAGAAAATTTTGTAGCTCTCCGTTAATGTGTACTCGTGGAACCAACACTATAAACCATGTTTGTCGATAGGGGGTTTATATAAATAAGTGTCTGGATAGACATTATATTTTTGATGACTATTTCTTGGTGCATTTATACTTTCTTTGGTTTGCGCAGCTAACATACTAACACCCTTCTAGTAGGGATAGTTGGACCTATATTGCTCGTGGGTGACTTTAGGATAGAGCCAGCTATACAGTTCAGGCTAATGGTTTAAACTCTCATGTTCATAACCCTTTTCCCTATCCTAACATCCTATATATTTATATATTGATATATATATATATATATTATGTTTGTGGTTGCGACTAGTTTTTAGCAAATGACATCATTTTATCCCTTTCCCATGAGTTACATGTCAGTGCTCGCTCCACTTACCATCCCTGTATGTTGCATCATTCTATGATGTAGGGTTCAAGGGATTTTTAGTTACCCTTATGTAGCGTTAGGTGATGTGGTACGTTTGTTGATTTGTTGTGAAGTGGTGATCCTTCATCTACTGGAAGGCTTGGTCATTTCATTGGTTTCTATGTTATCGTAATACTTTTGGATTCTTTTTGTCATAGTCGAGGGCGTGTCCCAACTTTATTTGGTATTTCTGTAAAGGCTTTTATGGATAACTAGTGGGTTTATTCTTAGAATCTTCAGTTGGGTTATCTATCCTTCTTATTACTATTTTAGTTAGCTTCCATTATTTATATTTATCTATTCTTAAGGTAAGGCTAAAGGGGGTTATCTCCAGCCCACGGTGGGCTTGAGATTATCCATCACGGGTAGGTCCGGGTTTGGGTTGTGACAAGCTTGGTATCAAAGAATGGTTTAGGGTTGTTTTATATTTACAAAGCCAAATCTAGTAAAGTCCTTTTCATGGATGTGTAGCTCACCACACTCATAAGGTAGAGGCTATGAGGCATCCAGGATTGCTTTCCTTTCTTGTATTCTATTTTATGCTATAGTGTCTTGTTGCTATGAAACCTCTTTAACTCCTGGCTTCTTATATTTCAGATGCTACCTCTTTGAAGATTTAACGATCGTAGAAAATTTGATGGAATTTCTATCTCACCTGAGGAAAATGTGAAGGAGATTTTCCTTGCTCACAGAGTGCAAACCCAATCTAAGGTGCCTACTCCTAGATGTATCGCTCCATGTGGGGTTTGTCCAGTCCCTACTAGTCCTTCTTAGGCTTTCTAAGATGGTGGTACTCATGCTCAATCATATTAGGATGATATATCTAATGTAGATTTCCATCATTGTATTAATATGCTTGCTCAGTTGGTGGCATCACAGTCTCATCGGTCTGATTCTATTGGTCTTGTTGTTGATTCATATGAGGTCACTCAGGTTGGCCAATTTATGAGATTGAATCCCCCAACCTTTGTAGGCTCTAACATTGAGGAGGATCCTTAAGGATTTGTTGATGAGATAGAGAAGATATTTAGGTTAATGTATGCTACTGATTTAGAAAGTGTAGAGTTTGCTACTTAATAGTTAAAAAACATGGCTTACTAGTGGTATGAGGAGTAGGGAGGAATAAGGGATGAGGATGTTGAGCTGATAATGTGGGATAAATTTTTAGGTATTTTCCTAATCACTTATTTTCTCATGAATTGAGAAAGGCTAAGGATGGAGAGTTTATGAACTTGATGCAGGGTAAGATGAGTGTTAAGGAATATGCCTTAAAGTTCTAGCAACTATCCCATTATTCTCCAGAGTTGGTGTCTAATATGTGGTCCATAATGAGAAATTTTGTATCTGGTTTATCCCATGATTTAGTGTTTAAATGTAAGGTTGCGATGCTGAATAATGATATAGACATATCTAGGTTGGTGGTTTATATGTAGTAGCTAGGGGATAAGAACTAAAAGTAGGTAGAAATAGGAAAAAGACAAAATAAGAAATTTAGATATGCAGAGCAGGGTGAAATTTGCAGAACAGTAGAAGGGATGGTAGACACTGGACTAAGAAGAGAAATTAGGGAAACTCTTATTCAAAAGCTACTGCTACCTATCCTAAGCCTTTAGGTGATCAAAGTTTTAAAGATAATAGTGGTCCCAAGAAACAGAGTGCCCAGTCTCTGGTCAATAGAGCTCAATCATCCCTACCTTATCCTCCTTGCCATTTTTATAGATAGTTTCATCATGGTTTTTATGAGAAGAGGATAAACTTATGTTTTATTTATGGTCATCCTGGTCATCCATAGTAGAATTATCCTATAGTTAAGGTTGCCACTAGAGCTAATAAGGTCCTGGTCACCACTTCTTTGGTTTTTCTACCTAAGGGTGCCACATTAGGTCTGGCAATGGACAAAATCATCTCTATGAACTTTCTACTTATTAGGAGTCTGAGGCCTCCCTAGATGTTGGTATCAGTTTGTTATAGATTTTTTTGTAGTGATGTTTACTATTTGTTTAACAAGGGGTCTACCCTATCTTATATGACCCCTTATGTGGTTGTACACTTTAGTTTTGGTCCTAAAAATATTTCTAATCCCTTTTCTATGTTACACTAGTGGGTGATGCTATTATTGGTAGAAAAATCTTTAGGGGTTTTGTAGTGTCCATTCATCATAGGGAAATATTGGTGGATTTGATAGAAACTGATATGGTGAATTTTGATGTAATCTTGGGGATGGCTTGGCTCCATTCATTCTATTCTTCTCTGGATTATAGGACCCAAAAGGTCAGTTTCTATTTTCCTAATGGACAGATGATTGAATGGGAGCAGTGTTCCTTAGTCCCCAAAGTGAGGTCTATTTCTTATCTTAGAGCTCAAAAAATAATTTCCAAGGGGTATCTGTATCATCTATTTTGGGTTAAGGATTCAAACTCTAAGAGTCTCTCTTTTCAAGTTGTCCCTATGGTTAGTGAATTTCCTAAAGTTTTTCCTGATGATCTTCCTAGAATTCCTCCTAATAGGGAGATAGATTTTGAGACTGATCTTCTACTAGATACCCATCCCATTTCCATTCCTCCTTATAGGATGGCTCTAGCTGAACTAAAGGAATTGAAGGAGCAGCTAAATAATCTTCTTAATAAGGGTTTCATTCATCCAAGCATTTCTCTGTGGGGTGCTCTTGTACTTTTTGTGTCAAAGAATGATCTTTGGATGTGTATAGACTACCATCAGTTGAATAAGGTTACGGTGAAGAATAAGTACCCTCTTCCTAGGATTAGTGACCTCTTCGATCAACTTCAGAGTGCTAAGTGTTTCTCTAAAATTAATCTTTATTTAGGTTATCACCAGTTAAAAATTAGGGAGGTTGATATTCCCAAGATTGCTTTCCTAACCCGGTATGGTCATT
Organism: Capsicum annuum; assembly: GCF_002878395.1. Classification (NCBI taxonomy): domain Eukaryota; kingdom Viridiplantae; phylum Streptophyta; class Magnoliopsida; order Solanales; family Solanaceae; genus Capsicum; species Capsicum annuum. The sequence continues at coordinate 57,603,634 of NC_061112.1, forward strand.
ATGAGTTTTTTGTTATTTTATTTGGGTTGACTAGTGCCCCTGCTGCTTCCATAGATCTTATGAATCAGGTGTTCACGTACTTTTTAGATTTGTTTATTCTAGTGTTCATTGACGATGTCTTGATTTACTCTAAAAGTGAGGAATATCACCCCTATCACCTCTAAGTTGTGTTACAGACTCTTAAGGACCAAGAGTTGTATGCTAAATTTTCTAAGTGTGAATTTTGGCTAAGTATGGTGACTTTCTTAGGCATGTTTTTTCTAGTGAGGGGATCAAGGTAGATCCAAAGAATGCTGAGGCAGTTAAGAAGTAGCCTAGACCCACAACTCCAATAGATATTAGGAGCTCTTAGGCTTAGTTAGGTATTGTAGGAGGTTTGTGGTGTGTTTCTCATCTATTGCTACTCCACTGATAAAGTTAACTCATAAAAAGGTTGTATTTCTATGGTTTGATGCTTGTGAAGATAGTTTGAGAAGTTGAAGGATAAGTTGACTTCTTCTCCAAGTAAACCCTACCCGCGAATACTGATGGGTTTATTGTGTATTGTGATGCTTTTTGTGTATGATTGGGTTATGTTTTTATATAGCATAGTAAGGTTATGGATTCTGCTTTCAACCAACTGAAAGTTATAAGAGGAAATACCCGACTCATGATTAGAGCTAGTGGTTGTGGTTTTTTCTTTAAAGATTTGGCACCATTATCTATATGGGCTGCATGTGGATAATTATTCAGACCATAAGAATCTGCAGTATGTGTTTACATAGAGGGAACTGAATCTAAGGAAAAGGCGGTGGCTCAAATTGCTTAAGGATTATGACCTAAGTTTGCACTACCATCCAGGTAAAGCTAATTTTGTTGTTGATATCTATAGGAAGTTTATCTTATGTTGATGAAGAGAAAATAAGACTGGTGTAGGATATTCACAGGCTAGCTAACTTGGGATTTCATATTTTGGACACTGAAGATTGAGAGGTAATTGTTCAAGAAGTTACTTAATCATCCCTTGGTACTGAGGTCAAGGAGAAACATGTTTTGGATTCTATACCTATGCAGACTAAGGATGAAGTGGGTCGGTAAAAGGTTTTTCTTTTGAGATTGGGGAAGATGGCATCTTGAGATATCAAAGAAGGCTGTATGTTCCTGGTATAGATGGGTTATGAGAAAGGATTTGACTGAAGCTGATGAGTCCAGATATAAAGTTTATCTAGGTTTGGAGATGTATCGTGACTTAAAGAAAGTCTAATGGTGGATATATAAAGAGGGATATGGCAAACTTTGTGGCTAAGTGTATAGTTTGTCAGCAAGTCAAGGTAGAACATTTAAGGCGTGGTGCCATGTCCCAAGAGATAGAGTTGCCCATGCGGAACAAAGGGTAATTAACCTGGATTTTGATATGGTTCTTTTGCATTCCCAAAATCAGTATAATTCTATTTGGGTCATTGTAGAAAGAATGATGAAATCTGGTTACTTCTTTCCTATGAGGCTAACTACTCAAGAGACGATTATGCTAAGTTGTTAATTTAAGAGATAGTAAAGTTTCATGGGTCGTCGGTGTTGATCATTTCAGATTGAGGTACACAGTTCTCTTCTTATTTTTGGCATTTTTTAGAAAGGTTAGGGTACTCATTTAAACCTTAGCACCATTTTCCACCATCAAATGGATGGACAAGTAGAACATACTATTCAAACTTTGGAGGATATGCTAAGGGCATGTGTGATTGATTTTAAAGGTAGTTGAGTTGGCCATTTGCCTCGTATTGAGTTTTCTTACAATAATATTTATCATTCTAACATCCAAATGACCCCTTTTGAGACCCTTTATGGTAGGAGATGTAGGTCCCCAGTTGGGTGATTTGAAGTGGATGATACTAGATTATTTGGCTCTGACTTGGTTCATTAAGCTATGGAGAAGGTGAAGCTGATTAGAGAAAGACTTAACACTTCTCAAAGTTGCCAAAAGTCTTAGACGGATGTGAGGTGGAGGGAATTGGACTTTAAAGTTAGTGGTTGGATATTCTTGAAGGTTTCTCTTATGAAAGGAGTCGTGAGAGTTTGAAAGAAGGGGAATCTCAGTCCTCGTTATATTAGCCCGTATCATATTTTAAGAAAAATTAGGAATGTCACTTGTGAATTAGATTTACCAGTGAGTTTGGCCTCGATTAATCCCATTTTCTATGTGTCCGTGCTTAAGAAGTGTATGGGTGACCCTTTTTCGATAGTGCAAATTGAGGATGTTGGTATTTTGGATTCGTTGTCTTATGAAGAGGTCCTAGTTGAAATTGGATAGGCAAGTTAGTAGATTGAGGACTAAAGATGTAGCTTAGGTGAAGATTCTTTGGAGAAATCAAAAGGTGGAAGAAGCTACATAGGAGGCTGAGAAAGATATGAGAGCCAAGTACCCGTTCTTGTTCCTCGTGTTGGATGAAAATGCTTAAGGTATGAGTTTCTTTTTCCTTCTTGTCGCATTTCAAATTTTTTCCTTGGATTCTAATATATTCTGGCTATTATAGTGGTAAATATTTCCTTACTCCTCATTTGAGGATGAATGATCCAAACGGGGGGATAATGTAAGACCCCATAAAATTTCAACAAAAATTTTCTTTCCCTTGCGTGTGTGTAATGTCAATTTTTACAATGAATTGTGATTAGAGATAGTAAAGAGGTGTTTTGGGAAAGTTTTGGAATTTTTGAAAAGGTATAATACCCTAAAAATTCAAACATATCTTAGAATCTTGTTTCAAGCTCATGCATGGTACCTTATAGCTCATTGCTAGTCTTATGAGTTAGTTTGAGGTATTTAAGGCCTCAAATAACTCCTAGCTTTAGACGAATCAACATAATCCTTATCGATTGAAATTTTGACAAGAATGTTACTTTACTCATCTTCAAATGAGCATATCTTTTGCTATACTCATAATTTTCTAGTTCAAGACCCACCAATTGATAGGAAATTGAATTAGCTTTCCAATAATACAAATTTAGCCAAAATCCAATACTCGGGTGAGAAGTTATGGCACTTTTAGTGAAAGCAGTAGCTCAATACGAGCAGCACCATGTCACGGCGAACCCAAAAATGTCGTCCGTCCTTTTCCAGTATACCATCGTGATAAGCATCGCATCGCATCGATGTGCCATTTTGTAGTTGTCAATTTCCAGTAAGGTATTGCGATTACCACTGCGTCATGCCAGAGTGCTAGTTCGCACTCATCAATTTCTAGTGACACAACATGATTCCACCACATCAAGTCAAAGTACATTTTTGCACTTGTCCATGGAATGCAGTTTCAACCAAGTTCTAGTGGCTCACCGCGATGACACTTCGTCGTAGTAAAGCCCAACAGTGGGATTCCGATGATTAAATATTTTATTATTTCAGGGGCATCTGAGTCTTTTTCCATGACCCTAATCAATCCAAAATATGAAATTAATGCCCTAAAATCCTACTTAGTCATTATTTTATTCAATTCCCCTTAAATCAAGAGTATTTTCTCTCAAATCGAAAATCTTAGCCTTCAAAATTCAAGATCAAATCTCATGAATTCACCATCAATTCTCACGAATTCATCAACCCAGGTGTCTTAAGTGTTCATCCATGGGTTCTTTCAATCCATGGAGTCCAAGTATCCACTTTTAAATTTAAAGTTGTGATCTTTACAAGTTATTACGATTTTAAATTGTAATTTTAACCATGAATTCCTGTGAATTGAAATTCTATAGCATGTTTACATAAAATTGATGTTGTTTATCAAACCCCATATATTTTAATGTTGTTATTCACTGATTTAAATCATGATTAAGTGTTATTGATGTCGAAATCATGTTATTACTCAAAGTTTTATACTATTCCCATGATTAGCTTAAACGATAAATACCAAATGTTTGATGAAATGTCTACAAGAATAGATTTTGATAAATGTTTTCATATTATGTCCCAATGTTTTAGATTGCTATTGGGTCCTGGGGGTTATGAATACCCAAAAACATAGTTGTTTACCTAGTCTAAGAATCTTCAGAATAGTTTCAGAATATGTTATGAGCATTATCAGTCCAGTCAGTCATCAGAATCAGTTAAATTTAAAATAATTCAACATTCCGAGTTAGTTTAGTTGGGAGTAGGATTTAGCACCAAGTGAGTGCAGGGTTGGAGGCTTCCCCGTCAGATAGGTAGAGTCGTTAGTAGCAGTCCCTATTCATGAAAAATACATAGCCAGCATAGGATATGAGGAGTTACCCATTAGTTCAGGCTTGACTACCACCCAGGGGTCACCCGCCAGATTAGGCTTGACTCCGCCCAGGTGTCACCCGTCAGTTTAGGATTGACATCCTGGTTTTGCAGTAGCTTAGTAGATCCATACAGCCAACATTAGTACCTATGGCATGGTACTAACACCCTTCCAACTAGGGTTACAGGTTGGACCTATTAGATCAGATTGAGGCATGTCAGTTATATGATACCTCCCACAGTCCCAGTTCAATAATTCAGTTTCAGTTGTTTGACCATAGATATAGATATCACTGATTCGTTATCAAATTTTAGTATTTCAGTATTTATAGATTATATTCAGAACATGTTATATGCTTGGTCATGCATCCTCAGTACTTACAGATTTCATACACTTTATTCAGTACTTTATTATATATATATATATATATATATATTCAGTCAGTTATTATTCATGCACATGAAACCATTCATATCAGCCTAATTCATTTAGCAAACCAGTACATTCAAAGTACTGTTCGCATACTATTTTCCGGCACTATAATGTATCATATCATAGGTTCGGATGCCCAGTTCGTGGATTGCGCATAGACTTTCTAAATTATCATCTATAGTAGTGGTGAGTCCTCATATTTTGAGGCCATAATTTATTTATCTTAGATTACTTTATCAGTGCTAGTCTTATATATTCAGTCGGAGTTAGTTAGGGGGTTTGTCCCATCAGCTCCTTAGTCAGTCAGTTGAGGCTTTTCAAACTAGTAAAGAAGTTAGTCAGTTTTCAGATTTTAGTTATCAATGTCAGACATCTTTTTAGTATTATCAGTTTTGTTTATAGATTTTATCAGATTTATTACTTTAAACCTTATGGCATTCCTAAATTAATTTTCGTGCATGATCTTTGTTATCAGTTTTATTCAATGCTCATAGTGGGTACTAGTTTATAGGTTAGCTAGTGGTTTTTCGAGACAGTAAGCATCGTGTGGCGTCCAGGGTATACTCTTGGGGCGTTACAAACTTTGTCTTAGAGAATAAGATTTTAAAGTGACTTAGAAAGTCTAACATTTGTGTCGCATAGAACTTTGTGCATGGGCGTAAAGCGTACCACTCTTATGGGCAAGAGGCTATGAGGCATTTTAGGAATAGTTTCCCGTTCTTTAGCATTCACATAATTCGAGTGACCCTGAGCTCAAGTTGAACTCTCTGTCTAATCTATTCTCCCTTCCATTTACAAAACATGTCTCCTAGAAAGACAAACGGAAGAAGAAATATTAACTGGCCAGCAAGTCCGCCCGTTCAGTAAGATCCCCTAAGCAAGAGTATTTCTTATCCAGAGTTTATAGCTTCTTTGACTACCTTAGCTTATTCAGTAGTTGATCTAAATAATCTCCAAACTATTTTTCTATTTAGGCTTTTGATTCGTGCTCAGCTGAGTGAGAGAGGGGAATATAAGAAGAAAGAGAGAAAGGATAAGAAGGCTAGAACAAATAGTTTTCAGCCAAGGTCAAGGGATAGTAACCACTCCTAATTTCATTAGAAATTCTCACCCCTAGATCTACCTTCAGCTAGTGTGTCAGTGCCTAGTATTAAGAATGGTAGTCGAGATAGAGCACCAAGATCTAAGTCATAAAGTAATGGGAAGGGTTTTTGTACTAATCCGAGAGCCGACAGTGATGAGTGTTTTGGGTGTGGTATGCCAGGCCATAGAGTCAGAGATTGCCCAAAGAATGGTCAGCAGGGCCGGTTCAATTATCCTCCAGAATTATTCGGTCACCCGATTAACCAGGGTGTCGCTTCTAGTGCAACCAATGGCCAATGTTAGAACGTTCTTTATGTACTCCAGTCCCAACATGATCAGGAAAGTTATCTTGATATGGGTGTAGGTACGTTATAGGCCTAGTATTTACATATTTATGCATTCCTAGACCCTGCAACTTCTTCTTATTTTGTAAACCCTATATAGTTGTTGAGTTTAGTGTTAGTCTCAAAACCAAAGCAGAGACCAGATAGGTATATAGAAATTGCCCGGTTACAATATCCCAGTAAATCACTTTAGTTGACTTTAGAAATGGAGTAGTTTAGTTTCAGCTTCTTGATAAACCAGTCAATGGACGAAAGGGTAGTACCTCAGTGCTTAGGAGTAATACGTGATTTTAGATTCCTTCTCAGAATCCTATGGCAGCATATGATCTAGAATTAAAAGCATGAAACTAGGGGTTTAACAGCAGTAGTGGAGTTGGGAAAGTGTTATCGAAATTTAAGCAGATTTGGTATTCCATGGGGACTAGTTGTATGAAAGGTGAATTAGTAGGTTTGAAATAGTGTATGCAAGAATTCAAGTTTAGTGATTCAAAATTATATGTTGTTGACGTTGGTGTAGTGGTAATTCTTATGGTCTGGGGAAAAATATAAGTTTAGACAAGTTAAAATTGTAGGCTACAATGAAAATAATATCATTCATTGAAGGCTTGGGGATTTCCATGTCAAGTGTTACAATATAAATTTGAACCTTGGAAGATTGAACTAATAGAAAGAAGAGTTGAGGATTCTAAGTTAGTCAATCCTTAAGATGTTACATGATGTACTTGGAGCTACAGAAAGTTAATAGTTCTATCTCAGAAGGAAGTATTAGCAGTGGGGTTTTACACTTTTAGGTACAGTCTTTCGAGGTGAGTTTAGTATGTATGAGCATTGTTATATCTCAAATTTTAGAGTAAGGTGGTTTTAGTTTAGTTTAAAGTTTGTTGAGTGGTCCACAGACTTAGAATAATGGTTTTAAGCTAAGGGGGATATGGTAGAACAAGTGGCCAAGTCAAGCTCTCAAATTTTAGTAGTGATGCCAGCGTATTATAGAACATCAGTAGGGGAGAAAGATACCCAACCTATTCTGATTCCAGTGCAAAGTTTTCAGTCATCACGATATCTATTCATTCAAATCAGGTACTCTCCATGTCCCTAGTATGAGCAGTTCCAGTTCACCCAATAGTATGAATTATGCTTCATGAATTCAGAAACTCCAAAACTCAGGTCATGCAGTTCATGACTCATGTATTCATGTTTTATGGTATACTTAGTTTCCATGAGTCATGCTACACTCTTATGAATCAGTGAAATTCAAATTTATCTCATGTATGTCCTCAGTTTAGACCTCTTTAAGGAATTCATGTCATTTATACCCTATTCCTTAGGCCATAGTAAGTGTCCAAGTTATGTATGGTATTTCTTCCATACTTCAGGATCTTATGTTCTAACTCTTCAGTGACCTTTCTTTATAAAATGATGGTGTTGATGAGTAATTTGTTTAGATGGGAGGAAGTAACCATTTCATGTTAAGGAAAAGATTATTGCATGCTTGTTTTACATGAGGCGATAGTTATGAAGATACGCTTGAATTTTACGTTGGTGTGTAAGTGGATAAATGCATTACGTGTTAGTGAATGGCTAATAAGAGGTTGTAGTTAGTTGTTAAAGGGGTAATCAGAATTATTCAGGAAGTGGGAAGTTACGAAGATGTGGAGTGTATTGAATTTATGATACAGACTAGTATTGCAATATTATATGTGCATTTCATAGATTCAAGTAGGTTTGTACATAGTGGGAGAATTCAGCTCAGCATAGACTTCAATAGGTAGAGTTATCAATGCCCTTGTGAATATTTTAGTAGTCTCAGGTGAAGTGCAGTATTAAGGTGGAAGGTATAGATGAGAGAGTATTTGAGGAGTATGTCTAAGCTTTAAAGATAGTACTTGCAGTAAATAAGGCCTAGTAGCTCTATCCTAGTTGATTCTTTGTAGGCCTGTGTTTTATATTACAGAGTTTTAGCCTTGCTGTGATTTCTTATCCAGATGTCTTATTCAAACCATGCCTAAAATTATTTGCTCCCTGAAGTCATTAGGACTTCTTAGAAAGAGCATCGAAGAAATACTCCAGTTAGGCATAAGCTTTCCATAGGAGTTAGTCTTTATAGCTAGTAATTTAGATTGGCAATCAGACAGGCAAGTTTCTTTGGTCTTTTCGTATTCCGATCTAGTCTCACTATTCAAGGTTTCATAAATATATCCCTTCCAAGAAATAGTTTGTTTGCATCCCTATAAATTGTGAATCCAGTTCAGATCATGCATCATATTTTAGATCCCAGATATTCAGTCATGAATCAGTCCGTAAGCATTCCATGCATCATCATAGTTTTCCTAGTATTTCAGTCAAGGTAGTATCATTCGGGGGACGAACTATCCCAAGGGGGAGATGTAATACCCCCGAGCTTTTTTATGTACTAAATCTCTCCTCTTTTATCCACAAAACCAGATACATCCAGAGGTAATGGTTACCCATAAGTTGACTCTCTCATTCCTATCTCAACCTTATAATCATTCTCATGTTACTGCACGTGTTCAAGAAATCAGTTTGATTCATGATATCTAGTTTATGTATCATGTTTCAGACTTAGTTATGCTATCATATTGTCATTCATGCGTGTTCAGTAAATGATCTCAGCTTCTTCAGAATTCTCCACTTAAGGTAACAATTTTCTTAGAATTTCACTTCTCTATGCTGAGTTTTAGCTACATATCATTCAAATGTCTATCATACATTCACAGAACTAGTTCAGTCATGTGTCATGTTTCAGACACAGTTATGTAATAACATTTTTATCACATATATTCAGCATGTAATCTTAGTTCTTCAGTGTTTTCAGCTTAACCAGTCTCATTCGAGGACGAATATTCCTAAGGGGGTGATATTTTAATACCCAAAAATCCAAACCAATGTTAGAATCTTGTTTCAAGAACATGCATGGTACCTTATATCTCCTTTATAGTCTTATAAGTTAGTTTGATTTATATTAAGGCCTCAAATAATTCCCAGCTTTAGATGAATCAAAATAATCCTTACCGATTGAAATTTTAACAAGAATATTGTTGTAGTCAACTTCAAACAAGTATATCTTTTGCTATAGTTAGAATTTTACAGCTCAAGACCAATCAAGTGATATAAAATTGAATTATCTTTCCAACGATACAAATTTTGCCCAAATCCGATACTCAGGTTAGAATTTATGGAACTTTTAGTGAAACACTAGCTCAATACAAGAAGCACCACATCACGGTGAATCCAAAAATAGCATTGATCCTTTTGTAGTGTGCCATTACGATAAGTTTTTCATTGCACCGATGTTCTATTTTGCAGTTGTCAATTTACAATGAGGTGTCGCGATACCACCGCATCATGCTAGAGTGTCAGTTCCCACTTGTCAATTTCTAGTGATGTAATACATTTTCACACTTGTCTATGGAATGAAGTTTCATCCAAGTTCTAGTGGCTCACTGCAATGGCAGCGCGTTGCGGTGAAACCTAAAAATGGGATTCCAATGATGAAATTTTTTAATTATTTCAGGGGCAGTTGGGTCTTTTTCCATGACCCTAATCGGTCCAAAACACAAAATTAATGACCTAAAAGCCTACTTAGTTATTATTTTATTCTATTCCTCTCAAATCAAGAGCATTATCTCTTAAATAGAAAATCCTAGCCTTCTAAATTCATGATCAAATCTCAAGAATTCACCATCAATACTCATGATTCATCAACCCAAGTATGCTAAGTGTTCATCCATGGGTTTCTTCAACCCATGGAGTCCAAGTATCCTCTTCTAAATTTAAAGTTGTGATCTTTACAAGTAATTGTGATTTTAAATTGTGATTTTAGCCATGAACTCCCATGAATTGAAATTCTATACCATGTTTACATGAAATTGATGTTGTTTATCAAAGACCTTTAATATTGTTATTCATTTATTTAAATCATGATTAAGTGTTATTGATGTCTAAATCTTGCTATTACTCCAAGTTTTATACTATTCCCATGATTAGCTTAAACTATGAATACCAAGTGTTTGATGAAATGTCTACAAGAATGGATTTGATAATTTCTTTCATATTATGTCCCCAAAGTTTTAGTACTATTTTACTATTATAGCTATCGAGTCCTAGGGGTTATGAATACCCAAAAACTTAGTTTTTTACCTAGTTTCAGAATCTTCAGAATATGTTATGAGCATTATCAGTCCAGTTAGTCATCAGAATCAGTTAGACTTAGAACAATTCAGCATTCCGAGTCAGTTCAGCTGGGAGTACGATTTAGCACCGAGCGAGTGCAGGGATGGCGGCTTCCCTGTTAGATAGGTAGAGTTGTTAGTAGTAGTCCTTATTTTCTAGAAGTACATAGCCAGCATAGGATATGAGGTGTTACCCATAAGTTTAGGCTTGACTACCTCCCAGGGGTCACCGGTCAGATTAGGCTTGACTCTGCCCAGGTGTCACCCATTAGTTTAGGCTTAACATACTGGCTTTTTAGTGCTTAGTGAACCCACATATCCAGCGTTAGTACCCGTGGCATAGTACTAAAACCTTTTAAACTGGGTTTACAAGTTGGACCCCGATTAGCTCAGATTAGGGCATGTCAGTTAGATGATACCTCCCATAGTCTCAGTCCAGTAATCAGTTCAGTAATTCAGTTTCAGTTGCTTGACCATAGCATACATATATCAGTGATTTAGTTATCAAATTTTAGTATTTTAGTATTTATAGATTATATTTAGAACATGTTATATGCTTTGCCATGCATCTTCATACCATATAGATTTTATGCACTCTATTCAGTACTTTGTATTATATATATATGTATATATATATATATATATATATATTTAATTACTTATTATTTATGGACATGAAACCATTCATATCAGCCTACCTCATTTAGCATACCAGTACATTTAAAGTACTGATCACATACTCTTTTCCTATGCTATGATGTATCAAATCATAGGTTGAGACAGTTCCCAGATCTCGCATAGACTTCCTAGATTATTAGCCATAGCATTAGAGAGTCCTCATATTTTGAGAACATGATTTATTTACCTCAGATTCCTTTATCAGTCTCATTCATTTATACTTAGTCGGAGTTAGTTGGGGGTTTGTCCCACCAGTTCCTCAGTCAACCAGAAGAGGCTTTTCAGACTAGTACATATAGGTAGTCCATTTTAAGATTTCAGTTGTCATTGTCAGATATCATTTCAGTATTATTAGTTTTGTTTATAGATTTTATTAGATTTATTACTTAAAACCTTATTGCATTCCTTAGTTAAATTCCATGCATGATCTTTTGTTATCAGTTTTACTCAGTGCACACAACAGGTACCAGCTTATGGGTTATCTTGTGGTCCCTCTGGACTATAAGCACCGTGTTGTGCCTAGGGTGTGCTCTCAGGGCAGTTCAAATGGGTTCGGGACCATTTGGAACCCCAAGGCATTAATCCTCCATGATAGTGGTGTGCTATGCTACTTTGCCTCTACAATAGGGGTGTGTCATGGAGGCTAAGCTCCGCAATAGTAGCATGCTATGCTGCTTTGCATTTTTTGGCTAGTTTTTGTTTTTCACTTAGGGTGAGGGGGTTTTGGTCCTTTTACCCCTTAAATAACTTTATAATATCAAAGTGACCCTTTTTCTTCAGTTTTAAAAGATCAAACTCTATTATTTTCTTCTTTACCTCCCAACCCAAGAAAGCTTAAAGGTTTTATTGAGAATTTATCATTCAAGCTCAAAACTTTAATTTCTTCTATATTTCAGGTATATTTCTCATTCCTTAACTTGAATGTTACATTGTGGTACTTATTTAATCAATATTCATGTGTTTTAATTGATGATTTTGAAATTAGGTTGAGGGGGTTTAATTATTATTACTTGAATTTCTTTTCCCATGTTTTAAAAGGATTATTCATGCTTTAATTTATGGTTTTAGGACTGAATTGGTGCATTGTGGTAATGGTTGGAATGGGTGACATGTGTTTTCTCGATTTGATGAAATTTTAGACAAATAATGGCATTAACCTCAACCCACTTTCGAAATCTTGGGTTTGAACATGCAATTTACATGATTTTACTTACCTTTGGAACATTGCATTACATTAAAGGATAATGTAGAATAAAAATGGATTGGATTGCCTTTTATGGCGATGGTTTTAGATTTTAAATGGAACTCGGGAACTAATGGTTATATGGATTGGTTTGGCATATACAAATTAGCTTGCAAGCATATTGGTATGCATATACCATGTTGGAAAATATAATAATAAATACTCCTTATTTACTGGTTGGGTCTATGTGAAAACTATTTTAATTTGGGCTTATGGGAATTAAGTAGCTCATTGTAAACGTGTAGTCCCAGGGGGACCATCACTAGAAACCAAATTTGTCAGCGTAGTGATCTATATAACCTTGTGCCTGGATACACATTATATATTGGATGACTATTGCCTTGGTGTTTTTACCCTTTCCTCAGTTCGTGCGGCTAACAAGAACTAGGGCCCTTCCAACAAAAGGATGGAACCATATAGTTCGTGGGTGCCTTTAGGATGAAGCGAGCTATACAGTTCAGGCTAATGGTTTAAACTCTCATGTTCATGATCTATTTCCCTATCCTAGCATCCTATGTATGTATTTATATGTATATATATATGAATGTTTTTCTTATGGTTTATACTGGTTTTTGGGAAATGGCATTATTTTATCCCTTTCCCATAAGTTACATGCCAGTGTTTGCCCCACTAACCATCACTGGATAATGCATCTTATTCATGATATAGGTTTCAAGGGCTTTTTTGTTACCCATATACAGTGTTAGATGTGTGGTATGTCTGTTGATTTACTGTGAAGTAGTAAGCCTCTATCTACAAGAAGGACTAGTCATTTAATTGGTTTCTTTTTTGTCTTAGTGCTTCTAATTTTTTTTTCATAGTCGGGGGCATGTTCTCACTTAGTTTGGTGTTCTTGGTTTAGAGGCTTTTGTGGAAATGTAGTGGGTTTGTCGTTTGTTTTGATTCTCCAAATCTTCACTTGACTTATCCATCGTTCTTATTTCTATTTCGGTTAGCTTTTGCTATTTATCTTTATGTGCTCTTGAGGTAAGTCGGAAAGGGGTTGTCTCCGGACTACGGTGGCCTTCAGATTACCCATCAGGGACAAGATTGTGCTTGGGTTGTGACAAAGAAGTAGCTCTACACAAGTCACAAATCATCCTATCTTGGCCGAATCAATCATAATACCATCCTTGGTCACTATCCAACCCAAGAAAGAGATAGAATCCAACTAAAACTCATACTTGGACAACTTGGCATATAACTTCGCATGACACAACCTCTGAAGTACAATCCTCAAATAATTCACAAGGTCAACCTTATTTTTGGAATAAACTAAGATGTCATCAATAAATACAATCACAAAGGAGTCGAGATACGATCAAAATATCTAGTTCATAAACTCCATAAACACTGCATGGGAATTGGTCAACCCAAAAGACATGACGAAGAACTGATAATGGTTGTATTGAGTCCATAAAGCCATCTTTGAATCATCCTAAGCTCTAATCTTCCTTTAGTGACACTCGAATATTAAATCAATCTTGGGAAACACCGAAACACCTTGAAGATGGTCAAAAAGATCATTAATTCAAGGAAGAAAATACTTATTCTTAACCATGATAGAAAAAATAATTTCATCACAAATAATATTGGAGCACCCCATAGATATACACTAGGTCTAATGAATCCCTTACTCAACTAATCTTGCAACTGATCCTTTAATTCCTTCAACTCAGCTAGGTCCATTCTACAGGGATGAATGGAAATGGGTTTTATGACCAGCTATACATCAATAACAAAATCAATATCATGATCAAAGGCATACTAAGAAAATTTTTCAGAAAAACACCCATGAACCCACGAACAACTTGAATAGAATCGTAGTTGGTGCTGAGGCAAATCATAGAAATAAGACAAATAAGAAAAATACCTTCTCTCTACCATACGATTATCATGTAGAAAAAATATAACTCCCTTCGATCCTAAATAAAGCATACCCTTCCAGGCTAACCTTGGCACACCCAGTGTAACTAAGGTCACAGTCTTAGCATAACGGTATGAAATGTTATGACAGGAAGCTAACCAATCCATACCTAAAATGATATCAAAATCAACTATTTCTAGGATAATAAACTGTATCCAAGTCTCACAGCCCATAAAGGTAACTATACAAGATTGGTACACTCAATCAACTACTAAAGAATCTCTTAAAAGAGTGGAAACATAAAGAGGCATATCAAGGGGATCATATGCTATATCAAAAAAGAAGCAAAATATATAGAAACATAGGAGAATATAGACCCTAGGTCAAATAACATGTAAGAAAATTTGTGGAAAATTGGGATGATACCTATAATAACTGTATCAGCAATCTCTGTCTCAGGTATCCTAGATATAACATAACATTGACCACATTTTCTACTTGAATAAGTACCCCACGACCACAGCCATAAGTTCCCCGACCTATACCTCTAGAAATTTTAGCACCACTAGCACTTCCCCTACCATTCTATAAACCATCTCTCACTGTAGATATAAAAATAGGGAAAAAAAACCTTACTAAGTGGGTCCATACATAAATTGGGTATAATCCTTGTCTAGGTGGCCAACCTTATCATATGGAAAATACCCTTAATGTTCTAAATCAATATGAGGGGGAACAAACAAACTAGGATGACCACCTTGGCCCAAAGAACTAAAACTAGAACCCTCACTAGCATGACTAGATACCTGGCAATATGAAGACGTAGAACCTGAAGGTCTACCACCTAGTCATCACAATGCAGCCTGAGCCATCCCACTATAATAGCTATAGGGACCTCAAGTCGAGAAAATTTTTCTATAAGAGATGCGCCTCTAAACTCGCCCTGATAGTATACCTTCTTGGTGCCTTCCTGAGTAGCTTGAGTAATAGACTCGATCTACTTCGCAAGCTCAATAATACTCTACAAAAATGTAATAACCCAGGTTTGGACTCTAAAAATTCCATGTGTGTTGAGCCCACTGTCCACGCTACGACTATGACCCTATGAGTCGTAGTCACTCTATATGAGTCATCTAGTGCCTATCATAGGTAAACCAGTGAGGATTATCTATGTTTTTGCCTTAAGAACGACTAGGACCCGATGAGCCATAAGGTTTGGTCACGAGTCATAGGCTGAGACTTGTGACAAAACTAGTGAGGTGTCCTTGAGTCACAACCCAGACTATAAGTCGCGGTGATGATTTATGGCCAGTGACCATGAGTCGTTATGAGATCCGTAATGGCTGGGAGTTATTTTTCTGCATGTTTTTCATTAAGGTTAAATTGGTGTTTTCCCTTATTTTACACTATTCCTATGACTTAAACCTTTCCCTTAGCCCTATTTCCAACAAATTAATGTAATTTTAAATAACTCTTCTATCTCAAATTCCCCAATCAAAATCAAGGCCATGCTTTATAGGGATTGGCCATCTATGGCTCAAAGTATGGTGTTTTCTCTAAATTCTCGATATTTTCAGGCATGTACATCTTTCCCTAAACTTGTTTTTTATTTTGTCAAACAATGGTTTGTTATTACTATGGTTTTAATATTTGGTTTTGGAATTTGGGTTGAGGGTTTTGAATGATTATTTTTTTAATGGTATTTCTATGGTTTACATGTATTTATTTGTTCTTTATTGATTGATTTTTGGATTCATTAGGTGCATGGGTATGGATAATAGAATAGAGGTCATGGATTCCCAAAAATTTAACAATAGTGGAATGGGGGTCATGGATTCCCCCAAATTGTATGATTTTTTGTATTAAAATTGGTAATAACCTCAACCCACCTTTAGAAATTAGATTTACAACATGTCTATATGTATAAATTAACCATCTTTTAAACTATTGTATTGTATAAAAGGTTAATGGAGAATAAAAAGGTTTAGAAAGGCCTTAGTTGCAATGATTTAGTTTTAAATTCTAGCTTGGGGGTCATAGATTCCCCTAAGGTTGTGGATAATTTGAATGGCATAATTCTATAAGCTTGCAAGCATAGTGGTATGATGAAACCAATGGTGAATACCTTAATAAATGGATCTTGGTTAAACGGATAGATTTATGTGTAGGTGTTTCAATTGGGACTAAAGGGAGTTATGTAGCTCATCATGGAAGTTAAAGGTCCTAGGGGACAAATACTAGAAACTACATTTTCTGGCATGGGGGTCTTTATGATTATGTGCATAGTTCACACTTGATATATATATATATACCTTGGATTGGAATGGGATCATGGATTCCCTAGCATTTCCTTGGACTTCACTCGTTCATGCAGCTAACCTATACTAGGGCTCTTCTGGTGGGGGGAGCTAGACCCATATAGCCCTGGGTGTTCTTAAGATAGTTAGATCTATACTCTCCAGGTTAATGATTTTAAAACTCATGCTAAACCTTGTTCCCTATCCCAATATTTTATATATATGTATGTATGCATGTATGTGAACAGGTACATTGAGTTTGGACTTGATTTTAAAATAAAATTATTTTATTCATATCCAGAGATACATGTTAGTGCTCACCCCACTAACCGTTCTAGGATTAAGCACTGTTTCATAATGTATGGTTTGAAGATACTTTTTTTACCCCTAGGCAGTGTTAGGTGATCCAGTTCATCGATTGTATTACGGTGAAGTGGTAAGTTCAACCTTTCAGAAAGCTAGGTCATTCAATCAATTTCTCTCCATACTATACAATTGAATATTTCATGTTAACATTATCATTATCATTGTCACTATCATGGTCCTGAGCTTATCCCAACCTTGTTTGATATTGGAATTGGTTTAGAGGATTTTATAGGCATTTGTGGGTATGATGGTGTTGTTGACTCTTAGATCTTTTTTTGAGTTACATTAACTATTTTATATTTATTCTATATTTGCCTTTCACTTTGTTATCATTTGGGTTATGAATGGAGTAAAAAGGCCATGGAGGTGGTCTCCGGCACTCAGTGGGCTTGAGATACCTGTGATGGATAGGCCTGGGGGTCATGACAAGCTTGATATCAGAGCATTGGTTAAGGGTCATTGGGTGTCCATAAAGTCGTATTGAGTAGAGTCTCTTTTATGGATATGTAGCACTCCATACTTATAAGGGAGAGGCTACAACGCATTTAGGAGTATTTCCCTTTTTTCTGTTCTATTTTGAGCTATAGAGTCTAGTATCTAGAATTTACCTAAATCTGATTTACTTTAATTTTATATCATGACTCCTCAAAGATCTGTTGTTAGTAGAAACTCTGCCAGACCCTATGTCCTACCTAAGGACAATGCAGATGGAACTCAACCAAAATATGAAGTGTAGACCTGATTTAGGATCCCTTCTCTTGATTGTACTACCCCTCGTGGAGTTCCACCAGTTCCTACTAACCTATTCATGCTTTCTTGGCTGATGATACTCATGCCTCTGTGCCTCAAGATAACATCTTTAATGCGGAGTCCTATTGGTCCATTCATTTACTTACTCAAGTGGTGATATCTTAATCGTGTCAGTCTAGTTCTGTTAGTATTGCTATGAGTTCCTCTGAGGTTACTCGAGTAGGGCAATTTATGAGGTTAAATCCCTAACCTTTACCTTCTCTAAGGTTGAGAAGGATCTTTAAGAGTTTTTAGATGTGATGGAGAAAATATTTAGTGTAATATATGTTAATAATTCTGAGGGTGTGGAGTTTTCAGCATACCAGTTGAAGGATATAGCTTATCAGTGGTATGAGGAGTAAGAGAAGTTAAGAGGTGATAAGGTGGAGCAATCTTTATAGAATGAGTTTTTGAGTGCCTTTGTTGATTATTTCTTTCCTCAAGAGCTGAGGAAAGATAAGGTAAAGGAGTTTGTGAATCTGAAGTAATGCAAGATAAGTGTGAATGAGTATGCCCTAAAATTTTAGCTATTGTCCCTTTATGCTCCAAAGTTGGTATCTTGTATAAGGGCGAAGATAAGAAAATTTGATTTTAGGTTATCCCATGACTTAGTATTTGAGTGTAAGGCTGCTAAGTTACAGTGATATAGACATCTCCAAACTGATGGTATATATGCAACAAATGGAGTATGAAAAGAAGAGACTAGCTGAGATTGGGGAAAGGTAGAGTAAGAAGTTCAGACATTTAGAGTAGGGTGCAAATCAGTAGAATAGTGAAAGAAATAGTATATAGTGGAGCAAGAATAAAACTTGGGGAAACTCTAATTCATATTTGCCAGTTAGTGCTCCTTATCCTAAGGCTTCAAGTGATTTTTATTTTAGGATAATAGTAGTTTTAAGGTATAAGGGGCCCAATCTTAAGTTAGTGGATCTCAGTGAGGCCCATTATATCTCCTTATCGATTTTGTGGACAACTTTATCATGGTTAGGTGATAAGAGGAGGAATCTATGCTATAATTGTGGTCATCCTGGTCATATGTAGCGACATTTTCTGGAAGCTAAAGTTGCCATGAGAGCTAATAAGGTTCCAGTTCTACTTCTTTAACTCCTGCACCAAAGGGTGCTAGTTTGAGTGCCAGCACTGGCCAAAATCGTCTTTATGCTCTTGTACTCACCAGGAATCTAAGTCATCTCTTGACATTGTTACATATACTTTACAACTTTTTTGTCATGATGTGTATTGTTAGCTTGATCCTGGGTCTACTCTCTCTTACTTGACCCCTTATATGGTTGTGCATTTTGTTTTTGGTCTTGAGACTATTCCCGATCCTTTCTCTTTTATCTACTTGAGTGGGGTATTCTATTATGTCTGGAAAGGTTTATAGGGGTGTTGTGGTGTCTTTCTTTTATAGGGAGACCCTGGCAAATCTGCTAAAGTTATAGATGGTGGATATTGATATTATCTTAGGGATGGATTGGCTACATTCATGGTATGGTTCCTAGGATTATAGGACCTGAAAAGCTAGTTTCCAATTTCCTAATGAATCAAAAATTGAATGGGAGGGAAGTTTTTTAGTGACCAAAGAGAGGTTTATTTCCTCTTTTAGAGCCCAAAAATTGATCTCCAAAGAGTGTATTTATCATCTAGTTCAAATTAAAGATTCTAATTCTAAGGGTCCCACCTTGCAATCTGCCCCTATTGTTAATGAGCTTACTGAAATGTTTCTCAAGGATCTTCCCATTATCTCTCCTAATAGGGAAATAGACTTTGGGATTGATCTTCTACTGGATACCCATCCTATCTCTATTTCTCCTTATACAATAGCCTTGAATTAATTAAAATTGCCCAAGGATCAGTTGAAGGATCTCCTTGATAAGGTCTTCATTTGACCTGGCATTTCTCCATGGAGTTCTCCCATGTTTTTTGTGCATAAAAAAGAGAGGTCTCTTCGAATGTGTATAGATTATAGGTAGTTGAATAAGGTGGCAGTGAAGAATAAGTACCCTCTTCCTAGAATTGATGAATTTTTTACTAGTGTCAGGGTGATAGATGTTTTTTTTTAAATTAATCTCTGTTTGGGCTATCATCAGTTGAAAATTAGAGAGGGTGATATACCCAAGACTACTTTCCAAACCCGATATGGTCATTATGAGTTCCTATTTATGTTATTTGAGTTTGCTAATACGTCAGCCTTTTCATGGATCTTAGAATTGGGTCTTCCACAGTCTCACAATTAGTATGATTCGATTTGGGTCATTGTGGATAGGATGACTAGCTCTTCTCACTTCTATCTTGGCGGACTAACTAATCTGGTGAGGACTATGTCAAGTTGTTTATCCAAGAAATCATTAAGTTATATAGTACGCCGATGTCCATTATTTTAGATCGAGGTATGCAGTTCACTTCTCACTTTTGGTGTTTGTTTTAGAGAGGTTTGGGAACTTAGGTGAACCTTAGCAACACTTTCCACCCTCAAATGGATGTACAAGTAGAGTGGATAATTTAGACCTTGGAGGATATGCTAAGGGCTTGTGTAATTGATTTTGGAGTTAGTTGGGTTGACAACTTGCCTCTTATTGAGTTTGCGTATAACAGTTGTTATCACTCAAGTATTCATTTGTCTCCTTTTGAGGATTTATATGGTAGGATGAGTAGGTCTACTATTGGGTGGTTTAAGGGTGGTAAGACTCAATTGTTTGGTCTTGAATTGGTTCACCAATCAATGGAAAAGGTAAAGATTATTAGGGATAGGCTTAAGACGGCTCAGAGTTGGTAAAAGTCCTACACGGATTTGAGGTGAAGGGAGTTAGAGTTTGCTGTTAATGATTGGGTGTTCTTGAAAGTTTCTCCTATGAAGAGAGTGATGTATTTTGGGAATAAAGGGAAACACAGTCTCGGTTATGTTGGATCATATTATATTTGAGGGAGAATTGGGAATGTTGCCTATCACTTGGAGTTGCCTGGGAGTTTGGGTTCTATTCATCCGATTTTCCATGTGTCGATTTTAAAGAAGTGTGTGGGTAATCCTTCTTTGATTGTGCCTATTGAGAATGTTGGTATTTCAAATTCATTATCTTATGAGGAAGTCTCAATTGAGGTTTTGGATAGGCAATTTGTAGATTGAGGTCTAAGAATATGGCTTTGGTAAAAGTCCTTTGGAGGAATCAAATGGTAGAGGAAGCTACTTCGGAAGCTGAAGAAGACATGAAGTCCAAATATCTATTCTTATCCCCCGCGTTGGCTAATAGTGTTTGATGTATGAGTTCCTTTTTTGATCTTATTGCTTTCTAGAATTTGATCTTCGTTTTGTGGTTGCATTCTTTCTTGTCATCGTGCTAATGGATACCTTGACGCCTCATTCTGGGATGAATGATCCTCGAGGAGGGGTGGGGGTAATGTAATACCCTAGTTTTTGGACTCTAAAATTTCCATGTGTGTTGAGCCTATTGTCAAGGCTACGACCAAGACACTACATATTGTAGTCAATCTATACAAGTCGTGCAGTGCCTATCGTAACTAGTAGGGATTATCTATGTTTCTATCTTAAGTACGGCTAGGACCTCACGAGTTGTAAGGTCTGGTCACGAGTCGTAGGATGGGACTCGTTACCACACCAGTGAGGTGTCCCTGAGTCACTGCCCAGACTACGAGTCATGGTGATAACTAGTGGCCACTGACCATGAGTCATTATGAGACCATAGCGACTGGAGTTAGTTTACTACATATTTTTCATTAAGGGTAAATTGGTTTTTTCCCTTCTTTTACACTATTCCCATGACTTAAAACTTTCCCTTACCCCTATTTCCACCCAATTAACATAATTTTAAATAACTGTTCTCTCTAAAATTCTCCAATCAAAAGCAAGGTTAGTTGGTTATCTAGGGCTCAAAGTGTGGTTTGTTCTCCAAATTCTTGGTACTTTTAGGCATGTGTCTCTTCCACTAAACGTGTTTTTTATTTTTTTTCATGCAATGGTTTGTTATTCCTATGGTTTTAGTGTCTGGTTTTGGAATTTTGGTTGAGGGTTTTGAATGATTATTTTTTGTATAGTATCATATGGTTTACACACATTTTTTTGTGCTTTATTGATGGATTTTGGAACTCATTGGGTATTTGGGTACGGATAATAGAATGGGGGTCGTGGATTTCCCCAAATTTATAAATAATAGAATGGGGATCGTGGATTTCCTTAAATTGTATAGATTTTTGGTATTAGAATTGGTAATAACTTTAACCCACCTTTATGAAATTAACTTTGAAACCTGGCTACATACATAAATTAACCATTTTTGAAATTATTGCTTTTCATAAAATGTTAATAGAATATAAAAAGTTTTTGAAAGGACTTAGTGGTCATGATTTGTCTTTAAATTGGAGCTTGAGGCTGTGGATTCCCCCAAATTGGTGGATAATTGGAATGGCATGATTCTATAAACTTGCAAGCATAGTGGTATGACGATACCAATGGTGGATACCTTAATAAATAGTTCTTGGTTAAATGGATGGGTATATGTGCAAGTGTTTTAATTGGGATTAAAGGAGTTGTGTAGCTCGTTGTTGATAGTGGAGGTCCCAGGGGACTGATACTAGAAACCACATTTGTTGACGTGGGGTCTTCATGACCGTGTGCATAGCTCACATTTGATATATTTATACCTTTGATTGGCATGGGGTCATGGATTCCCTGGCCTTTCCTTTGAATTCTCTGGTTCGTGCGACTAATATGAATTGGGGCCCTTCCAGTGGGGGGAGTTGAACCCATATTGCCTATAGCTATTTTTAGGACGGTTACAGATACACAGTTCAAGGTAATGATTTTAAAGTTCATGGTAAATATTGTTCCTTATCTCAGCATATTATATATATATATATATATATATATGTATGTATGCATGCATGTATATATGTGAACATATACATTGAGTTTGGATTTGATTTTGAAATGGCATTATTTTATCCCTATCCTGAGTAACAAGTTAGAGCTCAACCCTCTAACCATCCTAGGACGCTACATTGTTTCATAATGTAAGGTCTGAAGACACTTCTTTTATCTCTGTGCAACGTTAGGTGATCCGATTTGTCGATTGGATTGCGGTGAAGTGGTGAGCTTCCATCTTTTGGAAAGGTTGGTCATTCCATTGGTTTCTCTCCATACCTTAGAATTAAAGAGTTCACATTAACATTGTTGTTGTCATTTTCACTGTCATTGTTGGGTGCATGTTCCAACCTAGTTTGATATTCGGATTGGTTTAGAGGCTTTCGTGGACATGTATGGGTTGGATAGTGTCGCTGACTCTTATATCTTATTTTGAGTTACATTAATTGTTTTATATTTAGTCTCATGTTTTCTTCCACTTTGTTATTATTTGGGTTATGCTTGGAGAGGATATGTCATGACTCAGTTTCTCAAGTCATGATACACCTACTATAACCCACCAGTAGACAAGCCAACCCCATAGGCTAGAACGGCTAGTAACGGACTACCCATATATATATATATGTGTTAAAGAAAGCAGAGTTGATGAATTAAGAGAACCAATCACATCACAAAGTCCCAAAACGTGATGGTATAAGTACAAAATAACTTCTAACATAACAAGAGTACAAGAATGAATTATCAAAAGAATAACATTATTACGACATATCTCCAATTAAAACATGAATAAAAATCTAGTACATAAGAGGGAGGTAATAAATACTCCAAACATTAGGAGCTCACTCTAAGCCTTCGAACCATGGTTCCTCCGCATTATGTATCTATCAATGGTGATAACCCATACAATGATCTACAAGCTGTAGAAGTGTAGTATTAGTACCAAACCAATGTACCCAGTAGGCAACTGCCAATTGAGCTCCAAGTATAAAGCAGATATACATAGCATAAAAAAAGAATGGAAACTATCACCAAGAGTCTAGTAATCATAAAATAGTCAATGAGATAATAAGGATTACCTATTCTATTCATGTACAAGAGACTAACATAATAAGGCTAAGAAAGCAATAAGGATGAATTATCCTATTCCATCCATAATCAAAAATCTCAACATTATAATTTATATACCTAGCCAATATACAAATAAAGAACAAAATAAGATTATACAACAATATTCAAGGCCAGGGAGTGCATATATAAGACTAACAAATTAAAGATGGTATATATGATAGTACCATAATGCATAAAACCATCCATAATGCATACAACCATACATACATAAGTTTTGAGAAAAGGAACCAGGCTTAGCATGCATTTAAAACCTTTACCTGGGTTGTGTATCTTTTTCGTCCTAACTACCCATGGTCATTTGGGTTCAGCTCCCCTTACTAAAAGTGAGCAAGTGTGTGTAGCCGCACGACCAGGGAATATACCATGGGATGACTAGTATACCCCCCAATATAAAATGTGACACATGCACATGGTCATCAAGACCCATCATATCGGTAACTATGACTTTTCAATTTTGGCCCCCAAGACCGCCACCTTCTGTGGCTTAGCTACAAACTTGCCATTAATTCCCAATTAAAACCATGTCAGAATAATTCATTTACTATTTATTAATCAAGGCCAATATTAGTGGTATGGTCATACCACCCTATTACTTGGAAGTAATATCCATAGCTAAACCATTTAGGTTAAGGGAACCTTAGGTGCCCTTTCAATTTCCATGTTAAATCCACTTGGGAGACTTTAATTTTCTCTATAAGCTTAACCATTTAGCCTTTAACCTTTTCAAACCATTTAAACTATGCATAAATCCTTTATCCAGTTTAAATCATACAAGAGTTCCGTTAAAAGAAGTCAATGTAATAAACATATCTTTATAAGTATTTTATCAAACACCTTGGGGCATAATATAACCAAACAAAATTAGAAGACCATTAAACCATTACCATGCAATCTAATTGTCTAAAACCACCATTAATACATATAAGAAGCATAATTAAAACCATCGGAAATCATAGCCAAGCATTTAATATCAAAACCCCTAAATAATAGTTAAAAACCATAATTATGAAAGTAAAACCATAAAATAAATCCTATAAACCATGCATTTAGTTGAAATTATAATGAGGGAAGAGTATCATGCCTTATACCGAAGAATTGAGGGAAAGAAATCCCCAAAGTAAGCCCCAAAGCAATTCGTAAGATAAAACCCTAGCATTTTTGCCCCAAAAGCTCTTGAGAGAATTATGAGATGTTTTTGAATAGTTTCTAAGTCCTAATTAATAGAATAATAGGGTGGATAACCTCCTAAGTGTATTAGAAGTTGTGGGTCCTAGTTAAGGTTAGTAGGGAAATATCTAGAATACGCCCACTTAAATTCCTTAAAAACCCATCATAGGGATACGACTAGCCCAATCAAGCCGTACCCTCCTATATGATAGGTATCCACTACTTGTATACAAGCCTCAACCCTTGGATCAAACACTGTCCAGTATACAAATGATCCAACCAATTCATAACCATAGAATACGATCTGTACCCATGACACGTATCCTTGTAGAATAAAATACCAAGAGGATCAAACACTGCCCACCATGCGAGTCCTTGATACAACTAGTACCAAGCCCTACGACTCATACCCTTAAGTCGTACCCATTCTAGTGACCAAAACCATCTCACCAAAAAATATTGGTCAGTATATGACATGACCATACCACTCATACCTAAACATACGGCTCATACCTATAAGTTGTATTGGGTCCGAAGAATGGATTTCCAGGAAATATTTAAGGGTCAAAACCTAGGATATTTTATGTGTGAGCCTATGCTAACTCATTTAATGCTTTTAACTCTAAATAATTGCAAGGTCTTGAGCAACTTTTGATGTTTTTGATTAGTTTACTTTAATTTTGCAGTAAATGTAGAGATGAAGGGGAATCACCCATAACGGAAGCAAAAATCCTAAAATCTAAAGCAAATAAAGGACTAAGTGTGGATGACGACATCTATGACATGTCGTCAGCCTGGTAATAAGCTGTCAAGGATGCCGTCAGCCTTAAATAGAAGATGGAAGTTAATGAAAGTTTATGACAACATCTATGACACATCGTCAAGATGGTGATAGGCCGCCATCATCTTCGTCAGCCTTAAGCAGCAAGAGCCAAAAATGCAGAGGAGCTGACAACATTCGTGATAAGCCATTAGACTTCTGATAAGCCATCACTGATCTCATGATTTATTCTGAGAAAAAGTTGAAACTTCTATTTTGTTTCCTTATTTAGGTTTAACTATTTAAATCCTTTTTTATGGTTTTCTAGATGTACAAAAACTTATCAATCAAAATATTTTTAGACAGAGGATTTTTTTCTCTTTCTCTCTCCTGAACAATTTTTTGGGAGTTTTGTCTTGTGAATCAATTCAAGTTATACTTTTTGATCTCCATCATAGTTGTAAGTTAATCTGCTCAATTATGAATTCAATTTGTGTACTTGTTTCTTGCATTATAAGTTGCTAAACCTTATTAACCTAAATTATGGGATCTAGGGTTGGTCATGAAGAGGTGCTAAATACTCAAAATTCAATAGGCTTTAGGATTTATTGATAATTCTAAGATGTTAATAAGTGTCTGTTGGTTGCAAACAATAGGAATACCTACTTTATTTGCTTGAGAAAGAAATCATAAAAAGTAGGAAGTGAATTATCAACAGGGACTCAAAATACTTCATTTAATAATCAACACTGTAACAAGGTTGATTAACCTGAGGTGAAATTTAGGTAGTAATAGTGATTCCCTAAGTCTGAGAGGATTAGGAAATTAGACGCTTAAATAGGTCGAGAGATATTTCAGCATATAATCGATAAAGATATCTTATTATCCTAACCACCGTGAAAATCTTGAGTCACCTCTGGCATCTGTCATGTACCGTAAGCCCTAGTGAACATAATTACGGTTATTTCATAAAATCTTGGTTACAAACATCAAAATCAAAGTGTCAAACAATTATTTGTGAAACTTAAACTCCCATTACAGGAGACGTTAAACTATTAGTGAATTAAATCATAAGCAACTTGAGTTCACATCATATTTTCTGTGGGATTCGACCCCAACCTAGTTGTGTTTCATATTGACAACGATCTCTTACACCCATTCAAGAGTCTAGTTTGAGCTTTATAATAAATGGCGTCGTTGCCAGGGAATACGGTTGTAAACTGAAAGTTTATGTGTGCTAATTGACTGTTAGTTTAGTTTCCTAGATTTACGTTTATTTGTTATTTCTATTTATTGCAGGTTCTTTGTTGTTTATGCCAATAATAAGAAGTTCCAGAGAACCAATATTGCCAATTAATTCGGAACCTCAGCTGATCGGAAGAATGGTTGAGCAACAGGAGGCAGAAAGATTAGCCGCTTTGGCCAGGGCTCAGGTGAATGTATAGAACCAGGGTCAACAAGTATGTCACCCGAACCATGATGATAAAGACTTGGATGATGAGGAATTACTGAATCCTCAAAACCCAAGGCGAGCTGAGCAAATTGCTGCACCGGTGCAGCAAAATTTTGACAGAAACCATCCAGTCAGAGAAAGGTATGGTCAATAGCTTTTCCATTACGAGGTTGATGATGATGACGAAGAAATGGACAGAGCAGGTGCAGCGGTTGCTATCATTCCTCCACCGTTGGCACCTGGTGATGATCCGAACATGTATTGGTGAACTTCATCACCATTTACAAATATTTTGATAATCCGGGAGTGAGTCAGAATGTGATCCAGTTGATATTGTTTCCATTATCTCTGTCTGGGGAGGCAACAATGTGATTAAATGAGCTGGACCCTGATTCTATAACCAACTAGAGACAGTTGAAAGAGGCATTCCTAGAACGGTTCTTTCCACCCTCCAGAAGGGTACAGTTAAGGGAAAGAATCAGTAAATTTCGGCATCTCCCAACTGAAGCCTTGTATGAAACTTGGGAGAGATTCAAGAAGAAGATGGCATAATGTCCGAATCACAACATGACAGACTTGCACTTGATGGAGACTTTGTACATAGCTTTTAACTCTATGACAAATCCAATTATAGACAATGCTGCAGGTGGTTTATTCCTTGACCTCTCTTTTTTAGAGGCTTCAGACATGTTAGATATAATAAACAAATAGAGTCGGTCCTGGCATACCAGGGATTCTGTGTTAGTGAGCCCGACTATTTTTATTAGTATGACCGCAGAGCAGCGCAAAAAGGATGAGGAGTGAGACCAAGACATGGCCCATTTGAAGACACAGATGGACTTACTGACCAATCACTTACTATCAGGAAAGACTGAAAAAATTAAGACTATAGAGTCTTAGTGCACTGTGTTATTAATGCAGATGAAGAGGCAAACTATGTGAGTAATCAGGGGGTTTCCATGGCAATAGCTAAGGGAATCAAGGTTAGAACTTCTATGACAAGCCTGGTTATAAAGATACGGAGCAAGGACACTGGAGAAGCAATAATGATAGGAGTGGTTTATATGTTCGTCTTGGAAGTCGAGATGTTGCACCAACTACCTCTGGTAAGATGTCCATGGAGGATATGATAAAAAAATTGTTGAAAAGAGTTGAGGCTACAAACTCAGGGATAACTACTATGAAGAGTGAATTCTCTACCCTGAGTCAGTTGGTTAGTTCATACTCTACTTCTATCAAAAAGTTAGAGCAGTAGATGAGCTAACTTTCCGCAATACTGAACCAAAGAAAAAGTGGTACTTTACCAAGTAATACAGTTTAGAATTCATAGAATGATGGCTCATGTATGGCAATTACCACTAGGAGTGGTAAGATATTACTTGGCCCTTCTATGGGCAACTCTGTAGATGATGAGGTGATTGTTAATGAATCTGAAGAAAGTGATCCAGTGGAGTCTTAGAAGCTGGATAGTTTTGTTAACTCTTCAGAGAATAAAAAAGAGAAGGAAGGGGAAGTGGTGTTGAAAACTATCCCTAGACCACCACATCCCTTTCCTCAACGATTGAAGAAGAAGGCTGATGATGCAAAATTTAGCAATTTCTTGGCAATGCTCAAGCAACTAATAATTAATATACCTTTGGTTGAGGTACTTAAGCAAATACCAGGCTTCCAAAGTTCATGAAAGACCTTGTAACCAAGAAATGGAAGGTTAGCCATGAGTTATAGGACAATATTCTCCATTGTGGTGCTATCAATACAAGGTCTTTAGTGCAGAGAAAGGCAGACCTGGGAGCCTTTACCATCTCGTGTACTATTGGCCCCTTGAAATTCACAAAAGCACTATGCGATCTAGGAGCTAGTATAAATTTAATGCCACTGGCTGTGTATAACAAATTGGGTTTAGGGATCCTACCCCAACAAATATGTGGTTGGTAATGGAAGATAGGTCTGTGAAGAGGCCTGTGGGCATACTGCATGATGTTTTGGTAAAGGTAGCTGATTTTATTCTGCCTGCTGATTTTGTGGTCTTAGATTGTGAGGTGGATTTTGAAGTGCCTACCATCTTGGGTAGGCCATTGCTCACAACTGGGACAGTGCTGGTAGGCATGGAGTTGAATGAGCTAAAGTTTGTGATCAATGACAAAGAAGCACGCTTCAAAATACACCCAGTCATGATTCATCCAAAAAAGATGAGTGTGTTCTCAATTGTTGACGTCTTCTATGATGATGGTAAAGGGATATCAACTAGTTTTCTTGGCAAAGCCTGTGTAGTCAAGATAACCAAGTCATGCCACGACAGTAAATCAGGCTCTATTCAGAGGCAACCAAAATTTTTATTTTTAAGCAAGAGTTTTTATTTTTATTGTTAGGATTTAGTACAGAGAAGGTGGAAAAATGAGGAGGTCAGCTAAAAGGCCATGACGACATTCATGATAAGTCATCACGACTGTGATAAGCTATTACAATTACTGTCAGATAGGCCAAGCTCGAGGCATTCTCTATTAAGGGTGATGAAGATCGTTATAGGATATCACACTCATGATAAGCCATCATAAATCATCGTCAGCACATAACCTTAAAAGCTGAATTTTGGCCCCATTTTAAAGCAGATTCGACCCAGCCCAACTGTGAAACCTTTTCAAATTTCTGCAAGTTTTATTTCTTTTTCTTTAGATTATTTATTTCCTTAGTTAGATTATTTCCTACTCTTTTCAAAGCACTTCAAGAAAACAAGTTCCCTTGTGTGTGGGTTTGAACTTCACAATCAAGAAATTCTTCCTACTTCCTCTTATGCGTGTAATCAGATTAAGATCTCCCATCAGGTATATTCTAACTTTAACTCTTCTCTTCTCATTATAAGTGTTAGATAGATGATAACCCAAGTCCCCAAGATTCTTGACCCAAGTTCAACTTAGAAAGGAACTAAAATCGCACCTAGGGTTTGCTGTGCAATCCCAAGGTTTAAAAAAACAGCTCACAAATCAGAATTCCAGTGGGTTTTGAGCAATAATGGGGACCAAAAATTGAGTTACAATCAAAAGTGGGTTCTGATAAGATTTGACAACATCCATGATAGGCTATCACAATTGTGACGGCTTATCAGGAATATTGTCAAAGGCTGACAAGAATGAAGTGGTTTCTATTTAGAGATGATGACATTCGTGATAGGCTATCATAATTATGCTGGCTTATCAGGAATGTCATCAGAAGCTGTAAAAATTTTTGAAGGTTCTATCTAAGGTTGACAAAAATTGTGATAAGCTATCACAGTCGTGACGGCTTATCAAGAATTATCGTCATACCTGGAACCTGAAGCATGAATAAGCTGAAATGATTAACGTGTTTGTGTTTATGCTCTTGCGGACAAACCAATGGTTTTTCTACTACTACAGGAACCTTATAATGGCACCAAAAAGAAAGATCCCCACGGCACCAAGGAAAGAGATCAAAGAAAGTGTACGTCGTAAGATCATCTATGAGGAATCTGATTATGAGGAGGAGGAACCCCTGCTCAAAAAGAAAAAGAAGAAACAAAATCCAAAGAAACCTTCACCACCTCCACCCATTGAAGTAGAGGATAGTAATGAAACTGAATCAACGACAGCTTCTAAGAAGGAGGCATCTGAACATTCTGAACATGAACAGCATGAGTCTGAACATGCTGAATCCGAAGAAAAGGAACAGGATGGGTCTGAAGAATCTGAGTCTGCCCCATCTACTAATAAACAAGATAATGAAGAGTCTCCATCTCGGGAAAAACTTATCAAATGTAAGAACCCCAAAGTTCGAGATAATGCTAGGTGGAAAATTCCGAGGGCAGAGAGCATCTTCATTGCTGGGCTCCGCAGAACTAATGGAAGGAGTGCTAAGAGGCCGATTCAGGAAGAAAAGATGACTATCATTAGAGGGTTGAGCAAGTACCCTGAAGTGGAATATAACTTCCAAGAGTATGTCTTGGGATGGACCACAAAAGGAGGAGGTTCATTTTACCATGTACTAGTTTTGGAATTCTACGCGAACTACCAGGCTCAGTTGGAAAACATGTATAGGCAAGATAAAAGAGTAGCATATCAGCCCCTATTGGATAGAGTGTACGTGAGGGGCATAATGGTTGATGTCTTAATCAAAAATATCAACAGGTTCTTGCATGGTCCCAACTTCACTACTCAATACATCGCACCATCAGTCTATGCGTGGATTAGAAGCCGGGAGAAACAACGTCCGTGGTTGGCCAACATCATAGCTGATGGAGATCCAGCATGGGTAAAAAACCCAAATAAAAGAATCTGCAAGTCCTCTTTGACTCAAGAGGCAAAATTTTGGTGGGGTATAGTGCATGTATGGCTGATGCCCACTGATGAAGACAACATTATGGATGATGATCGAGCTATTCTTGTGGAGATCATGGCGTAGAACATTTCCCTAAATTTTGGGGAAATTATTACGGATGAGATGAAGATTAGGATGTCGAGAACTGGCACTGCTTATCCTACTCCTTGTCTTATCACAGAGTTATGCCAAGCTGCTAATATGCCAAAGATAACAGGAATTGATGATGATGTTTCTTCCCGAAAGACTTACAACCCCATACGGCTTGATGAGAATCATCCAGGATTGAGACTTGATAGAGGTGCAGAGGTAGCATTAGACCCTCCAATTACAGATGCAGGAGTAGCACCTCAGGTGGAATTGTAAGATTTAGAGACTGGGCAACCAACTTTCTCAGCACAGGCAGGTTCAGTGCCTTAAGGGGTGCCAAACCCCTCAGTTCTTATAGTAGCAACAGGGTTTGCATTTCATCCAGTTAATATTAAAAAAATGGCTAAGTAAGCCAAGTGAAGTAAGGCACAACTACATGCTTTTGCCAAACAGATTGCTGCTGCAGTGGACAAGAGAATCAAGGCTTCCCTTGAGCCTTTTATGATTTTGCCTAAGTGGGTTACAGATTTGGAGAATCAATTTGATGCACGAGCAAGAGAAATGATAGGAGCTGATCTTGCTAAATTTAGAGAGGCATTAGATAAGGTAAATACAGATATTGCCAGTTTATGATGCCAACAGGTTCGGCCATGCATGAATCTAAGGAAGACATCCCAATGCTTGACCTCACTGAAGATTCCCCAAAGAAAAAGAAGAAAAAAGGGGGAAAGAAGGGCAAAGATAAGAGAGAAAAGCCTAATAATAATAAAGAGCAAAAAGCAGAGAAGAGGGCAAGAAAGAAAAAGAAGAAGGAGAAGATGAAAAGGGTAGAAATTGATTCCTTAGTTGATAACGAGAAATGAGAGGCAGCCATCCAAGCTAAGGCTTCAGGTGCCTCTTCTAGTAGGGCTCCATCTACTACAAAGACAAATGGTCCCGATGGAGAGAAGACAACAGATGATATAGTAGCAGGGTCAGCGAACCAGGATCTATATGCTTGATTGTCTTCAAGTATACCATAACCCTTAGAGCAGTTAATTTTTTATTTTAGGTTGAGGTGTAGGGTAGGTTTTTGTTGTAGAATATTTTATAGATAATTAGGAGTAATACACGTACTTGAGGCAGTTATCTTGTTTTGTGATTTTTGAGTACCTCTCCAGTGGTTTGATATATTGTATACTGTGTGAATTGCATCTATTTGTGACCACTGTGCATCTTTTTATGGCATTAGTCTAGCAACTGAATAACCTTTGTTAAATAAGTAAATGAACCGGATAGGTAGTGATATACAAGATACTTGTGTTCCATGTATGTGTAAGGTCTTACTCAGTTCCCGTTGTGTGTTGAATCTAGAACTTGCCCGGTTAGTGTTTCCATTTTATAGGATAGGAGTTAGGAAAGGATCATAGGTCATGTTTGATTTTAGTCCATTTTAGCCTAAATAACCTTCCCAATGTGAAAAATATCTCTTGATCCCATTTTGAGCCTAATTAGCCTATTTCTTTCTTTGACACCTCTCACCTTCCCATTCACATCACAATGAATCTATTTTAGCCCTGGTCCTCCTTGGACACTTTGTATCTTGACTTAGGCAAACAACCTAAGTTGAGGGTGGCTATCATAGGAGTGCATGATGCAAAATGAGTATGAAGAGAGGAAGAATAAAAGAAATGAATAAAAAATTTGGGTGTGGTGAAAAAGGAATAAGAAAAAGAGAAAGTTGTGTAAAAAATGATAAAAAGATAATCGAATAAGTGAGAAGGCTGCATCCATCTTGATCATGTGTGACCAATAAAATAAAGGAAGAAAAGAAGGTTAAGAGTTGAAACCCCGAGGTTTTAGTGTAGTTTCAAGGAGGCGTAGTCACTCTAAAATACCAATGAATATCATACCAGAACATAGCCTACGTTACAAGCTTAAGAAAATCCCTATAGTGATCCTAACTGGCCCGTCTGAAGACTTGGGTACTGACTATAAGTGCAATCCTATGGAATTTGACATTCAATATTTGGAACTTCATTCTGAGAGTGAGTCTTTTATTTATCTAGGTGTTTATACACGTGAATTTTGATATGAGTGAAAAAATGATTTCTTTGTTGTGAGGGCACACTAGGTATGTTGCTAATCACTGAGTTGCTCGTATACTGTGATTTGGGTATAAGCTTGGTTGTTATTACTAAGTTTTTGTCATATCTTGATCCTTGTGAGTTGCATGGTCGTTTTCAATGATAGACACAGTTGTTCTTAATTTGACTGACCTTGGAGATGGTGAATGTAGTCTGAACTGATATGAGTAGTTAGCTGCCAAATTGTACTATGTATACTCTTAGTTATGTTATGATTTCTTGATTACAAGCAATTGTTTAAGTTGAGGGTGTTGATGTGCGATCCTATGCTAACACATTTGAAGCTTTTAACTCTAAATAATTGCAAGGTTTTGAGAAACTTTAGTTGTTTTTGATTAGTTTACTTTGATTTTCCAGTAAATGTAGAGATGTAGGGGAATCACCAATAAAGGAAGAAAAAAGCCTGAAATCTAAAGCAAATAAAGGATTAAGTGTGGCTGACGATATCCATGACACGTCGTCCTAGTGATAAGCTGTCAAGGATGCCGTCAGCCTTAAATAGAAGATGGAAGTTGAAGAAAGTTTGTGACAACATCCATGACACGTTGCCAGATGGTGATAGGCCTTCATCGTCGTCGTCATCCTTAAGCAGCAAGAGCCAAAAATGTATAGGAGCTGATGACATCCGTGATAAGCCATCAGACTCCAGATAAGCCATTACTGATATCGTCGTTTATTCCGAGAAAAAGCTGAAACTTCTATTTTGTATACTTAATTAGGGTTAAATATTTAAAGCATTGTTTTAGGGTTTTCTAGATGTACAAAAACTTATCAATCAACATATATTTGGACAGATAATTTTTTTTTCTCTCTCTCTCTAGACCAATTTTTTTGGGAATTTTGTCTTGTGAATCAATTCAAGTTATACTTTTTGATCTTTATCATAGTTGTAAGTTAATTTCTTAATTATGAATTCAATTTGTGTACTTGTTTCTTGAATCATGAGTGTCTAAACCTCATCAACCTGAATTATAGGATCTAGGGTTAGGTCATGAAGAGGTGCTAAATACTCAAGATTCAATAGGTGTCAGGATTTCTTGATAATTTTGAGATGTTAATTAATGTCTGTTGGTTGCAAACATTAGGCATACCTACTTTGATTTGCTTGAGAAAGAAATCATAAACAGTAGGAAGTGAATTATCAACAGGGACTTAGATATACTTCGTTTAATAATCAGCACTGTAACAAAGTTAATTAACCTGAGGTAAAATCTGGGCAGTAATAGCGATTCCCTAAGTTCGAGAGGAATAGGAAATTAGACACTTAAATAGGTTGAGAGACATTTGAGCATATAATTGATAAAGATATCTTGTTATCCTAACCACCGTGAGAATCTTGAGTCACCTTTGGCATCTTTCATGTACCGTAAGCCCTAGTGAACATAATTCTGGTTATTTCATAAAATCTTGGTTACAAACATAAAAATCAAAGTGTCAAACAATTATTGTGAAACTTAAACCCCCATTTCAGGAGACGTTAAACTATCAATGAATTAAACCATAAACAACTTGAGTTCAACCATATTCCCTGTGGTATTCGACCCCAACCTAGCTGGATTTTATATTGACAACGATCGCTTACACCCATTCAAGAGTGTAGTTTGAGCGTTATCAATATTACAAGAGGAGGCCCTTTTGAGTTAAAATCCTCAACTCAGACCAAAAGATACAAACACCCCTTTGAAATCACCCTTTGGGCCTTAAGACAAGAAAAGAATCTTCCCTTGGCCACTTAAGAACCATCTTCCCATGCAATGACCGACTCATCAGTGGATTTGAACATGACCCTACGGGCCTGAAAATATTAGGAAGCATAACTAGAGGACAACCAATCTATCCCTAGGACGACATCAAAATTCAATCATGCCAAACTCTATCAAGTCTACAAGGGCCCTTCTACCACCAATAGATACCACACACACTCTATAGACCTTCTAAAAATCACAAGGTCTCCGACTGAGGCAAAAATAGAAAAGGGAATCGATAAACTCTCGGGACACAATCAAGATGCACAGCCAGATACACAGTCACATAAAAAAGGTTTAGAACCTGGATCAATCATAAATGCACATCATGAGAGAAAAGTCTCAAAATACCCGCATCAGTATTTGAAGAGTCCTCAAGCTTCCGAGGGAAAATAAGGGCATTGAGATGGTCTCGACCAATGTCGGAGCTAGAAGCGGCACCCCTTGGTACAAACGCTAGAGAAATGGTAACTGACATCATTTTGGCCTAAGCAAAAATCCTTATGGGACACTCCCATTGCATGTAACCCAATTTACTATATATAAAACACCTCCCCTTTCCCTTCTTACAACAACCACAGTGTAATCAATCGCAAAATCAATAAGCAGGATAGGTGAATAAGGATTGGGCCCCGCTGACCTGATGTTGGTCACCTTGTGCTGTACGAGCATTATCAATCTGAAGACGCTTGTCTCCCAATGGGTTCGGATAGGGAGAGCTAGCTACGAAATGAAAACCAACACCTACCCAATACTACTCTGAGACCACTTTCCACCAACTTAAGCCAACTGAGCATTACGATAGAACCCATCATGTTGAGGTGACTGAGGGGAAGTGCCAACTCCCATAGTAGGGTTAGTGAGAAAAGGTGGAACCCCATAAAGAAAGTCAGATGTCATGACCCTTTACCGGGTTTAAATCCCAGAAGTTTGACAAGCTTTGTCCATATTGTCCTTCATTCGGACAGAAGAGCTTTCTTGAACATCAGATCTTCTTGGATACATGTTCTGAAAGATGATCAAGCAGAAATTAGAGGAATCTTATATCTTAGACTCTCTATATCTTGAGATTAAAACACAATAAAGAGAAATATTACTAAATGCCTTATAGACCCTCTCTTATAAGTATGGCACGCTTCACACCCATAAAAAAGACTCTACTTGAAACGGCTTTATGGACTCCCAACTGACCATGAACCTAGGATCTGAAACCAACTTGACATGGCCCAAACCCTGGGCCATGTCGTATGGGCACCTCAAGCTCACATGAACCAGAGGTGGCCCCAATAACCCAACCTAACCATCATTAAAACAACAATGAGGGTTGGATAAATTCTGACTATATAATAAGATAGAAGAAATTAAGGCTAATAGTCAATACCTAGACAATAACTAAAATTTCATTAATGTCAACCATTTATCCAAAATACCTAAGTCCACAGTCATCTATAAAACCTTTACCAAACTGAAATCAATAATATGTAGTGACATGCCCTCGACAATAGCCAAGTACCAAATTTATTTAAGTCTATATCATAAAATAATGTTACTATGAAAGTTAGGCCTTCTGGAGTATGGAAGCTCACCACTTCAAGTTTATGCGCGAACCGCACGAACACCTATTCACTAGGTAGAAGAGAAGATACTCCGCCCCCTATGTTGTATGGGGACATAGCGTTTGGAGATGGTTAGTAGTTGGAGCACTAGCATGTAACCCAAGGATAAGGATAAAATAACACGTTTGTTCAATCCAAGTTAAATCATCATATGTAATTATTTTTACACAAGTCAATGTATCGCATTCAATCTTATTTACATATTTATCCTTACATATATATATATATATATATATCACATGCCAATAAGATATCCATACTTAACCACATTCTCAACTCCTTCAATCATGAGTCATAAAGTAGAGGACTTTAGCATGCCACACTTTGGTTCAAATCGTTCATATTACACATACAGTTTTACCAACATTCACATGTCATTAGACAAAGTGCTTTAATAATGGGTACAATCATTAATCAAGGGACCCCAAACCACATATTTATCCATTATAGTAAGGCCTTTATCCATACACAAATAATCAGTTAGGCATGGGACTCTAATCGCATGCTCACACATTCAATTAGACATGGAAATCAAATCATATGCTCACATATACAATTAGGAATGGAACTCTAATCATATTCTCACATATTTGATTGGGTAGGGAACTCTAATCGCATGTTGATCCACATTCAATTGGGCATGGAACTCTAATAACATGTCGATCCACATTTGATTGGACATGGAAATCTAATCTTATGCCGATCCACATTTAATCGGGCATGGAACTCTAATCGCTTGCCGATCCATATTCGATCAGGCATCAAACTATAATCGTATGGCGATCCATATTCTAGGTATTTTAACCTCATGATATGTCTTTTAAGTAATGAAATCCAACCACAAGCTATTAGACGAGGGACTCTAACCATAAGTCATTTGATGAGGGACTCTAACCATAATTCATTAGATAAGGGACTCTAACCATAAGTCATTTCATAAGGCAAGGGACTTTAGCCACAAGCCATCATATTACTATTATTATTCAACATTTAAATTCTCAGTCCATTGGTTTATGCATTAATATCAATAATCAACACTATACATAACCATATGTTCCTCATGGGAGCCTTCATTGCTAAACCATTTGAATAGACCGATGCCTTAACTCATTTCATCATATAATTCAATTTATGGTCATCCAGACCCACATGGGACCTTAAGGTCTTCAAGGGAGTATTCATCGATTAAACACTTTACTAGGCCAATGCCTAAATTCAAATCATCATACAATTTAATCAGTGGTCATCAAGACCCTTACTAGCCCTTTCATTATTCATTAACATTTCTATACCGCACTTTAGTTCAGACATACAATTTTAAGTTCAAACTTAGGGAATTAGACCCCTCTTCTTATCCATCAAACCAACATTATAATAGATTAACAAATTGCATAGCTAACAACATCAACACAATGCCAATTATCACACATTCATACTTATAGGGCCATCACCCCATTTAAAGTTATAGCTAAGATATTATATGATTAACAAGGTTCTTATTAGCCCTTCACTAAGTATTTACAATCATGATAACTCAATACATAACCCACAAGGCCTTAACCTATCATTTACAAGTATTCAATTTCAATTAGTCTTTATCATGACTCATTCATGTTCATTGGACCAATTCCATAGATATACATTGGACCATTCACAGATCATTAAACGACCTTTCACCATATTCTCATCATATTTAAACTCTATACACAAACCAAGATCATTTTCATGTTTAGGGATTAAACCCTTTATTAGTCATTAACCCAACAATATCATCAATTTCACAAAACATGTTCATAATACCTTTACTATATTGGGTTATTGGGTCAAAACTAGGAAATTACTGCATGAATTTAAAGGATTATTACATTAATTCAGATGATAATCATGGAAAAAAATGTTAATCAAGCTCCC
This sequence comes from Capsicum annuum, assembly GCF_002878395.1. NCBI lineage: Eukaryota > Viridiplantae > Streptophyta > Magnoliopsida > Solanales > Solanaceae > Capsicum > Capsicum annuum. The sequence continues at coordinate 57,642,347 of NC_061112.1, forward strand.
AAGTTACCCACAAGACTCAATTTTGCGTCATCATACCCATTTAGGGTTTTTAGATCTCAAGGTTAAAGAGAAAATGACAAAAATCTTAACTTGGGGGTTTATTTATAGACCCTTCAAGCAAAGAGATTCCACGATCGCCGTCATATGGACTGTGATTGTTGTGACGTTATCGACATGTACCTTGTTGCGATCTCCATGGCATGATCATGGAGATCCTTCCATGATCACCATGGCACCAGTGCTAGAAACTTAGAATTTTTTTCAAGTTTGCAACGATGCCTCAGGATTTATTTGGAATCTAAATTTTGCAAATGAACTATGTAACCAACTAAATTCAACATTTCAAACATGTTAGCAAATTTAGATTTTTAATCCAAAGTTGCTTCGACCAAATGTGGTTCCCATACCCATTTTCTAAATTTTCAACTTTTCGATTGATAGGTTGAAATGAGCTCGGGTGCATCGCGACCCAAACAAAAGATCTACCTAGCCTTAAATCAATATTCCAAAGCTTCTAAATCAGTTGAAATTTGCATCCAAGATCATTTTGCTGAAGTTTTTATTCAGTGACCATTTGGACCTAGCAAAGACTTCTAAATAGGAAATTGGTTTTAAAAACCAAATGAACTACCCGATAACCAATTTGTTAGTCCCAGCAATTTATAAATGACTTAGGGTGGTTATGGAGAAGCTCAAATGGCTAAAATAAATGGAATTATGAAAAGTGAATGGAAGGGTCAATACAGGACAATCTATGGGGGTGGTCTTTGACCCTCGGTCGGCTTAAGATACCCGTCACGGCTAGGACTAGGGTCATGTTGTGAAAAAATACCCTAAAACAACTATTTGTATCTTAGACAATTGATAAGTAGCCTCTAATCCCTTCATAAACTTATGAATTCTCTCTGACTCAATAGAAATATTGATAACTGAATACTTGGATAGAGCATGGAAACGTTCCTCATACTCAGTAATAGTCATGGAATCCTTCTACAAATTATCAAAATAGTTATGCATCTGATCTTTTACACTATACGGCACAAACCTCTTGAAAAAGGCCTCAGAAACTGGGCTCGTTTCATAGCAGGATAACCTAAAGCCCTAAAATTGGATAAAGACCTTCATCAATCCCTAGATACATCCATTAAATGTTAGGTAGATAAGCAACTCCATGAGACTCAAAGGATCTAATATTATGTAACTTCTTATGCATCCTCGCCAATTGCTCCATTAAACTTGGGAAGAGAAAAATGGATATACCTCTCAAACCTCTTTTGATCATCGAAAGACATCACTTTACTCAATGCAACTCAAAGAACAGTAAGTATAAAAGGAACTAAACCCACATAGATGTACTATAGATAATGGTTGTCACCCTAAAATAGGAATACCATAAGCAGATGTTGATACAAATAGTGAAACACCACTCAAAGTCTAAGTAAAACTAGGTACAATAAACGGAATACCCTAGCAGCCCAAAAAATGAATCAACAAATCTTGATGCACTAGGTCTTAATTAAAGTTAGTGGAACCTCAGATGGCCTTGCACCCCTATCTAATAATCATCTCATGAATACTCAACCTCATGTTTTGGAGAGGCCTTCCTAGTATGTCCCTTGGTTACAGTATCTCCTCACACCCGACCTCTACATCTGAGTTGATCATGACCCCTGCCTCATTCTCTATTTGATGCTCCTATATCGAATACCAACTCAGTATCCCTAGAAATTTTGAACCTAACCCTCACCATTTTTTCATACAAAAATAGAATACAAGCTTAGAAAATTGGGTATGAATAACCCATATGACATGGAATCAACTAAGAGAAGTTTTCCCTAAAAATATCTTATAGCCTCTAGAAAATGGATACAGATGTCTATGTATTGATCTATGTACTCTACTAGACATTTATATCTTACACTTATGAGATCAGTAATCCTAGCTCTTATATAAATTTGTCACGACCCAAAAATAGGTCATGATTGCACTTATTATGGCTAACCTTGAAAAGTAGGCTAGAATCTCAAAATGGAAAAAAAGAAGAAAAATTAAGTAAAGATAGGTTAAGCAACACATCTAAGGAAAATAGAATACAATGATAGCAAAAATCCAAAAGGAATATCATAAATCCCAAAATCTGATGGTGTAAGTGTAGAGCATCTAAGATACAATCAAAATACTGATTAATACATAATGTTTCTCTAATTTATAAGTAAATACAAATAAATATAGATAAGGTCCGAATTAGCCTCAAACCCTAGAGCGTATCAGCACCTTGAAAACCTTGAATCTCTTCTTAAATATCACCCTCCACATATGGTACTCAAACTAGGATTACACATAGTAGGAGTAGTACAGTCTACTTGTACTTAGTAGGTATCACAGGCTGACTAAGCAAAGTACAAAATAAGATAAGTAAAGAATATACTAGCAGACAACCTACAAGAAAAAATCTCCCAAACGATAGCTTAAACCATCTCCACTAATAGTTGTATTATATAAATAACAAAAAGGGACAATAATACACACAAGTATAGATAGAAGCTAAGTACATGACATCGACTACTTAAAAACAACACATGATGTGCAAATTTGATGCATTGTAATGAATGATGAAGTGAAAAATTGTAACCCATCGCATGAATTTCTATATACATCTACTTAGCCTTCATTCTTCCAAAATAGGAACCTTAGGGGCTTCGCATCCCGTATACTATCTCAAATTTGCACCAATCTCTATTTCATGTCTCAATCTGCTCAACTAACTCATTTTTTGGTCTAGGCATTTTAAAAATATCTCATTTTCATTCCAAAATCAATGTTCCTCAGTAGTACCAATATATCATAAATATGTATGTATGCAATGAGGATATAATGCTCATGATCAAATAAGCATAAAGATGTCCAATCCATTTAATATATGTACAAGTGAGCTCAAAAATCAACTCAATATATCAACAATAATGTAATCAGTTCTAGTTGGGCACCTATAGATTAAATATGCATGTAAGACATCATTAATATCATATCAACCCATAACTCATGCATTTCTATCATGAAAAAAGCAAACAATGCTCAATAAGGCCTATAATATCTATTCAACACCTGAATGGGCATTACGTTATGAAATAAGACAGTCTAAGGCACAAATAAAGTCAAGAATATCAAATAAAACCCCCCACATGGGCAACACTTAGTATATAATATCATAAGCCAACAACAACAGAAAATAAGACCCTTCATAAGCATCACACAATATATAATAACTCGAAATTACATTCTATAGTTATTTTCCCCAACCCATAGCATGAATTACTTATTCGTTAACTATCCATCCCAGTTTGAAGAAAATTATTCCTTAACCTACCTTAAAAGAAAGACATCTAAGCCTAAAATCCTTCAACACGGAGTTTTTCCAAATTGAACAGCCTAAGAATCAACTATAATATTCAAATAGAGCATCTGCGTAATAAATAAAAGCTAATGATACCCATTTTCCCTATATTTGAGCCAAATCCAAAATGAGTTCAAAAATAAAAGAGGTAAAATCAAAATTTTATTCTGGAAATACGTTTACTAAGGTTAAAGGAATATATAGTTGAAAACCAATGCAAAAACAAGTTAAAAATGAGATCAATTGAAGAAAAATAATTTTTAATCTTTTCCAAAAAGAATTAATAAAATCTCATGTTAAAACCAAGATTAAAGATTATTTTGATGGATTTAAACTGATGTAAAAAATAAATTTAAGGTTTTGGAGCTTACCCGAGCTCGAATGATGAAGAAAACCTTAAAATATGTCCCAAACTCAAAGATCAATGTCCAAAAATGGTGAAAAATAGTGAAAAGGGGTTTAAATACAGTGATTACCATTAAGCGGCTGCTGCTAAAGTAGTACAAGACCACTAAAGCCACTACTGCTCAAGTGATTCATGGATGCTAAACCGGCTACTAATTAAGCGGTCTTGGGTCACGAAAGTGAATATTACTTAAGAGATTTCACCCCGCTTAAGAATTTATGCTAGATATCATCAAGTGATAATTTTGGTGTAAGCCAACAATGCTCCGAATGAACCCATCAAGATTTTAGCGGTACCTCGCCAAAATAAACCGTATACGCTACTAAGCTAATTTGATATTTTAGACACAATGGAGATGTTGGATTTTTGATGAATGAATTATTTTTAACAAATTAACTGTCGAGAATCCTTTAAGGCATATTTCACTTAATTTTTAAATGGAGGATCAATTGCAAACTAAAAACTCTGAACCCAAGCCAACCCCACTAATAATTCAAATTAGACATTCTGGACCTAATGGAGCTATCTAAATCACCATCGGACACTCAAAATAATAAATATTAACCAAAGCGACTATATGACTTTTAAAGCCTCTAAAACGTAAAAACTCTCCCAAATCATTTGCAATCGCATCAAAATTTGTGACAACCATCACCGTCTTCTTAGATTAATATATAAAAACTATGGGATAGGGAAAACTAATGAAATTATATTAATAGAAAAATTTTAGAATTCAGGTCATTACTGATTTACCATGATTTTTTTATGCAATTATCTCTCACTTGCCACATAACCCTTATATGCACTTGTATTGAGAATGTGAATCTTATTCATTTGTCTATCATTGAAACTTAAAAAAATATAAGAAGTACAAATTACATCACTTGGAGAGTCAAGTAACAAACTAACATTGCTACTTGGCTGATCTTGAGGGCCCCACTTTGATCATCATAGTTGGATAAATTTTCTATTTATTTTATTTATTTACACACACACACACACACATATATATGTATATATATATATATATATTTCTCAATTTTTATTTATTTAATAAATAAAAAATACCTATTTATTTTGTTTTTGTTAAATCCGTGGCATATAAATAGGGTGATTCTTTTTATTATTTCATTTTTTGTTGGGGGGAGAGGGAGGGACAAACTTTCCAGTTAAAATTTTCTATCATTTGACTTTCTTATCAATTTTAACTACCTTCTTCTCTCAAGGGATTTTATTTGGTTTAAATAAAGCAAAAGAAAAGTAAATTTTAAAATATTATTATCTTGATTGTTTCATTTTACTGTAATATTAATTATTTTAGTAAATTAAATTTAATTTAAAATAATTATAATTTCAACAATATAAAAATAACTTCACTATTTTTTTGATTGTCAATCCTTGTTATTTTTTATTAGTGATGTAATGACCTTATTTATGAAATTTTATTTTTGTTGTATTTTGATCATTTTGTCTTTTTTGTAGTTTCTACTATTATTTTGGGGTGTGGAGATGGTTAGCATGGTTTTCAATGTGATCAGAAATGATTTGAGTAGTTTATAGTTTTAGGGGCTTTGAAAGTAATATAGTTGAATTTGATCATCATTTTATTTTATGAGTGTTGGACGACAATTTTGGTTAGTTCCATTAGGTATGCAATGTTGAATTTTGGTTAGTATCATAGTTGGTTCATGTTTAAAATCTTTATTTAGAATTTTGATCCTTCATTTGTAAAATAGTGATAAAGGGACCCTGAGGGTTAATTTATTGAAAACAACTTTTTTAAAAAAAATTCAACATCACCTTTAAGTTTGAATTGTCAAAAATAGCCTGGTAGAATAGATGGTCTACTTCTATCTGATTTCGAACAACTCCTGAGGTCCATTCGAAGGATTTAAAATCATGCAAAATCAATATTTTTGTGGATGTCTAGTGCATGATAGATCCTTCTTCTCAAACAGGGAGCCCAAGCTGCAAACACAAAGAAGGATATTTTTCTTCTTCGCAAATCTGAGGACGTAGTCGCAAATGCAAAGTTCTGAATCATCAGTGTTCATGAATGCAAAAAGTATTCTGGGAATGCAAAGGCCATTTTAATGGAATGGACAGCATTGACGCTCGTGAACGCTTATCCCTGTTCATGAGGCATTGTTTACAAAATAGTATAAATACCTTATTTTTGTGATTCTCATCATTTTTGGACCTCAAGCTTAAGGAAGAGGCAATTTATTAGGATTTACTCACCATTTTTGCTTAGGTAAACTCTTAGATCATATTTTCTACTAATTACTTCTTCAAAAACATCACTTAATCATGATTTTAAAATAGAATTTTGAGGTTTTTACCGGTAAGGCTTAAAAATAGGTTTTCTTCAATTTGGACCTTGTTTTCAAACCATTTTCATGTGGGTTCTCAACAATAGACTCCTATAACCCTAGAAAATATATTTCTAAAATAAAATTTTGGTTCTAACTTTATTATTTTAGAACTCATTTTTTGAATCCATTTTGGAACCCGCTTAAATATGAAAAATATTGGTATCATTAGCTTTTTTTTAATGTGTGGATTCTACTTTTGAATGTTGTAGTTGATTTTGAGGCCATTCAAAAAGAGAAAGCTCTATGTTGAAGCACTTTAGGGTTGAATTTCATCATTTCAAGGTAGGTTGTGGCTATAATTCTTTCAAATTAAGCTGGATAGTTAATAAATAAGTAAAACATGTTATAGGTTGTTAAATAACTATGAGCTTTTATTTTAGATCATTGTTATTGTTGTATACCTGATGGGGGCTTAGATACTACTATTGTTGACTTTCTATATCTGATATCATGTGTTGCCCATGTCGAGGTTTTATTTGACATCGTTTGCCTTATTTGTACATTTAAATGCCTTTATTCTAGATATAATGTCTGTGCGGAGACTTAAATATTTTATTTTTTGCCTTATTAAGGATTGGATACCTTTATCATCCGAGAAATGCCCTGTCTGACATGCATATTTAATCTAATGGTGCCTAATTAGATTTCATAATCATGAATTGTGGACATATTGAGTTGATTTTTGGGATATGTGTGTGTGTGTGTTGGATGAATTAAATATACATATTTTTTATGATAAGCAGCTAAACTGCAAGGGACTACGTCCCTAGATGTGTAATGTATAGTACAGCTGGCACACGGTATTTGCACAGTTTTGTCCTCTTGTTCAACAAAATTATGGGTGCCATTTAGTACTAACTTGGACAGCTGGTCTAATGATATTTCAGCTCTAATCATCAGTCAGTTATAAAAGGGAAAAGAAGCCTTTTCATCAAGTGGTTTTTGCGAATATACAGAGCGAAGAGAGGCAGCATAAGCCCAGTTCTATCACTGCTTATGTTCGTAGCTTTATGAGTGCTTAAATTTAAAATTGTTATTGAGTAAGCACTGATTTGTAAAAGAATTACTCAAACTATAAGAGTAATTTCTTGTTCTTTAATTGAGAGAGTTGCTTAGGTAGAGTTGCCTAAGTGAGAGACTTATAAGAGGTAATCAATAGAGAGGGTCCTTGGTAGAATTACCAAGATGAGCCGGTAGTTGAGTTGCTACAAGCACAAGAAGCCTAGAGTTAGGCTAAAATATATACTGTAATTAGGAGGTTGATTATAGTGGATTTATTTAGAGCTTGTGAACGCAAGTCATGTTTTTTCCCTTCCTGGGTTTTCACGTAAAAATCTATGTGTTTTTACTCTTACTATATTATTTTTTTCTTTTCCTGCACAATTAGTGATTCTTTGCTTATGATTGATTTTGAGTGACCTGGTCTCTTACTATTTGGTGCAACCCCCAAGGGCTTCAACAATTGGTATCAGATCTAGTTTACTCTAAATGGTTCACACCTAGAGTGTTTTGGATATCAAGGCTGCTCTATCAAACATAGAAAAGGGCAATCTACTAGTAGACCACCTATATTTAGTGGACAGTACTATGGGTGGTGGAAAAAAAGGATGTTTGACTTCATTATTGCTGAGGAGAGTGAGTATATGGACATTATTCTCAATGGTCCTTATGTACCTATAAGATAAGTCAATGAAGGAGATGTCATAAGAATTGTTATCAAAAGTAGGAGGGAATTCAGTGCGGAGGACAAAAAAATAATTGAGGAAAACTACAAAGCAAAAAAATTGCTTGTCTATGGCATAGGACTGGATGAATACAACATGATTTCATCTTGTAAAATGGCTAAGGAAATTTGGGACTGCTTAAATACAACTCATAATGAAACCACTAAAGTGAAGGATTCAAAGATTGATACATTGATAACTTAGTATGAAACCTTCACAATGAAAGAAGTAGAAACTATTCAAAAGATGCATAGTGGGTTTGCTTCTATCACTAATGAGTTACACTGCTTAGGTGAAGTAATTTCCCTATACAAACAAGTGAGAAAAAAATCTTAGAGTTCTTCCTAAATCCTGGGAAAGCAAAGTGAATGGTATCACTAAGGCTCTAAACTTACAAACTCTTACCATCGATGAACTCATTGGGGACCTGAAAACTCATGAACTTAAAAAGCAATAAAGAAATAAGAAGATCAAGGTAAAAAAGGAGAAATCTCTAGCTGTAAAAGCTTCAAGATTAAGTCCACATAAATATGACACTGATGTTACCTACCTAGAAAAAAATTGTTAAAGCTATGGGGAAAAGTGGTCTGTTCTAGATAAATGAAACAAGCATCAGGAAAGGAGCTACTATGGAAGTTTGTCACAAATATAGAAGTCCTAAACACTTTATTAAGGATTTTACAAAGAAAAAAATAAACCATCAATATTATCACAATACTGGAGGTAACAAAGGAAGAGACAGGGATCAAGTCCCTATAAAAGCAAAAAAATAGGTTGCAGCTGATCTTACAGTTAAACAAGCCTTAGCTAGTTAGGGTGATTCCCCCAGTAAATCTGTTGAAGCCGAGAAGTCTACAGATATCTCCATGCTTGCAGTGGAAGATGAGAAAGTTACCTTTGACTCCATATTTTCCTTCATAGAAAACACTAAAAATAAATAAGAGAATGAGGTAACTATCTTTAAAATTAAGAAGACGCTTAAGAACTATTCTAATAAGAAATTATTGAAGCTTGCAAATGTATTGATTGATATTGTGTGCAAGCTGAGTACTGAGTAAAATGGTCTAGAAAAAAGGATAGAGAATCAAAATCTTGAATTAATTGCCTTAACTCACTAGACCTCTGAAACAAAAGAACATTGTGCTAAGTTAAAATTTAACAATTTTAGTTTGATGAGCGAATCGAAGAAAGTAGATATTTTTGATAGTAAAAGGAAGAAGGAGGCCTCATATCTTCAAATTGAGCTTGAAGAAGAGCTGAAGAAGTTCCAAGACCATCTCATGACTGTGCTACAGCAAAATGAGGAGTTAAAGAGGGACCTAGTCCATTTGAAAGAATATCTCAAAAGGATCTTCAGTGGACCTTATGCTCACAGAGCCTATCTAATTTACTGGTCAGGGAGTCTATAATGGCAAGGGGTCTGGGTATTAGTGAAAAGCTCAATCTTCTCTGTTGCAAGACAAGGATGTTCAAGATATCAAAAACAAAGTCCATAAACCCTTGTGCACTCACTGTGGAAGAGATGGGCACCTGGAGGAACACTTTCAATGCTAGAATAGAGCAAAAATGTTCAACGATAGATATATCTAGCAAGATCCAAAGAATTTCATGTCCTTGAAAAGTATGAAAAAAGGGCAAAAATATAGCCATACTACCTAGATGGACAAAGAAAGACTTAATCACACCTTTGTCCTCCTACTGGGAACTCAAACTCAAATTAGTTCCTAAGTCTAACAAATGATTATGAATACTAGAGGGAGAAAGGGTTTGCAATTGAAAAAATATTCTTGTTATATAATTTCTCAAGGCTATGAATAGATGATTTGATTGTATTATCTTTCCTAAGATACTTCAAGGTGAAGATGTCTTATGTGATTAGCATTCCTATATTAAGGATGAGCTCAAAGATATGGAAAAGCTAGAAAAGTTTAGAGAAATATTGAAGGAACTCTGGACATTTGAAGAATGCCAGGTCTAGGATATGTTCCTTAGACCACTTCCTAGATAAGTCGTGGTATCATATGTTGTAATAAATCTATCAAGCTAATGCTGGAATGGATCAAATTAACATGGCCTACTATCAAGTGAATCAGTGTCTCCTCAGAAAATTGGCTATATCCAAGAGGCAGGTATCCTTGGTAAATTAGTAATTGTTTGTCTAACTCAGTATCATACCTTAGCAGGTGTACACCTATGGGAACAACTTTGGAGTAAGATAAATGTGATAAGCACAAAGTTGAAGATTCATACAAACTATAGAGGGACATGGTCCTATCTCTCAGGTTAGTATGTGTATGTGCAAATTTTGTCAGTTCTTCCAAGAAAAAATTGTGTCCTCCTTGTCCTTATGTCAGAGCAAAATTATCCTATTCTAGAAGAGAAGGTGAGTCACCTAAAATCTGATATTGACCATATCTTTTCCCCCCAGAAAATCCTTCCTTGAGTGTATTGTTCCTAAAATCTTACTACACCCATTCTTTCTCATATCAAAAAGTGAAAATCCAAAATTCCAAGTAGCCCCTCCAAAAGAAAGACCTTCTTGATGGCTGCAGCTCTTCCATTTTCAAGTCTTTTAAAGGATCTTGAGCTTAGCACTATGAAAAATCATTTCCTAAATCATCCAAAAAAAAATCCTTCTTCTCTTACTCTTTCAAAGCTTAACTCCTTTATCACTTAACTTGTTAATGACGAATCTTTCCTAAATCTTCAAAGTTATTCTATTGATATTATGGTGGATGAAATCTAGGTATCTAAAAACCTCATTTTGTTGTCAAAAAATCCCAGGAAAGAGCATAGTTGATCACAATAAAAATTATATTAGTAAAACACTAAGAATCTCTGGAAAATAGTTTTAAAGTTTTACTGAAAGCAACTGACTTTTGAGGGACCTAGTCCTAAGAAAAGAGAAGTAGCTTAAAGGGAATCTATGATCACTTATAATAGAAGAAAGAATGTGGAGAAAAGTAAGTTTGTATCCAAGGAAGTTAGAAATAGCTTTTTGAAGAATCAAAAGGTGTTAACTAGAATGATTTTTTATTCAAATATACTAAAAGAACCTGGTATGGTGGAACTTGTTGAGCTAGTTAAATATCAAGGTTGGATGCATCATATGGAAGGACCTATTCCCACTACTTTTGATAAAATAGTTAGGGAATTCTATTTCTCCTTTGAATTCTCAAAAGATGGGATACGTCTGACTTCACAGGTCTAAGGGAAGGAAATAAAGCAGAATGAGGAAACACTGGGAAGAACTTTGGAAGTTCCTATATATGGGGTGAGAACTATCTCCAAGTAGCTGCCTTCAATAGAATTCTTAGCAAATACATCCAAGGTCGAAGGGAAATCTATTGCTATAGTGAATAGTAACTCACTCAAGAGTGAGTTTCAATTGATTTTTGACTTCATGAATAAGGTAATCCTACAAGGTCAACAAAAAAAAAGAAATATTGCCTCAGCCACTGACTTATTTATGATGGAACACCTTAGTAGCTTTAAATTTATTAATCTACCTGCACTGATGATAGACCACATTCACAAAGTGGTTCTTGGTAAAAATGGAAAGTATGGCATATCATATGGATTTTGGCTGAACAAAGTACTTATTCATTAGAGCATTGTATGTGATTTTGGAACCCAAGGATCTATGGTTCAAATGCTTTACATAAAAACACTAGTCAAGATTGAATGCGTCAAACTAGGTAGTATTTATTAGAAGGAGCTAAGAAAATAGAGAAATTGCTAATAAGGACGACATCAGCAAACTTTAAGAGACAATTCAACATCTTTCTAAATAAAGACTATATGACAAAGAAATACTTAGAACTAAGAATGTTGAACTGAAGAAGAGGGTATCAATCTTAACTGATGAGGTGCTTGGGTCAAATACACAGATAAGGCATCTCAACAACAACCTGAACCTACTCTTTCACAAACTCTTCTTCCTAGTCCTTCACTTGTTAATCATTCTTGATTCCTGTGACTTTTTCAATAAGAACATTTAATTTATGAAATGATACTTATCCTACTAATGAATGAATCTTTGCTTTGTGTGTTAAATTTGTTCTCTTTAAATTGCAAAGTTATTATTTATGTTAGTGTTTCCCCAGTTGTAATGAGTTAACTAATTTGTGCTTAATTTACTCTTGGTTATCTGTTCACACTTTTCAATGATGCCAAAAAGAGGAATACTTACTGAGTACATATAGTAGGGGACCAGTTACTAGGTGTTCTAGGTGAATGTAAATGTGAATACTAATAGGGAAGGAAAGGGAGTGATGTGTTGAACAGATGAATGGAGGGAGTTATATCGACAAGGAGAAGTAAGAAAATGCACTAAAAGTTGGTGCATGAGGATAAGGGGAATAAATATGTTTTTTGCTGCAAATGACAACAAAGGACTAGGTCCATGTGTTACTGGTGGAGGAGTAAGCATGATGTTAGAGGAAAATTCATCTTCAGTTGGTAATCACTCTAATTAAAAGTGATGAATGTGCACAGATGCTCAATTTGCATGGTTTGGTTTGTCATCATCAAAAAGGAAGAAAATTGCTATATGTAGTTTAGATGATAAGCAGTTAAATTGCAAGGGACTAGGTCCCTGGATATGCAACATACAGTATAGCTGGCACACGGTATTTGCACAGTTTTGTGCTCTTGTGTAACAAACTTACAAGTGCTATTTTATACTGACTTGGATAGATTGTCCAATGATAAAGCCTCTTCATCAAGTGGTTTTTGCGAATACAAAGAGTGAAGAGAGGAAACATAAACGTAGTTCTATCACTGCTCAAGTTTGTGGCTTTATGAGTTCTTAAATTTGAAATTGTTCTTGAGTGACTACTGATTCGTAAAAGAATTAATCAAACTATATGAGTAATTTCTTATTATTTTATTGAGAGAGAAACTTAGGTAGATTTTCCTAAGTATAAGACTGATTAGAGATAATTAATAGAGAGGGTCCTTAGTAGAGTTACCAAGATGAGTTGGTAGTTGAGTTACTGCTACCACAAGAAGCCTAGAGTTTTGCTGAAATCTAGACTATAATCAGTAGGTTTTTTATCATGGATTTATTTGGTGCTTGTAAGGGCAAGTCATGGTTATTCTCTTCTTGGGTTTCCACGTAAAAATTTGTGTGTTTTTACTCTTCCTGCACTGTCTTTTATTTTTTTGCATGATTAGTCATTAATTGCATGGGATTGATTCTGAGGGACCTGGTCCCTTATTATGTGGTGCAACCCCAAGGGTTCCAATATTTTAATATCCTCATACTAATTTGGCTGTGAGTATTACATTCTTATTTCATACATATACATTCACGAGATACCAGTACCATAGAGAAATACTATTTTTTAAAAAAAAGGCATTCGTATGAAAATCCTTTGAATGAACACGAGCTGGAGAGGTGGTTGAGATTTTAGATATGAGTTATAGTATTTTTTTTTAGAACCCCCCATGAGTCCTACATTGGGAGATATAAGCTTGATAGGTGTATACAGAAAGTCATGCAATGACTTTTACAATTCATCCCATCCTCATTGCATTGCATACATCTTTCATGATTTTTTTTACTTTTCCCTGACTTGTGTTTAGTTTCAGTATATTCTTCTTGTATATCTGTACTATTTTCATATATATATATATAGATATATATATATATCAAAATATTTAATGGAGATGGTGTGAGCTACCATTTAGGATTTTTCTAGTTATAAGTGACGTTCTCATTATTTTTTGTACTTATGTTATTTCTTAGTTTGCTCAGTTATCATATGATACTATTAAGTACAAGTGGATTGTACCCATATGTACTGTGCCTTTTTATATAGGTCCTAATATGAGTACGAAATGTAGTAGTTGAGTCCGTGCTATTGAGTTGGTGATCTTTTGAGGTACTGGCGTGCTTTAAAGTTCAGAGCTACTTCTTGGACCTTATCTTACCTTATTTATGCCATTATTTTGGTTTTTTAGAGAAAAATATGTATTTTCAAATTCAGTTATGTATTAGATGCTCTTACAGTATGATACTAGATTTTGAGGGATTTATGAGATTTCTTTCAGACTTAAGATTTAATTATGTCTTGTATTTTCCTGACTTTGCTCTAGAAGTTTTGTATAATATTAATTATTGTTATGTTTGAGATTTTCATTAATTTTTAGATAATAGGATGATCAAGTCTGGGCCACGATAAGCACCATTATGATGTTATTTTTAGGCCCTGACAAATTGGTATAAGAGCATCCAAGTTCACCTGTATCATGTCTATTAGAGTCTCACAGATTGGTATGTAGATGTCCATATATATCTTTATGAGAATATAAGTTATCTTTAGAAAAACTTCTCTAATTTAATTCCTTATCATGTGGATTATTCATACCCAATATTCTAAAATTTATATTATATATTTTTGCACAGATGGTAAGGAATAGGACAAAAATAGCTAGATATACTAAGATGGTACTCAATAAGGGAGTCCCAGTTCGAGGATGAGACAAAGGTCGTGGCTGACCTATAGGTAGAAAGTGGGCATGAAAAGCTGACCCAACTAAAGGGTTTGCTACGAAAGCCTCTACTGAGCTTGAGGTTGTGAATTTCAAAGATGATTATCAGGAAAGGGGTGTGTGGCCAGCCCAGGTTCCATAGAGTTTTTTTGATAACCTATTGCTTTAGTTTTTTTTTTTGTTCATCTCTTGGGTCGGTTAGAGGGTGTTCCCCTAACTGTACTTGGCATTACTTAAACATTGTGTAATATGCCACCTTAAGTAACAATATATAATTATGGTATTCTTACTCCAGGGGATAATCACCATCTTTGGTACCCCACGTATGGAATCTTTGCCTACCATACTTACTATTTCCCCAATTACTTTGGGTATAAGTATGTCTTTTGATGATCAAAAGAGATTGTAGAGGCTTATTCACTTGGGTCTGCCAAAGTTTAGTAGAGCTATTGGTGAGGATGCCTATGATTTTTTGATTGATTGATAGGAGAAGTTACATAATCTGGGATCGTTTGAGTCTTAAGGAGTTGCTTATACGACCGATCAATTGACGATTGTGTCTAGGGATTGGTGGAGGTTACTTGACTATTGTAGGCCTTTAGATTCGCTTGCTATGACTTGGACTCAATTTTTTGAGGCCTTATTAAATTGGTTTGTGCCATATAGCTTAAGAGATCAGATAAGGGATGAACTGGATTATTTGGATCAAGTCTCCATGTCTATTACCGAGTATGACTTATGTTTTCACACCTTATCGAGATTTTTAGTTGCTAGCATTTCCACCTAGTCTGAGAGGATTTAGAAGTTTGTGAAGGGGTTAGAGGGTACATATCTATTGGCTACATCCCAGATGGTAGTTTCATGGGCTTCTTTACAAATTATCATTGAGTATGCCAAGATAATTGAGTCTATTATCAAAAATACTCGGGAAGACACTAAGAAAGTGCATCATCAGGGTGATTTTAGTAAATATTCCTCCCAAGGTAGAGATTTATCTAGTGGAGATTTCTATAGTTATCATGGTAAGCCAGTTCAGGCCATGTTGTAGGGATTAGGTGGTAGGCCTTCAAGTTTTACAGCTTCTGGTAGTCAAGTATCAAGTCATGAAAGTTCAAGCTCCTAGATTGGTTCTTTAGGACAGGGTCATTGTTTTAGTTCATCCGCACCTTCTAAGATTGAGTCAGTCCATAAAGGTTGTTTTATATTTGATGAGTTTTTCTATATGGCCAAGGATTTTTCTCAATATGTGTATGGACCCATTCAACATGGTTCACAACTTTAGCTTTGCCCAACCCTAATATCTTTAGTGAGAGGTGGTTTACAGAGTGGTAGGGGTGATATCAGTTATGCTAGAAGTGCGAGAGGTAGAGGTATGGGAGCTTGTGACGGTGTTCATGGGGTAACTCAATCCATTAGTAGACGTGGTAAGTGTTATGATATACTTAAATGACCCAAGGTAGAGGCTTCTTATGTACTTATTAGAGATATCATCCCAGTTTGTGATAGATCCTCTTTCATATTATTTGACCCTTGGTCTACATTATTCTATGTGTCTACATATTTTCTTTTGTTTTTGATATTTCATGTGAGCTCCCTGCTATACCTTTTCATGTTTCTATCCTCGTAGGAGATTCGTTAATAGTGGATCAGGTGTACCAATCTTTTTTCATTACCTTTATTGGTCTTGAGACTTAGGTAGGCTTAATTATCCTAGATATGGTTGATTTTGATGTTATTTTGGGTATAGATTGGTTATCCCCTTATCATGCTATTTTAGATTGTTATACCAAGACTGTGACCTTAGCTAAGTTTGGTGTGTTGAGGTTATCTTGGAAGGGTTCGCTTAATTTAGGTTTGAAGGGTGTTATATATTTCCTGCATACTTGTTTTATGGTTGAGAGAGGGTGTTTATCTTATTTGGCTTATGTATATGATATTAGTGTTGCCTCACTGCCTTCTTTGGATTCTATGGTTGTTCACGAGTTCATAGTTGTGTCTCCTATGGATTTGTTTAGTGTACCTCCAGATCGTGATATTAATTTAGTTATTGATGTGGAGTCAGGACCAAGACCTTTTCCAACCCCCCCAATAGAATGTACCCGATTGATTTGAAGGAATTAAAGTAGTAGCAGTATTTATTGAGTAAGTGATGCATTAGACCCAGTGTATCTTTTTTTGGTGCTCCTGTCTTATTCAAGAAGAAAAATAATGGTTCTATGCGTATGTGTATTGATTATATACAATTGAACAAGTATCTCCTTCCTCACATTAGTGATCACTTTGATCAACTTCAGGGTGCTTCAGTGTTTTCTAAGAGTGATTTGAGATTCAGGTACCACCAGTTGAAGATTAGAGCTTTTGATATTTCGAAGACAAATTTTTAGACTCAATATAGTCATTATGAGTTATTGATCATGTCTTTTAGGTTGACCAATTCCCATGAAGCATTCATGGAGTTAATGAACTAGGTATTCCATCCATATCTCAACTCCTTTATGATTGTATTTGTAGATAACAAGTTGGTTTATTTCAATAGTAAGGCCGATTATGTGAAATTATAATACCCCAGGTTTTTGAGGTTTAGACCCTCCAAGAGTTGAGTAATGAATTAACCAAGTTTCTAAAACTTGGGTTAGAAGTGCCAGTGGTAACGGTCCAGGAAATGTGCTGTGAGGTTACATAATGAGTCATTAGGAGGGACTCATTATCCGAATAGTGAGGTCACCCATGTGTTCTGCTTTGATCAACCCTTTGTCACACTTATGATGATGGGTAACGAGTCATGATGAGCAACTCATGGTAATAATGGTGAAGGATGGGACTTTTGGCACTCAGGTCACGAGTCCAGGAAATGATTCGTGATCAATCATCATGAGTTGTTAACCAAGCTGTGATGATTGACCCTTATTTTTCCTGCCCACTTTATTGGGGTCTTTTTTTTCTTTTCCTCTCTTTACTCTTTTCCCACTACTTAAAAACACTCTAGTGACCCCATTAGCATCAGTTATCAAAATCAAAACACTACTTTTTCCTTTTTAACTCTTAAGGCAGGAGAATATTAGGGTTTTATAAGGGATTCAATATTTGAGCTCCAAGCTTTGAATTCCTTTAAATTTCTTGCATCTTTCAGGAATGTCTCTCACCCCTAAATTTTTATTTATCATATTGCACAAATTGGCTTAATATTTATAAGATTTCATTGTTGGGTTTGAAATTGAGTTGAGGTACTTTGATGGTGATTACTTGAATTTATTTTCACGTGTTTTAAATATGTTATTCATTCCTTAATTGACTTTTTTAGGATTGAATGGTTATATGGTTATGGGTACATGAATAGGGAAACATGGGTTTTCCTAAATTGATGACTTTTTGGCTTGGTAATGGCACTAACCTCAACCAACTTTGTAAATTTTGTTTTTAAAGATGGATTATTTCATAATTCAACTTATTTATGAACCCATTGCATCGTATTTATGCATAATTGGTTAAAACAGATTTGAAAGGCCCTTGGTGTCCATGGTTTAGATTTTAAAATGGACCTTAGAAGTCTAATGGTTAATTGGATTGGTTTGGCATAACTATATAAGCTTTCAAGCATGTTGGTATGATAATACCATATCGGTAAATGCCTTAATGAATGACTCCTAGGTATTAGGTTGGGTTTATGTGCAAACTGTTTTAATTTGGGCATAAAGTGAATTATGTAGCTTATTGTGAAGGTGTAGCTTATTGTGAAGGTGTAGTCTCGAAGGGACCAATACTAGAAACCACATTTTCCAGTGTGGGGGTCTATACAACCGTGTGCCTGGTGTACACTTTATATTTTGGATGGTTATTGCCTTGGTTTCTTTAGCCTTTCCTCGGTTTCCTCAGTTCATGCAGCTAGCATTGACTAGGCCCTTTTAGAAGGGGAGCTGAACCCATATAGCCTGTGGCTGCCCTTAGGAAGGAGCAAGCTATACAGTTCAGGTTAGTAGTTATAAACTCTCGTGGTCATGACCTTTTATCATATCCCAGCATCCTATATATGTATATATAAATATTGTGCATATGGTTTTGATTGATTTTGGACATAGTATTATTTTATCACTTTCCTTGAGTTACCTGTTAGTGCTTACCCCACTGACCATCCCTGGATGACATATCATTTTATGATGTAGGGTTCGAGGGTTTTTCTATTGCTCTTGTGTAGCATTAGGTGGCGTGGTTCATTGGTTGAATTGCTAGGAAGTGGTGAGCCTTCTTGTTTTGAAAAACCATGCCATTTCATTAGCTTTCTTTTTATATTTTAGGAATTGTGAGTTTTTTTTTCATGGTCGGGGGCATGTCCTGACCTAGTTTTGTAATCTGGTTTTAGAGGCTTTTGTGGACAAATGTGGGATGGTTGTTTATTTGACTCGTAATTCTCATTTGGTTTATATATTCCTCTTATCATTATGTTTAGCTGTCTTTCGCTGTATTGTTTTATTGTGTTCTGTATGTTAGGCTAAGGGGGTGGTCTCTAGCTTATGATGTACTTGAAATACTTGTCACAACTAGGCCCTGGTTCGGGTTATGACTAAAATATATGAGGATTGTACATTAGAGGTTGCATGATGAGAAGTTGTATACCATATTTTCCAAGTATAAGTTTTGATTAGATGCTATCTATTTTTTGGTCATATGGTGACCAATAATGGTATTATGATTGATTCAACTAAGATAACAGGGATTTATGATTGGGCTAGACATATTTCTCCAATCGAGATTCAGAATTTTGTGGGTTTGGCGAGTTATTATTGGTGCTTTATAGAGGTTTTCTTGTCTATTGCAGTTTTTTTTAACGAAGTTGACTAAAGATCTATTATTTCAGTGGTCAGATGCATGTAAGAAGAGCTTCCAAAAGCTCAAAGAGTTGACTTTAATTCTAATTTTGACTTTGCCCAATAAAAGTATGGGTTTTATCGTGTTTTTTATGATATGGTATTGGTTAGGGTGTAGTATTGATACAGGATGGTAAAATGATTGCTTATGCCTCTCATCAATTAAAGCCTCATGATAGAAATTATGCTACCTATGATTTGGCATTGGCAACCATAGTGTTTATGTTGAAGTTGTGGCATTATTACTTTTATGGAGTTCTTTGTAAGATTTTCTTACAATATCATAGTCTTCAGTACTTCTTCAGTCAGTAAGATCTTAATATGAGGCAGTGACGTTGGCTTGAGTTGCTTAAGAATTATGACCTTACTAATCTTTATAATCCGAGTGAGGCTAACATGGTTAGAATACCTTGTGTCAAAAGTCAAATAGTATTCGTAGTTTAGCTCATCTCTTGATGTAGGAGTCACAATTAGCCCTAGAGGTTCAATCTTTGGCCAACCAAATAGTTAGGCTTGATTATTCGACACCTAAGCATGTTTTGGCCTTTGTTGATGTCAGATCTTCTTTGATGGAGTATTCATCAGTTTGATGATGATAGATTGAGGGTGATTAAATATAAGGTGTTGAGTGACAAGGTTAAGGCGGCATCTCTTGACACTGATGGTGTTTTGAGAATTGGAGGTTGAATTTCTATACAAAGAGTTAGCGGATGGGTGAGATTGATTTTTAAAGAGGTCCATTGTTCCAAATATTTTATCCATCCAGGGGTGACTAAGATATATGGTAGGGTGGTATGAAGAAGGATGCAGCAAATTTTGTAGCTCGTTGCTTAGATTGTCAGTAAGTAAAGGCCAAGCATCAGAATCTGGGAGCTTTACATCAGATATTACCCATTTTTGAGTGGAACTTAGAGAGAATCACTATAGACTTCAATACTGGTTGCCTCATACTTCTCGTAATTCTAAAATTTCTAGTGTCATCATGGATTAATTGATCAAATTATCCCATTTTGTACCTAGTCATTTTTCCTTCAGTTTTGAAAGGTTGGCTGCTATCTATGTTAATGGGATAGTTAATTTTCATGGGGTACCCATGTCCATTATTCTAGATAGAGGCTTAGTGTTCCCTATTGTAACACCCCAAATTTGGTACTTAGAACACTACACAGTGCTCACGACCTCAAAGGACCACAAGCTAACCCATGATTGATATTTGTACCAGTACACTATATAATATACTAAATATAATGCAGAAATGGATACTGAAAGGCCACAAGGTTCAAGAATGCATGACTGATAAAATATAACATCTGAGTGGGGTAATAGAATATCAAAAACTGAAATACTTTATGAACATACTGTAGTTTGAAAAGCCTCTAAAACATAACTGTCTGCATAAGGAGTTGATGGGACATGTCCCCAAATAACTCCAACTTATAAATTAATTAATGAGATAATAAACAAATGATCATGTCCTCGAAAGATGAGGATTCACTGCTAACTCTAATTGCTAAGACTAGAATGCTACTGATGCTTTGGAGCTCGTGCTTCTGAACCTATGGTGTAAGATACCATAGCACAAATACATTAGTACTTTGAATGCATGGGTATGAATGGAAGGTAGGTTGAATTTAAGAGGTTCATATGCATGAACAATACTTGCTAACTGGCTAATACAATTGTGAGAATACATGTATGAATACGTTGTAACTATATCTGAGATTGTAATAACATGAATATACTGATAACTAACATTACTAATAACTGAATTCTGATTATTGATATAACTGATGGCATGAGTGACTTATCTGACAGTCCTGAATTTGATGGAACTGGCTAATTTTTGTACTGTTCTGAGTTGATTTTATCTGACAGTCATGAATTCTGTAGAACTATCTAAGTTCTATTACTAAGATTTAATGACTATATCTGACAGTCCTGATTCTATAACTAAAACTGTGGGATGTAGTTATCTAACCGACATGCCCCTAATACGCCATTATGGCTGAGTTGGGGTCTAATCTGTAACCCCAATTAGAAGAGTGTCAATATCGCGCCACTAGTAAGGACAAGCTGTGAGTGACCCTCATCTGACAGTGTCCCCAAAAGGGAACGGTGGGGACCTTATCTGCCAGCGTTTATCCACCTCATCAACCCTCATTTGATAGTGTTGATGTCTCAACCTATGTTGGCTACATAGTTTTGGAATGTAAGGATGACTTCTAAGAATCACACCCTCATCTGAAAGTGTATGTTCCCATCCTTCGGTTCACTTGGTGCTAATTCCTACTCCCATCTGAATAGAAACTGTCATAGATTACTGAACTGAATTGGACTGAATTAACTGAGTTCCGTTGACTAACGGAATAGTACTGAGATTACTGTATTACTGAGCTTTCCTGAGTCATATGATTGACTGAGTTCTATGGATCATGGCTTGACTGAGGAAATTGTGAAAACATAACAGGAACTCTAGGCACACAACTATGTTTTTCGGGTACAAGTACCCCTAGGACTCGATAGAAGGAAACTTACAAAGCATGACTTTCTTGAGTATAGGACCAACATCAACAATACAAAATCCATTGGCTAAGACATTTCATCCAAAACTTGACATACATAACTTGTACATGAATAGAGATTTCATATTATCGTACTAATATGGCACTTTTCCTTCACATAGGCATTTAACTAACCATGGAGGGGGGGGCATGCTATGGTTATACAATCATCAACACATCTAATAATCCAGGATACGTCAATCAACTTGTGAATTGAAGGGTTTATCATGAATACCACGTAATTCCTCATATACTAGAATCAATTCTTGTAATTAATAGTTTATAACATGGAATGAAATCAAACAACAACATGAACATCACTTTTCATTTCAATCAAATCATGAACATTCGTAAATATACAAATCTTTTATTTTGAAAAGAGATTCTTGAGCTTCATGGGTGAAAGATACCCATGAATCAACACATGACATACCTTAGTTCTTGATTTAGCAAAGATTGACGGAGAGACTTTCTTGAAATTGAATCCCCAATTGAAAACCTTGCTTGTTCTTGAGAGAAAATTAAGTTAAACTAGTATATTTTGGGTTCCAAATATCTGAATCTCGTGCTAAAGGAATTAAATAGGGATGGGAAATTGACCCTTTTATCCCTGGATGCGTCTTTTAAATTAATGAAAATTTCCCGACAAGGACCCGTGGCGCAACGCGATGCTATCGCACCGTGTCACTGGAATTTGACAATTGAGAAATAGGAAAATGGTGGAATGTGGAGCCATCGCGTTGCCACTTTTTTTGTAACCTGGAAATTTTGCGCGATCTGGAGAAATCGCGCTGGGATATTGGGAAAAGGACAATTGCAATTTTATCTTGTGGCGCGGCATTCCACTGACCAATATGGCATTTTTTTATGATGGAGACTTGAAATAGTCATAACTTCTTTTTGGGTTATTGAATTTAGGAGAATTTTATATTGATGGAAAGCTTATTGAATTTCTCACATGAAAAAAAGTGAAAATCTTGAAAATTCCCCATGGAAAAAACATCATTCAATTTTGAAGCTAATACTTGACATTCTTAACACAAAATTCGTTAGGAAACTCCAGGGTATTACAACTTCTAGATTCTAGCATTTGTTTTAGAAAGATTTTGGTACTTAGGTTTACCTTAGAACAACTTTTCTCCCCCAGAACGAAGGTTAGTTCGAGTAGACTATTCATGTTATGGATGTAACACCCTGCATTCTGCGGCTTGAATTCAAATTGTTGTTCCTATGCATTTAGATCTGAACCAAATGATTCTATGTATATATATGTATAATTATCAATTATATAGTGTGAGAATATCTTTTTATGTGAATCGAGATCATAAAAATCTCCTAACTCAAAGATAAGTTGAGGACTTTTTTATTGATAGAGTTTTAACGAATTCTCCAACTAGGGCCCACTTTAAAAAATTTTATCTCCTATAATATAATGATTCAGGTTTCCTACTATGTATAAATGAAAGATCTTTGAGTATTCTTTACAACGCATTTGATTTCACCTTAATCCGATATCGGAGTAGAAAGTTTTGCTCATTTTAATTCAGTATCTGTTTGTCACTAAGGTGATGACTTGAGGTGATAAGACGTCAACTAAGTGATGAAATATTAACCTCATCATCAGAATGAACAAGAATGCTACCAAATCCATCTATAAGGTGACGACTTAAGGTGATAAGCAGTCAACTAAGTGACGAGCTACCAACCTCGTCATCATCCTTAACCAGATCATTAAGAGAAGGTGACAACTAGGTTGATAAGCCATCAACTAGTTGATAGGATATCAGCTAAGCCATCAACTAAAAATTCTGCAAGTTTTATTGTGTCTCCCTAGGGATATTTTGATCTTTTCCTCACCTCAAACCCTACCCCTACGACTTAAAAATATAAGGAGGAGTTACTTTTCCCCTATCCTCAATCACTTAACATGTTTTTCCTCATCCCATCAATAATAATATCAAGAACATCAAGATTAGGGTTATTCACTAAAAATTCAAGCCTCCTTTCCCAAGAACAATAAATTCAAGCTTTCTTCCTCAAGAATTCAAGGATTCAAGTTCCAATTTCAAGTTTCTTCAAGAATTCATTCAATTATGGTATGTGGGGTTTATGAACAAGGATATACTTTCATCCTTGTTCCCAAACTTTGTTTCAAACTTAAATTTATATGATTTTTAATTAGGGTTCATACCCGAATTATCTTGTTTAGAGTTGATGAAATTATAATGTGATTGAGGTATTAAAGTGCATTCTTGTTCTCATCTATTTATGTTTTGACTTGAAGATTCTCTTATGCTCTATTATAAGTTGAATATCATGAGTTTAATTTGAAACATCGATTAAGGATTTCCAATTGAGTTTTAAGCATGATGTTGTATTACAAGTGTTATGAAAGAAAGTATAAGATTTAAGACTTAATTTTAAGTGCTAAGTTTACAAGAAGAGTTTGATCTTTTAATCCAATGATAAAGCTTGAAATCCACAATTGTTTACCTTACTTATGATTTACAACAAAGAGGAGTATAATTGGTTTCTAGTATACTAAACCTTATGCTATTTTAAGGTGGATATCCTAAAGTATTAGCATATAAGTATTTTGGGAGTAGTATTTAGCACCAATAAGGGAATGTTGATGAGCATATCCATAATTTCTAGAAACTATGATCCATCATAGGTTTAAGTCCCAATACGGGTTAAGTTCAATGATCACTAAGTTTAGTTTCTATTCTGATGAAAAGGGTAGGATAACTCTCCCTAATATGGGTAATACGTTGGACTCCATGAAAGCTCACACAGTTTATTTCGGTTAGAAGAACCTCTCAAAAGAATGAATAAAAAGTAAAGCCTTTAGAAACTAAGTGTAATGGCTCATATAGTTTATCCTTATGCTTTGTTTACTCATGTTTATGATTTTGCAGTCTTTGTTCTTTTCAAGTTCAAGGTGAGTCATTTATACTTAGCATGCATCATTTGAAACTTAATATGAATATTCAGTTATTATTTTACCTGTGCATTCACCCACACATATTCATTACATTCCAGAAGTACTAACACACATATATGTCTATGTTCTATATTGTCTCATAATGTAGGTACCAGTTTTAGCATATCATAATCAGATAGTTCACAACTTCCAGTTAGCTAATGAGAAGTTCTTTTGATTTAAGGACTCGAGTCAACTCTAGTTCTAGTAGCATTTTCTTATTCAGACCTATTGATTAGGGATAACTGGGGGTCATGTCTTTGCTACCTATAGTCAGTATTAGTAGAGGCTTTATAGAAAGTTGGTAGAGTTGATGTATTTGATTTTAGTTTTGTATTGGACACATTTAGTTAGGAAATCTCTTCCACTTATTTTCTTCAAACTTAAGTAACATATTAAGTTACTTATGAGTTATGCAAGTATCAAGGCTTATCTTAGGATCACTTATGATTCTAATCATTATGTGACATTCAGGGGTTAGTCTTGGGGCATTACAATAGAAGATATGATTCACACATATGTTATGTACTTTGGAGGACAATGGGAGCTGAATTTGGCCTTAGCAGAGTTTTCTTATAATAATAGCTACCATTGAGTATTGAGATGGCACTTTTTGAGGAGTTGTATGGTAGGTATCGACATCCTATTAGTTGGTTTGGTACTTTAGAGATTAGATCTCGTGGTACCGACTTGCTATGCGAGTCTTTAGATAGGGTTCAAATGATTCAGGATAGGCTTCAGGCAGTCTAGAGTAGGCAAAGAGTTACGTTGATCGTAGACTTTGTTCTTTGAAGTTTGGGATTGGTGATTGGATCTTTCTTTGCTTGTCACCCATGAAGGGCATGATGAGGTTCAGAAGGATGGGAAAGATTATCCCAAGGTATATTTTATCTTTCGATATTCTTCGGATAGTTTGGGAGGTTGCTTTTATCCATTTATCCAATTTTTTATGTATTTATGCTTTGATGATATATTCCGGATGAGTATCGCATGCATTATTGTTACTCAGTTCAGTTGGATGAGAGGTTGACCTTTGTAGAGGAGCTCGTTTCCATTTTAGCTAGGGATGTTAGATTATTGTATTCTAGAGATATTTCCTTGGTTATGATTCATTGGAGAAACTATATTATTGATTATGCTAATTGGAAGGTCGAGTCCAATATCAGTAGTAGTTATCCTCAACTCTTACTGATTTAGGTATTTCCTTACCTTTTAGTTTGAGGATGAACTAGAGTCTTAATAGTGGATGTTGTAATGACCTGATTTGTGAAATTTCATTTTTTGATCTGTTTTGACAGTTTTGTCCTTTCCTGTAGTTTTTACATGCTGATTTTCGAGTATGGAAATGGTTTACATGGTTTTTGATACGATCTGAAATGATATGTGTGAATTTGTAGTTTTTTTAGAGGCTTTATGAGTTATATATTTGACTTAGTTCGGCATTTGAAGTTCTGAATGTCGGATGATGATTTGGACAGTTTCATGAGGTATGAAATGTCAAATTTGGTTAGTAGCATGTTGGTTTGGGTTTGAAACTTTTATTTAGCATTTCGACCTTTTATTTGGAAAATAGAGAAAAGGGGGTTCTAGGGGTTAATTTATTGAAAACAAAATTTTGAGTATGGAATGTCGAAAATAGACAGGTTCCAGGGGTTAATTTATTAAAAACAAAATTTTGAGTATGGAATGTCGAAAATAGACTGATAGCATATATGATTTACTACTGTTGGATCGCAAATACATGCCGAGGATTCGTTTGAAGGATTTAAAATAATGCAAGGTCAGCATTTTTGCTGATACCTGGTTCAAGACAGATCCTTCTTTGAAGAGCGAGCCCCTGGCCACATTTGTAGAGAAAGATATTTTCCTTATTTGCAAATGGGTCCCGAGATGTCACATGGAGCTTAAGGCTACAAGTAACCCCAAGCTAACTCTTTGAGCCTGCTACTACTTCAAAATGCTTAAATTAAGGTACTAAGAGCAACATACTGAGACATACCATAGCACGTCTCACTGAAATATGAAAGAGTACTGTGGAAGTAACAAAATACTGAATGTCTAAATATACTGACAATCTAGTCTTACAAAGCCTCTACTACTCAATGAACTAGAGAGCCATTGGGAAAGATCCCCAACTAATTCGAAATAAACTGAAAGCAATAAAACATCTACTAAAATACTAAAATATCTAAAAATAGGTCCTCGAACCATGAGGACTCACCACTGTGGAGATGTAGACAAAGGTAGTCAGAAGTCACTGATGATTCTGGGGCTGAGCACCTGAACTTACATTATATAACAATGTAGCACATATTTGTATATATGGATTAACACTTGGGGATGTACTGTGTATATGGGGGTGTATGCAATTACATAATCCATTTCATAAGTCTTTATAGGAAACATGCATGCCATAATAGGTGACTTACATAGCTTGAATAAAATCCTTATAAATCATGAATAGAAAACATACCATATAAATAACGTGAGTCATTTCACTTTATTATAAATCTGTTCCTTTTCTTTGTACTCAAGCTTGTGAACTAGATAAAGTCTTAAAGCGACAACCTTCAGAACATACACTTTAATCTTATGGAAAACAAGGAGATTCTTTTAAACTTAAAGATTATAGCACTTAAGAACCTTAGAAATCTTAGAATCATAGCTTTTGAAATACAAGTACTTTTATCTTAAATAGTGTAGGGACTACTTTTGGGAGATTCTTCTAACCGACATAAACCATGTGAGCCACATGGAGTCCAACGTCTTTCCAACGTTGGGGAGAGTTGTTCTATCCTTGCTATTAGAATAGAACCTTTTACTTTTAGTGATCACTAGCTTAACCCACTTGGGGTAAATCAAATCCTATGGTGTATTGTAGTTCTAGGGCGTGAGACCTCGAAATCAAGCCCAACTCGGTGCTAAGTACTACTCCCATACTAGGCTCAGAACTTTTAGGAAAAATCCACCTTATACAATTCAATATTATGAAATGGGAGCCAATATGCTTCCCTTTAACTTAAATCATAAGATGTGGATTCTTTTCTAAACTTAAGATCAACATCAACTCTTTTCATTAAACTTTGGTAGACTATCTTTAACAAGCTTTGGAACTTCAATGATATGGAGATATCAATACCATTCTTGAAATACTATAAAATATATCAAAATTCATTCTTGGACCTTAAAACATGTATACATATTAAAGAAATCTCAATTCAAAATGGAGGGTAAATCATGACTTCAATCTTAAGAGTATTCCAAACACCAATCATGGAAGGAATATGCAATTGATAACATTAATTCTCAATTCAAATCATAAAATAGGTGCAGTGTCATATAATTCAAGAATTAAACAAATTCATAATCTCATACACTTGACTGTATAAATTTAGGCATAATTCATCTTGAAAACATTAAAAAATTTTAAGAAAACCAGAACTTTGGGCACAAGAACGGAAGGAGTGTTCTTTTTCAAACCCCAATACCTCGAATTATGAACTTTGATGAGTAAGCTTGTCTGAGACTCTTTTTCGTACTTGTGGATGAGGGTTATTGAAGCCTTTGTCTTGGGAACCTTGAATCTCAATTAAATTTAGAAAACTATGGTGAATTCTTGAGATTCTTGGGGAAGGATTTGGATGCTTAGGGATTTTGCTTTGCAGAGAATGAAGATTTTAGGCATAAAGTTCTTTGTTATGCCATTGATTGTGTGTATATGGATGAATTGGGGGTAGGGTAATTGGCCAAAATACCCTCTTTTAACCCTTAACGTAATTGAAAAAAAAATGGGAGCCCAATTTTATAGGCCACCTCGATGCGCCACTATAGCGGTGGCTCATTAGAATTTTGACAAATGGGATTCTTGGGGTCACCGCGACGTGGAGCCATCGCAATGTCCCACTGGTTTGAACCTGGAACTTCAGTATGACATTTCACTATCACGCTATGCTACTGAAATTTGACAATTGTTAAATAGACCCGCTCCGCGATGCGCCAAGCACTAAAATGATAGTGTTTTACGACTAGGACTTAAATTAGCCATAACTTCTTATCCGGGTATCGGATTTGGGCGAATATTATATCGACGAAAAGCTTATCAAATTTTCCATGTGATAAAAATTCAAAATTAGGGAAATTCTATACAGTTAAAAAATGATACTCACCTAGGAAGTCATTTCTTAACCTTCCCAAGACAAATTAAGCTTAGGAAAAGTTTGAGGTATTACAATATCTCCCCCTTGGGAACATACATCCTTGAATGTCGCTAGCGAGTCTAAGAATATGGTGGAAACTGAGTACGTAAGCTGGAACAACTCTCTAAACTAATTCTTTGTCTTTCTAAACTCTTAAACACTTTAGAGAATACATGATTCATAATAAGAATAGCTAAATAGTTGAATCTTTGATTAGAAAGGGACTGACTTAAGAAGGAAAGGTACCTTCGCCTTGATATGAACTTGTGGAGAAGAGGTGCGGGTAGTTGGATCTCATATCTGCTTCGGCTTCCAGCGTAGCACCCTTAACTGACTTATTTTGCCACAACACTTGAACCAAGGGAACTTCTTTGTTCCTTAGTCTCCAGACTTGGTAATCTAAGGTTTCAACTGGAATCTCGTCAAATGAAATACTGTCCCGAACATTAGTTCTTTCCAAAGAATCTATAACAACGTAATCACCAATACACTTCCTAAGCATGGAGACATGAAAGACTGGATGAACAACTGACAAATCTGTAGGAAACTCAACATCATAAGCTACTTTCCCAACACGGTTAAGAACTCTGTACGGACTAACATAACAGGGACAAAGTTTCCACTTCTTACCAAACCTTTTCACCCCTTTCATGGGTGAAATTTTCAGATACACCAAGTTATTAACTTCGAACTCAAGATCTCTTCTTCTCATATCTGCATATGACTTCTGATGACTCTGCGCTGTCTTTAACCTTTCTCTAATCAACTTCACCTTCTCCATAGCCTCAAATACTGTATCAATTCCAACCAAAGTAGCTTTAGCTACTTTGAACCATCCTATGGGTGATCTACACCTTTTACCAGACAAAGCCTCAAATGGTGCCATCTTGATACTATCATGGTAACTATTATTATATGCAAACTCTATCAAAGGTAAATACTCATCCTAACTCCCTTTGAAATCAAGAGCACATGCCCTCAACATGTCATCCAAAGTTTGGATGGTCCTTTTAACCTGACCATCAGTTTGTGGATGAAAAGCAGAACTAAGATGTACTTGGGTACCAAGACCCCTCTAAAAAGCTCTCTAATACTAAGAAGTGAACTGAGTACCCCTATCTGAGATGATAGACAAGGGAACTCCATGCATCTTGACTAAATCCCAAATATACAATCTAGCATAATACTCAGTAGTATAAGATGTATGCACAGGTAATAATTGCACTGACTTAGTTAGCCTATTTACAACAAATCAAATAGAATTATGATGTCATCGGGAGAGAGGTAAACTAGTCACGAAATCTATATTTATCTTTTCCCACTTCCAAGTTCGTAAACTAAACTGTTGTATCACACCACCAGGTCTTTGATGCTCTACTTTAACCTGTTGGCAATTTGTACACTTAGCTATAAACTCATCTATATCCTTCTTCATACCACTCCACCAATAGATTTCTCGTATGTCGCGGTACATCTTGGTAGCATCGGGATGAATAGAATACCGCGCACCATGCACCTCTGCCATGATCCTCTGTCTCAGATCGTCAACACAAGTAACAGATAATCTACCTTGTAATCTCAACACACCATCTCTCCCTTGGAAGAAAACCTCTACCCTTTGGTCCTTGACTGACTCCTTCAGTCTGACCAAACTAGGATCTGAGTCTTGCTTCTCCTTCACTTATGAAATGAAAGAGGATTCAAAACTACTCTGCACCAAAATACTCCCCTCAGTGGAATCAAGAAACCTAATGCCCAATATAGCCAAACAATGCACATCATAAGCTAACTCTTCCTTACCCTTCTCTACCTGAGCAACACTATCCATAGACAACCTACTAAGGATATCTGCCACTACATTGGCCTTGCTTGAGTGATACAACAAACTCATATAATAATCTTTTAGTAGTTCTAACCATCTCTTCTACATAAGATTTAACTCCCTATGAGAAAACACGTACTGTAGGCTTTTATGATCAGTAAATACATCCACATAAACCCCATAAAGATAATGCCTCCAAATTTTTAAAGCGAAGACCATAGCAGCTAATTCCAGATCATGGGTTGGGTAATTCTCTTCATGAGGTTTCAACTGTCTAGAGGCATAGGCTATAACTTTACCATTCTGCATTAGCACACAACCCAAACCAACTCTAGAGGAATCACAATACATCACAAAACCATCCATACCATTAGGCAAAGTTAACATAGGTGCTGAAATGACTGGAGTCTTCAATTCTTGAAAACTCTTCTCATAGGAATCCGATCAAAGAAACTTAACTTTTTTTAGGTCAATCGGGTCATGGGAGATGCAATAAAACAGAAAACTTCAACAAAACGGTGGTAATAGCCAGCTAGACCCAAGAAACTCCTAATGTTAGATGGAGAGATGGGTCTAGGCTAATTTCTTATGGCTTCTGTCTTTTAGGGATCAACTCTAATGCCTTCAGCTAAAATGATATGACCCAGAAAAGCTACTAGCATTAGCAAAAATTCACACTTGCTGAATTTGGTGAACAACTGGTGATCTCTAAGAGTCTGCAGGACAATTCTAAGATGATTTCCATCGTCATTCTGACAATGGGAATACACAAGAATATCGTCTATGAAAACAATGAAAAACATGTCAAGATACTATTTGAATACTCAATTCATGAGGTCCATGAAGGCTGCTGTAGCATTGGTTAGCCCAAAAGATATGACTAGAAACTCAAAGTGACCATAACAAGTTCGGAAGGCTATCTTCGGGATGTCACACTCCCTTACTTTGAGTTGATGATAGCCGAATTAAAGATTTATCTTTGAGAAGTAACTTGCACCCTGAAATTGATCAAACAGGTTATCTATTCTAGAAAAAGGGTACTTATTCTTAACTGTGACCTTATTAAGCTGATGATAGTTAATGCACATTGCAAAGAACCATCTTTCTTTCACACGAATAGAACAGGTATGCCCCAAAGTGACACACTAGGCCTTATAAAACCATTATCTAAAAGTTCTTTGAGTTTCTCTTTCAACTCCTTAAGCTCTGTAGGTGACATACGGTAGGGAGGAATTAAAAAAGGCTGAGTGTCGGGAAAAAGGTCAATCCTAAATTCTATCTCTCTATCGGGAGGTACCCTTGGGAGATCTTCCAGAAAAACATTCGGAAACTCACTAACAACAACGACTGACTGAATAGTTGGAGCCTCAGACTTGGTGTCTTTAACCCTAACTAGGTGATAGATGCAACCTTTAGATATAAGATTTCTGGCTTTGAGATAGGAGATGAAATGACTCTTAGGGGATACCGAACTCCCAAACCACTCAAAATCTTGTTCATCAGGAAACTAAAACTTAACTACATGGGTATTACAGCCTATAGACGTATAACAAGAATGAAGCCAGTTCATACCTAAAATAACATCAAAATCCACCATATCTAACTCTATCAGTTCAGTAAGTATGACACTATGAAGAAAAGTAACAGGATAATCTTTATACACTTACTGGGCAACAACCGACTCCCTTACATGAGTAGAAACTAGGAAAGGCTCAGAAATTTTTTTGGGACCTATTTCCAAGTTCATAGCAACAAGTGGGGCCACATAAGGAAAACTCAACTCGGGGTCCAACAACATATAAAGATCAAAGTGAAATATATGAAGCATACCAGTAACAACGTTGGGAGAATCTTCCTCCTCCCGAAGGGATGGTAAGGCATAGAATCTATTCTAGAACTGCCCACCAGCGGTGCTAGAAGAACCACCCTAAGAAGGGGCTGGATAGGCTATGGGAGCTAAGGCACTATTAGCTTGCATCTGAGGTTGCACATCCCTGTTCCCCTGCCTGGCATGCAGAAACTCCCTAAGTCTGTGGCCTAACTTTCCACAACCAAAACAACCCCTCTATTTCGCCAACCACTCACCAGCATGGATCCTACCATACTTAGCAGAAGCAGGATAATAAGGCCTGTTACTTACACTGTTCAGGGACTTAGACATAGAAGGCCTATTCCCTTGCTCCTACTTGTTTCTGGGTGCGGGAGCACTAGATGACAAAGGTGATAGCATAGAAGAATGACTCTGAAACTATGGACGATTCCCTCCATAGGACCTAGTCTGACCTTACTCATACTGCTCAGACCTAGTCCTTTTGTTTTTCCTTACTCTATCTCTTTCCTTTATCTTGTTTGCCTCTATCTGTTATGAATGTTTCATCAATCTAGATAGATCCATATCCCTATTTAACATAGTGGTCCTTCACTCTTTCAACACTAAACTAGAAACTCCTATCACAAACTTACTCATACTGGTACAATGTCAGAAATTAAATTAGGGGGATATTTTGCTAACTTGTTGAACTTTAAGTAGTACTCCTTAACAGTCATGGAGACCTGCCTCAAGTTCATAAACTCTTCTATTTTTGCCTCCCTCGTCTCTAATGGCAAGAACTTATCCAAGAAAGTATCTTGGAACACCTACCAAGTAACGGGAGCATCATCTTCCCCTCTATTCTTATTCTATGCAACAACGTAGTCATAAGGAATATATTTCAACCTGTAAGATGCCAAATCCACACTTTCTTTCTTAGAAACATGCATCACCTATGTGATTTTCCTTACCTCCTCAAGATATAACAATAGATCCTCACCTGCCTTAGACCCATAGAAATCTAGAGGATTCAATCGCATGATATCATGAATTCTAGCAGCAGATAAATTACCTCCCTACTGGTGCTGAACTACAGCCTGGTTATTAGCCTAAACATTTGCGGTGATTGCTTGGGCCAGCGCCTAAAAAGCTACCTAAAAACTCAGCATGGGACACATTTGCATTCATGGGGTCAACTGGCTGGGGTTGTTCGTTATTATTTTTGTGGGCATTCGCTCTTCGAGGAGGCATTTTCTAAAATAACAGAGCACGAGTCAATAGTTGAGAGATACAAATGTAAGCATAATAGGTTCTTAAAGAAAGGGATGACTTTTCCCTAAAATATCTTGTAGCTTCTTTCTCATAGATGTGGCGCGCTACATACCGATGATCAATACTCTACTTAACACAGCTTGTTAGACTCCCTAGGACTCCTTAAACCTTAGGCTCTGATACCAAGCTAACCCTTTGAGCCTGCTACTACTTCTAAATGCTTAAATCAAGGTACTGAGAGCAACATGCTGAGACATACCATAGCACGTCTCACTGAAATATGAAAGAGTACTCTAGAAGTAATAAAATATTGAATTTCTAAATATATTGATGATCTAGTCTGACAAAGCCTCTACTACTCAATGAACTAGAGAGCCATTGGGACAGGTCCCCAACTGACTCGAACTAAAATGAAAGCAATAAAATATCTACTACAATACTAAAATATATTAAGATAAGTCCTCGAACTATGAGGACTCATCACTTTAGAGATGTAGACAAAGGTACTAGAAAGTCATTGACGAGGATAGGGCTGAGCACCTGAACCTACATTATAAGACAATGTAGCACATAGATGTATATGTGGATCAGCTCTTAGGAATGTACTGAGTATATAGGGGTGTATCCAATTACATAATCCATATCATAAATCTTTATAGAAAACATGCATGCCATAATAGGTGACTTACATAGCTTGAATAAAATCCTCATAAATCAAGAATAGAAAACATACCATATAAATCACGTGAGTCATTTCACTTTATTATAAATCTATACTTTGTCTTTGCACTCAAGCTTGCGAACTAGATAAAGTCTTAAAGCAACAATCTTCAGAACATACACTTTAATCTTGTGGAAAAACAAGGAGCTTCTTTGAAACTTAAAAATTGTAGCACTTGAGAACCTTAGAAATCTTAGAATCATAGCTTTTGAAATACAAGTACTTTTATCTTAAATAGAGTAGGGACTGCTTTTGGGAGATTCTTCTAACCGACATAAACCATATGAGCCACATGGATTCCAACGTCTTGCCCACGTTAGGGAGAGCTATTCTATCCTTGCCATTGGAGTAAAACCTTTTACTTTTAGTGATCACTAGCTTAATCCACTTGGGGTAAATCAAATTCTATGGTGGCTCGTAGTTCTGGGGCATGAGACGTTTGAATCAAGCCCAACTCGATGCTAAGTACTACTCCCATACTAGGCTCAGAACTTTTAGGAAAAATCCACCTTATACAATTCAACATTATGAAATGGGAGCCAATATGATTCCCTTCAACTTAAATCACAAGATGTGGATTTTTTTCTTAACATAAGATAAAAATCAACACTTTTCATTAAACTTTGGTAGACTATCTTTAACAAGTTTTGAAACTTCAATTATATGGAGATATCAATACCATTCTTGAAATACTATAGAATATATCAAAATTCATTCTTGAACCTTAAAATATGTATACATTTTCAAGGAATCTCAATTCAAAATAGAGGGTAAATAATGACTTCAATTTTAAGAGTATTCCAAACACCAATCATGGAAGGAATATGTAATTCATAACATTAATTCTCAATTCAAATAATAAAATAGGTGTAGTATTATATAATTCAAGACTTGAACAAATCCATTATCTCATATTCTTGAATGTAGCAATTTAGGCATAATTCATCTTGAAAATATTAAAATCTTTTAAGAAAACCAAAACTTTGGGCACAAGAACGGAAGGAGTGTTCTTGTTCAAACCCCACATACCTCAAATTATTAACTTTAATGAATAAACTTGCTTGAGAATCTCTCATACTTTTGGATGAGGGTTCTTGAAGCCTTTGTCTTGGGAACCTCGAATCTCAATTCAATTTAGAAAACTATGGTGAATTATTGAGATTCTTGGGGGAGGATTTGGATCTTAGGGCTTTTGCTTTGCAGAGAATGAAGATTTTGTGCATAAAGTGATTTATTATGTCATCGATTGTGTGTTTATGGATGGATTGGGCGTAGGGTAATTAACCAAAATACCCCCTTTTTAACCCTTAACATAACTAAAAAAAATATAACTGGGAGCCCAATTTTATGGGCCACCGCGATGTGCCACTATCGCGGTGGCTCACTGGAAATTGACAAATGGGATTCTTGTGGTCACCGCGATGCGGAGCCATCGCGTTGTCCCACTGGTTGGGTCCGGAAACTTCAGCGCGATATGCCACATCGTGCTAGGCTACTGGAATTTGACAATTGTTAAATAGACCCACTCCGCGATGCGCCAAGCACTAAAATGATGGTGTTTTATGACTAGGACTTAAATTAGCGATAACTTCTTGCCCGGGTATCAGATTTGGGCGAATCTTATATTGACGAAAAGCTTATCAAATTTTCCATATGATAAAAGTAGAAATTAGGGAAATTCTATACTGTTAAAAATGATACTCACCTAGGAAGTTATTTTTTAACCTTCTCAAGAACGAATTAAGATTAGGAAAGTTTGGGGTAATACACTGTCGCAAACCCGAAGGCCTGAATTATCATCCTTCCTGAATGCGAATCTTTGACTACAAACACGAAGGCCATTTAAGTGGCTTGGTCCATATTGACCCTCGCGAATGCAAATGGTTGACCACGTTTGTGAAGTACTATTCACAAAACAATGTAAATACCTCATGTTTTGCAATTTTCTCCATTGTTTTACCTCCGAGCTTAGGGAAGAGCCAATTTCTTAGGGTTTTCTCACCATTCTTTCTTGGGTAAACTCCTAAATCATATTTTCATTATTTTTCATTTATACATCCTCAAAAACACCTTTTAATCATAATTTTAAAATGTGATTTTTAGGCTTTTACTGCTAAGGCTTAAAAAGGAATTTTCTTATTTACCTTATTTTTAACCGATTACATCATGAGTTTTCAATGATAAACTCCTATAACCTCGAAAAATACATTTCTAAAATAAAATTTTAAATTTCAAACCTTTTATTTTTAAAATCATTTTTTGAACTTATTTTGGTCCCTACTCAAATATGAGCAATATAGGTATCATTATCTTTCTTTTAATGTGTAGATGCTATTTTTGAATGTTGTAGTTGATTTTGAGGTCGCTCAGAAGGTGAAAGCTCCACGTTGAAGCATCTTAGATTTGGATTTAATCATTTCACGGTAGTTATAATTTTATCTTCTTTCAGATTGAGCTGGGTAGTTAATAAATAGGTAAAACATGTTATGCGTTGGGAAAAATAACTATGGTGTTTATATTCAATATCATTATCATTGTTGTATGCCTGAGTGAGGGCTTAGATTCTGTTGTTCTTAACTTGTGATATTTGATACTGTATGTTGCTCGTCTAGGGGCTTTATTTGACATTATTGATCTTATCTGTATATTTAAATGCCTTTATTCTAGATATAATGCCCATGCAGGGGGTTAACATGTTATTTTAGGTCTTATTGAGCATTGATTTCCTTTATCATGCTAGAAATATGGGAGTTAGGGATTGATATGATATTGATGATGTCGGACATGCATATTTATTCCAATGGACCTAATTAGAGTTAATAATCACGAATTGTGGACATATTGAGTTGATTTTTAGGTTCACTTATATATATATATATATATATATATATATATGGGGATTGGATATTTTCATATTGATTAAGTTATGAGCATTACATCCTCAGTCCATACATATACATTCATGAGATACCGGTACTGTTGAGGAACATTATTTTTTAAAGATAATGTGACATTTTTTTAAAAATCCTCTCTATAAACATGAGCTAGAGATGTTGATTGAGATTTGAGACATGAGTTCTAGTATATGGGATGCGAATCCCCCATAGGTTCTATATTGGGAGTAGCGAGCTCGGTAGGTGTATACATAAAGTTATATTATGGCTTTAACCATTCATCTCATCCTCATTACATTTTATATGCATCTTACATGATTTCTTTAGTTTTCTTTGGTGTGTGGTTAGTTTCAATATATTCTTCATATATATTTGTGTTATTTTCATTTCTCTCTCTCTCTCTCTCTCTATATATATATATGTATATATATATATATATTGGAGACGGTGTGAGCTAATATTTGATACTTTTCTCCTTAAGGCAATGTGCTCATAGTTTTCTTTAATTATGCTATTTTATGTTGTGCTTACTCGGTCTATGATATTTATTGAGTACAAGCAAACCATACTCATTTCTAGTGTGGCCTTATTGTACAGATCCTAGAAAGACTATGGCACATAGAGGCTGAACTTGTGCTATTTAGTTGGTAATCTTTCGAGGTACTGGCACACTTTGGAGTTCAAAGCTGCTTCTTGAACCTCATATTACCTTATTTCAGTTTTATAAGAGACAGATCTGCATTTTGAGATTCAGTTATTGATACGAGACAAGATACGAAAGACGAAAACAACACGAAAATAATAAAAAATATAGGAAATAAGACAATAAAGTAAAGGATATATAGATTGACACAAAATGATAAAGAGAGGACAACCTAAAGGTATATTAAACCCGAAGACCTTTCTATCGAATTATCACAAGCACTAACCTCTTACGACGACCTCACGAGAATAGACCCAAGCAACCCATGTTTCACACAATCAATGAAACTCCCAACAAGTTTCCATAAAAATACTCTCAAGTGTCAACTCACATTATCATTCATCAACTAACTACAATATGAAGGAGAACTAGCTATTTATAGACATGGGCTATTTATTACATAATGAGCCCAAAAGTGACCCTAAAAGCTATTGGGCCCAAAATAAACCCAAGGGAGGAAACAATGTAAAAGAAGCCCATACTCTCTCGAGGCCCAAGCTATCATCCAAATATGGTATTGCTCAATTCTCCTTTGGATTACATCTTTAAGTATATCTTCTCCCACATTCTAAGCTAACATCAACACGTGATATGGTTCTTATGGAAGCTTAATAAGGGTATTTAAAATATGTCTTAGCATTCTCGAGATAGTCATGGATTGAAATCCTTTGTATTTGCCTCAAATTATATGCTCAAAGGTGTTGATGCCAATTTGGATTGTATCATCCTCCCCTTCTTAAAGAGGATTTGACCTCGAATCCAAATTCTTTAATGATGCTCCATCACACTTCTCAAGTTTGAAAACCTTTGATAAGAACTCTGTTTGATCTTCAAGTATATATTCATGAGGCACTCTCCTTGTCTTTTTTTTTGAAGGTGATGTTTCATGATCCTGCACAAGAGGAGAAATGATACTAGGAAAAATAATAGTTTCTTGGTTAGTGAGTGACAAAGGCTCAATGCTTGAATTGTCTTTGTCACATTGGATTAGGAGTGGCCTTTGGTGCTTGGGGTAATTTGACACTTAATTTTGGGGAGCTTAGGGAGGGGTTTAGGGTATTAATTGGTGGGATTATAGTGGTTGTGATACATTTGGTGGGGTTGGAGGAGTAGGATTTAAAGAATTATGGTTTCCTTCCACACTAACCATTCTTCCGCCTAGATTCATCATTTTCCCTTCTACTTTGGTTAACTTCTCATTTATGCTTGTTATATCTTGCAGCAAACCCATGAGGGATTCCCAAAGAGTATCAAATTGGGCCTGACTTAGGATAGGTTGAACCTAAACTCCTGGCACTTTGCTGTAAAACTCACTTTCTATAGTTATATTTTACATATTACCATTTAT
This sequence comes from Capsicum annuum, assembly GCF_002878395.1. Taxonomy (NCBI): domain Eukaryota; kingdom Viridiplantae; phylum Streptophyta; class Magnoliopsida; order Solanales; family Solanaceae; genus Capsicum; species Capsicum annuum. Next base: position 57,681,916 of record NC_061112.1, read on the forward strand.
AGCCGTTGTATTCAATTTATGCCCTCTGTATTCAATTTTATCAATATTTTGTATTCATATAAAATATAAATACAGTGCCTATTTAGCCGTTGTATTCGATTCATAGCCGATGTTTTTACTTTTACTCAGTGATCTGTATTCATAAAAAAAAAAAACTAAAATACACTGCATATTTAGTCTTGCCAAAAACACTACTGTATTTTTTATTTTTTTTTATGTATTTTTTCATGTTTTTCTCGTTTTTTCTTCTTTTTTTTCTATTTTTTTTCATTTTTTTCTCTTTTCTATCTCTAACTTCTATTTTTCTTTCTTCTTTTCTTTTATTCATTGATTTTTTTTGTTTTCTTTTCTGTACTTATTTTCTTTATCATTTTTTTATCCTATTTTATATGTTTTGTATTTTTAAAAAATATGGCTACTCGAGCACAAGTCATGAATAATAACGTAAATACCATAATTATTTATCGTATTTGTAGTCACACCGTCATTTATATTTTTGTATTCATTGATACAACTGATTTGTATATATTTTTTAAAGTTCGCACTTGTATTTGTATTTTGTAGTTCGTATTTTTATTTATATTTCATAGCTCGCACTTGTATTTGTATTTGTTAGTTTGCACCATCATTTATATTTTATATAATTCGCACTTGTATTTTAAAGAACTATTTTGTATTTGTATTTTATAATTGACTGTACATTATACTGGATTATATTTGTACTGTGGTTTTATTGTGTTTGTATACTTTGGTTATATTTGTATTTGTATTCTATTTTCATCGATGTCTTTTTATTTTTAAAGAATTATTTTGTATTTAGATTTTTAAGTTGATTGCATATTGTATTTAGCCATAATTACGTACAATTTATCATTTGTATTTGTATATATACAAGTAAATACATTAATTGTATTTTCTTAATTCTAAAATATATAAATATGTAATGTATCGCTTGATACAAATGTACCATTTTGTATTTGTATGTCAAAATTATCATTCGTATTTGTAAATAAATAAATACCACTTGATACAAATATAGTTACAAACAAATAAAACAAATGATTTTAAAAATGCATTTGTATTATATTGTATTTGTACAAAAATTTTTAATTGTATTTATTTGCACCAATAAATATAAAAAAATATTTGTAGCAACAAAATCAATCATTACTTTTCAAAAATTCAAAATACAAATGGTAGTTCACACCGGTGCATGTTATAGTTCGCATTTCTATTTGTATTTTATAGTTCAAACTTGTATTTGTATGCTATAGTTCGCATTTGTATTTGTCTTTTATAATTCGCACTTGTATTTGTGTTTGCTAGTTTGCACAAATGAAAAAAAGAAGAAAAATAAAAAGAAAAAGAAAGAAAGAGAAAAAATGAGAGGAAAAAAGGAGAAAAAATACAAAAAAAAAAAAGGAGAGTAACAGATAATAGAGAAAAAACACACACAAAAAGGAGAAAAAATAAAAAGGAAAAAAAAGAAAAAAAATAGAAAAAAGTGAAAAAAGAAAAAGAAAAAAGAAAGAGAAAACAAAAAAAGTAAAATAAAAAATGAAGAAAAAAACTGAAAAATGAAAAAAAAAAAAAAAGAGTAATAGAGAATAAAAAAAAAGAGAAAATACATGAGAAAAGTTACGAATTTAATTAGGAATGATTAATAGGCAACAGGGAGCTATGAAATGTAACTAATTAAAATTTAAGCTAAATAGAGTAATTATGAGTCTATATTTGCTAAGTTACGTAGTTATCCCAATAAAAAATAAATCAAAAGCGCACAAAGCTGAAAAATTGAAGAAAATCAACTCCTTTTCTATTTTTATAACTAATTTACAAGCAAGGAATCTCAACAAACAAATGTGTTAACAAAGTATGACCACTTGTTTCAAAAAGAAAATAAACATTTAGTTTTTTTTTGTAATTTTCAAAGAATAAAAATATAATTGAAATTGAAATTGAATTTAAAAATTATAGAGCATATCTACAATTGACGTTAATATTTTTGTATAAGTAATTAAGAAATGAAATCTACGTCACAATAAATAAGAAAATTTTGATGTTTGGGTTTGATCCTGGACCAAGCTACTCATTGTGAGTTTCCCCAACCCAAAAAAGGGAATTTGGTTAGGAGAACTGTATTGAGGAAAGAGAAAATAGTCTAAAATACCTTCAATCTTCAATATTTATCCAAACTTTCAACTGCACACTCAAATTTCACGGGTGTCCTATCACCCTTGAACATTTTTAATATGAAACTTTTACATCCTTAAAACGCCATAACCACATCCATGTTGATCAGTGAAACTCACGCAAGTTTTACACGTGAAATTTATTTATTTTTTAATTTTTTTCTTTTATCTTCAACCACGTTCACTTCTCTAAACCCACAATCAAATATTTTCTTCTAAAGATTAAATTTTTTATCTTCTCACCCTATAAAACGTAAATATTCTTAAACCAAGTCCAATGGTAAGAGAGAAACATAGAAGCAACAAGTTCAATATGGATAATTTTTTGTTCCATATCATCGTCAGATAGTAATCGTCTCTATCCTCAAATAAAATCGGTATCATAAAAAGGAATTGAGTAGAGTGAATAACTAAATGGTACTGCAATGATTGACTTGTGATGAAAAAAATAGTAGTGTTGGTGGCGGCTGGGGGGGGGGGGGGGGAGGGAGGTAGTGATGGATGCTATAAAACCAACTATTTGAATTAGAGGTGAGGTCTGACTTGAATTAAAGTGAGTAATGAAATATTGTCTTGAAATTTCTTGATTTTTATGTTTGATTCATGATTCTTAAAATTTGGGCAAGATTTTTTAGGGCAATGGGCAATAGGAGAAATGAAAACTGTGAGAGATTTATATAGGGAGAAAAATAAAGGAAGGAGAAGAAGAATGACATGTGGTACTGAATATCTTGGAGATAGTGGCTGGTGATGGCAACAGCGGCGACGAGATATGAGTGGTGGTGAGATTGAGTTATGTTGGTGAAGAAGATAGAAAATAAAAATAAGAAGGATATATACATACATACATATATATATATATATATATATATATATATATATATATATAAGCGTGAAGACCCTTACAAAAATTATTTGAACTTTTTACCCTTCATTAAAAGACTCTCCTTTAGACTAAATAGTCTTTTCACCCTATTCCTTCAATTAATTTTTTCATAAAAAAATATTTCCATTGAATTTTATTTTTGATCATACGTTTATTAAAAATTTAGTTATTTAAGGTAATTTGTATTTGACTTGGGCTCAATTTATGTTTATTATAAAATTAAATTATTTAAGGTAACTTATCTCTGAGATGGAGTCAGTTTATGTTTATTTAATTTAGGTTTAATTATTTCTCTAATACTAATTTTATTTTGTTATTCATAGTAGATTATTCCTTTTTACCATTTTGTAATTGTCCTTTAATTTTTGGATAAATATTTCTTACTTCTTTAGGTTTGATTATTTACTCTAGATAAAAAATCATAATATTTAACTCCTCTAAATTAATTAGAATTTTACCTTATATAAAAAAGAATTTGTACAATACTATTTAAGTAATATTTTGCATTAAGTTTATAAGAAACTTATTTTACTTTACTTTTTTATCTTATTTTGATTCCATATATTTTCCTGCATTCATATTTATCATCTTTTATTCTTGTATGCAACATAATCGAATTAATTTTAATGGAGGAGTTAAATTCCTTTTCTTTTACTTTTACTTGGATTGATTTCTTTTCTATTTGAGTTATTAATATGAATTTTATTTGACTTAAAAGAGTCTCAATTCCAAAAGAAACGTATTAAAGTATTAAAAAGTGCATTAACTATTTTTGAAAAGAGTGTGCAAGGTCATGAAAAGGAATTCAAGCTTTTTAAGGGATATTTGGCCATGAAAAATATTTATTTTTGATAAAATATTCTATTATCACCTTGAACTATACACGAAAAGGTTGAGACACACCTAAACTTTAGGAGGGTCCTATTACCCGCCTGGATTAATTCAAATCGTATTTTTGACAACCTTAGTGCCTACATAGCATAAATGTGGCACAACACACTGAAGGCTCCACGTAGGCACACATGTGTGCCACATAAACACTAAGATTATCAAAAACATGATTTTAATTATTCCAGGGGTAATAGGACCCTCCTAAAATTCGAGTGTATCTCAGCCTTTTTGTGTGTCTCAACCTTTTTGTGTATAGTTCAAGATGGTAATAGAGCATTTTCCCTTTATTTTTTTTGAAGTTAGAATTCCATAAATTGTTGGTGGTCTAACTAATTAAGTTGATTAATAGATGACATGAACAAGACTTGATTTAGCACTATCACAATTCAACTTTCTTCGTCAAAGCAAATTTCACTACTGTCGTTTCATTTGCTATCTTAATTTTCTATTTATTTTCTTTTAACCTATTTATTTTCATTAGTTGTTAAAGTTTGGCGCTAATTAAAAACTCATTACATTTATCTCTATAATAGTCTAAATATGAAAAATAAATTAATAATTCTGATGTTCAGATTCTGAAACTTTTCAGCCATAGATATGATAATGTTTTTATGTGAAATTTAATAAAAGGGATAAGTTGACTGACTCAATGTCTAAAAAGGATCTTTTGATGCGTAGAGACACCTTTGAATATAATTATAATAGCTTAATTAAATTTTTGGATATAATTATAACTAAACTAGCTAATAATCCATTAAAAAATATCTAACTAAATTTAACTTTAATTTAACTAATATTAATTAAATACTCTAAAAGGCAGAAGGAATTTTTGGATATAATTATAGATATTATTTACAAATTGAATAAGCTGTTATTAAAAAGATGAAATAAACAAATTAAATTATTTTTCTTATATTTAAAAATATTCATTTGATTATTTTCTAATAGTTATACATAATTATTTTAAAAAATATTTAGCACTTTAATTTTTCAATAATTTTTTTGTTTATAATTCCTCCACATCCTAATTAACTACAAAAACTAACTGTCAACTTTGTTAGGAATATGAAATTTCAATAACTTATTGTCTTTTTAGGTTCATACGAGTTTTTTTTTAAAACTAAAATTTTATCTTGTTAAAGTGTATAATTATTATATATAAAAGCACAAATTCCTTACAAAATATTGAAAAAATGGCGTTCACATTTTTTTAGCAATGCTTAACTTAGTAATTTAAAACCTATGAATAAAGCATTAACTATATATAGAAGATCGATAAATGCACAGGATTTTGCAAATACAAAATTTTAAAGTTATATGTCCGATTGATTTTTTTACCATTTAAAAATAGAAAGAATTATGATTGGCAAGAGTATAAACATCAATATCTCTATTGGGAACTTTCAAAGTTTAAAAATATTTAATTTTTTGTTCTTCTTATACATGCAACTTTCTTTTTTGGTGTTGAATACACATGCAACACACATACAGTAGACTACTACATATATAAGTGTGTGTGAAAATAAATATCAAAAATAAGTTTTATAATATTTTTTTGGATCCTCACTCTTTCAACCAATATTTTAAATACTCATAGTCTATCATTTTATTCTAAAGTAGTTGTGATACTGCAAATTTCTTTGTAATAATTTATTCTAATTGTACTATATTTGATATTAAATTCTAAGTTATCTATTTCGTTAATTATCCGGTCTTTTTCGTCTATAAATAATTCCATATCTAAATCATATTCTAAACTGTCTTTTAATTCTAGTTGTTTTATGATTTTATTTATCCAAATTAATTTTTCTTTTAATTGTTTTCATAAGCACAAATATACCTAACTATCTTTGAATCATTTTTTTTACAAGCAAATTGAAACTAATATTTCATAATTAATGAGTTTGTGTATCTCTTTGCGTTAGCTACATCTTTCAATGTTATGGATTAGTCTAACACTTCTAATCAAGCAACTTATTAGTGAATATGTTTCTTTACCTTCTGAAGGAATCTTTAATTAACTCTTTAGAATATTCATAACTTCAATAATCTGAATTGTCATAATTACCATCTTCATTATCATAAGAGCTACAACTACTAACGGCTTCACTCTTTTTATCTGATTTATTGTGTTAGATTATATTTTGAATATTAACAGTTAATTCAATATCCTAAATGAAAAATAGATTTATGACGTAATAGTAACCTAATTTCATTATTACTTTCTACTCCCTCTGTATCAAAAAGATTAACCTACTTTTCTTTTTAGTCCATTTAAAAAAAAATGACTCCTTTTCTTTTTTGGCAATACTTTAATTTCAACTTTCCACATGGCATGTTTAGGACTACAAGATTAAAGAGCATTTTGATATATTTGACCTAACTTTAATTTAAGGCCACAAAATTCAAGAATCTTCTTTATTTTTTAAACTTTGTGCCAAGTCAAAGTAGTTCATTCTTTTTTAAACGGAGGGAGTATTTCAGAATAATTTTAAAAAAATACAGCCACAGGGAGTTGCTGAACACCTATGAATTCTAATCTATTATTATATTCATTAATAGTATTTATAAAACATAAAAACTTGGATCCTTACCTTCCTTTTAAATTTATAATATACTAGTTTAATGTACGTATTTTGCATGTATGTATCACGTCAAATTTTTAGATCGAAAAGATTTCAAGTAAAGAAAATATACGAAAAATTATTAAAAAAGGAGAACCCATTGACATAATGATTTTAATTAAAGAAAATACACAAGAAAAGATATAATCATCGTTGAATTTGTCCGTGATTTGCAAAACGACACGTTAACTTAGTCGGTGTCCTATTACCCTTCAAAAGTTATAAAAGTCATTATAAATAGATCATTTTGACTGAATTTTAGCCTAGGTTGTGTTCCATGCAAATAAGGGGTGTGAAAGAGCAAAATTGACTTCAAGAACAAATGAATAAATTCCGCATGTCAATAATTTTTCAATTCTTTTTAAAACCCATTTTCCCTTCCATTTTCCCCAAATCTCCATTGAAATGGAATTGAAGCTTTGAAAAACAAAAGAGATATTGATCTCAATAAAATCGGCTCAAAAAGGTAAGAAATCTTCATGATGAGAAATTTACTCGTCGTTGGTTTTTATTTTTTGAAGAAAGTGAAAAAGTGATAAGAAAAATGGAGAGGCATTGTCCAACCACTATTTTTCTAGCAAAATAAAATTTATCGATGATAAAAGTAATGATGAAAATTCAACTATCAGTGAATTATAATAGTAAGATCAAGAATCATCAATAAAGGTGAACTGAAAATTTATTAAAATTTCAGAGAAGAAAATGCACACACAATTATAAATTCACTCATTTTCATTTCAAATGAGAGGATAAAATGGTGGAGTTAGGACAGTAGAGGTGAAGGGGACTTGGTTAAAGAAGAAGAGAAAAAACAGTCAAGTATGGAGTTCATTGAAGAAAAATTTAAGCAAGATGGGGAATAGGAGAGAGAAAAATAAAAAGAAAAACAAGTATAAGGAAAATTTTTAAAAATATTTTAAATTTAAAAAGCATGTCAATTAGTAATTGGTGCATGGTCAACATCAATTTCTAAAAATTGGGTTTGATAAAAAATGACATAATAATATGGTTTGATCCAAAAATGACATAATAATATCAATTTGAAATGGTTTAGGGGGTAATAGGTTGCCTGCAAAGTAAAAATACCTTTTTACAAATCTCGAACAAGTTTAGTGGTGACTTTATGTCTTTTCTCTTACTATATTAAAGCAACTAATAACATCTTACTACAATATAAAGTTTCAAAAGTCATAAATTGTGACTTCTAAAATGAACTATTACAATTTACGTGAGTTAATATATTCTTGTTCTATATGTCTCAAATAACCATCAATTAAAAAATAATCTTTAAATTTATATATATTTTTAAAAGTTGAATTCAAATGAATCATATAAGAAAAATAAATAGGAATGAATTCTAAGGTCCAAAAAACTCTTATATTGATAGTTCATAAGTCACGTCTAGGAATATTAGTCATCTTACTCTTCCACATCCACATGCGTAAATTAAATAGTAATTTTTTTTAACAAAAGATTTATTATGATCTAGATTATTCTTGTTAGTTGTATTCATCAAAATATCCTTTTTCTTATCATTCTAGTCAATGGATTCGTTGAAATATTTTAATAACTAAAAGGGAAATTACGAAGATGACCAAAAAAAGAAAGAAAGAATAAGAATAAGAATAGAAGTGATATAATGCATCAAAACATCTATAATTAGAGGTTTTAAACACTCTTTTCTCCTTGTCCCTCTTCCTCTAAATGCTTATCACCAATGACAGTATCCTGACATATTAACTATGAACACATATATAACACCCCGAAATTCCATCCCGAGACGTCACACGATTCTTATGACCCCGAATGACAACAAGCTAACCCTTTACTGATATCTGTACCTGTATACTGCATAGTATCTGAAATAAATGCAAAAATTAGCCATAAGGTTCAACACATCTATGAATACTCATAATACACATCAACAACATCCGTCTGAAAAGCCTCTAAACTATCTGAACTGTGGAGTTGATGGGACAATTCCCCAACTAACTCCATCAACTAAAAATAAATGAAGTCTGAAGAAATAATAGTAAACTGAGATTTGTCCTCGAAAGAAAAGAACTCACTGCTACTGCTGTTGACTGGGACTGAACTTCTGAGGATACTCTGGATCCTGTGCATCTTAATCTATGGTGTCAAATAAAACACCATAGCGCAAATGCGTCAGTACAGGAATATACTGAGTATGTAGATGAGGTAGGCTAATGCAAGGGCTCATGCATGCATAATATCTAAACTGAATAATCAAGAAGATGTCGCATAAAAACACATACATGAATGTACAAATCATGAACACAATCATCACAACTCTAGCTACTGAAACTTAGATACCACTTTACTATAGACTGAACTCATTACTAACACTGAGATACTGAATCATTGACTCTTCTGATACTGATAACTGAGGATCTGGATGTACTTACATTAAGGACTAAATTCTGAGCACACTGCTTTTCACTGAAAGAATTAGAGATCAAATTTTCTAATAGATTATTCTAGAAGTGATTATCAATGATAAGAAGTATGATCATGTCCGAATCTGACAACAAGAATACTCAATAGAATAAAGAATCTGAGATAGAGATCAAGACTATCTTACGGGAGATCTCTAGATATGATAATAAGAAGACTCAACATGGTCTAAGACTGAGATCAAGCCTCTCTAACGGGAGATCTCTAGATATGATCACGAGAATACTAAACTGAATCTGACACTGAGATCAAGCCTCTCTGACGGGAGATCTCTAGATATGATAATAAGCATCTGTATATGAGACCAGGCCTATCTGACGGGATGGACCATAACCTAATAGAACTATTTGAGTTCCATACTGGGATAGATGACTGTACCACACAGTCTTGATTTCTGAAGAGTGATACAGAAACTGCAACTGTGGGAAGTAGTTACTTAACCGACATGCCCCAACCTACCACAGGTGGGTCCAACCTGTGACCCCAGCTGGAAGGGTGTCAATACCATTCCACGGGTAAGAACCTCTCTGGTCAAGCCTCTCTGACGGGATAAACCTCGCAGGAAGTCGGCTTGATAGTTAAACCTCTCTGACGAAGACAACCTCTACTAATGGGAGACTCCTGCATCCTGCAATGGCTACACAGTTATGGAGTTCAGGGATTTCTCCTAGCGACTCGGCCTCTCTGACGGAAGAGCCACCATCACTTCCCTCGCTTGGTGCTAGCTTCTACTCCTAACTGAAAGACTCTAAACTGAATTCTCAACTGAACACAACCGAACTGAGTCTGTTACTGATCATGTTTCTCAGAAGATCTGACTGCGTTATGCTGACATTACTTAGTTCTATATCTGACGAAAAAGGTATCGAATCATGGTATCTAACTGACGATACAGAGCTTGAATAGATTACTTGAATCGCTTCATAGATTAGACTTAATACTATTAGATCTAAGATAATTATAGGATTGAGGCTAGACTACTAGCGATACAAAGATTATAGAGATAACTGAGATTACTAAGCTTTCTTAAGTTCTGACTTGTCTGAGGATATAGAGTTCTATAGTTCACTGAGTTCGGAGAATCACAGCTCGACTGGAGTTATCGATAAACTGATACGGGCTCTAGACAACAGCTCTATTGTTGAGTATAAATACCCCCAGGACTCGATAGCGTAAAATTAAAGCATAATCATTCATTCATCATCACAATCATTCATGTATCATCATAATCATTCATGCATCATCATAATCATTAAAGCATCTTCCCAATCATTAACACAACTCTTTAAGTAATTAGGAATCACAAACGTCTATCCATCATCATAGTCGCCAAAGGGTCACTTTAAGCATCTCGGAATCATAATCATACAATAATGTAGGGGAAACATGCTACTAGATCATACTCTATTCAACAAGGTTTTACCTCAGCTATTTCATACCTATATCAGTCTTGAAATGTGTTTGGATATCACATAGCTTGGGGAAACTTTTAACTATCATGTAACAACTTAATTGGGATTTCATGCTATCTTGGAACATTTCACTCACTAAGGCATTTTGTCAAACACTAGGCATGCACGGGTTCACACTTATTTGGGAATTTTCTGCTACCATGGAATAATTTATTCATTTGGGCATTTTTATCAAACCTATGGGGGACATGCTTCACTTATTCAACCATTTGTACACCCAAAAGTCATGAACACATCACATAGAAGACAACTTCAAGAGGTTCTATCACATTAGTTCCACATACTAGGGTCAAAGCTCCTAAATTTTGTAGACAAACATAAATCAAAACTCCACAATACCTTGAACATCCATTTCAACTCATACAAATCATTAACAACTCACAAACATAAAATTTTTTTAGTTTTTAAAAAGGGTTTTTGAGCTTCTTTGATGAAAGGGACCCAAGAATCAATATCTATATAACTTAACTTTTGAAGTCAGATGAATTCTAATGCTTGAGAATCTATCCGTACTTGTAGTAAATGATTCTCGCAGCCCACACTATGAGGAACTTAGTTCTTGAAGAAATCTTGAAGATTTATGAATGATTTTTTAAAGATTAGGGTTCTTGATTGAAACCCTAGATATTCTCTCTTTAGAGAATTGGAAGAGAAATGGAGAAATTAGGGTTTGAATGAGGGTTCCTCATATTTATAGAGGATCAAAAAAGGTCGGAAATGATCAAAATACCTTTGCAAAATGCCCTTAAATTGCTGGAAAAATATTCTTGACGATATCCATGACAGGCCGTCAAGTTGGTGATAGGCCATCATGAATGTCTTCAAAAAAAAGGTAAAATATTGAGTTTCTGGTTAATGCTGACGACATTAGTGTTAGGCCATCACGAGCGTGATGACTTATCATAAAATATTGTTACTGAGGTGAGAAATCTGCCGATGGATGATGACATTGGTGATAAGCCATCACGGGCGTGATAGTTTATCATGAATGTTATCACCAGTTTCTCAGCCAGACATGCTGGAGTAAAATGGGCATAACTCTTTCCTCTGATATAAGTTTTTTATGAAATTGGTATCGTTAGAAAGATAATTCAAAGTGATTTCATTTGATATATAGTAGATCCTATAATTTGATATATGAAAGGAGTTATTGTCGATTGAAGGTGACCCAAATCTTGACGGTCACTAAAACTTGGACGATAGGAAAGCTTTCAACTCGTCCGTAAGTTAGGGGACCTCTATGATCTCAATTCATGCTCAAATAGATTCCCACACGATTCAAAGTATTTCATACTTGGGAAGATATTCTTGAAACATTTTGACTCAAATTTTTTCTTTACCGAATACACTCTAAGGCTTAGACTGGAATAAGGATTTTGCAGGGCATTACATTATCTCCCCCTTGAGAATATTCGTCCTCGAATGTCGCTTGATAGACTAAGAATATGGATCAACAGAACATACTCAAGAAATGGAAACATCTCAGATCAGGACTATGCAACTGGAATGACTAACATATAGAGTTCTCACACTGGGCATGCATTTTTGATGCATGGAATACTCGACTGATATACTTATAGCTGAATTCTCATAATACACATGCATATCTGATGCATGGGCTCATAACTGGGATGGTCTCATGAATACATAACTGAACACATGCTGATAAGCTGAAGTCTTTCTACTAAATGCGCATACCAAATGCATGAATGTCCAGCTAAGCTAACTTTTGAAAGTACGATCGACAATGCAATGACAACTGATGCTAACTCCATAAAGAAAATCTGAAAATGCACCGGGATGAATCTAATGGCATGCAACATCATAATAATATGGGGTATCTCCCCCTTGGGACTCTAAGTCCCTCTAAACATATTTCGATGAAATACTGGAGCGGTGCACGGGGCACCTACAGACTGGGTCATAATTGATTGATCAAGATTTGAAACTTATGCATAACTCATGCTAACATATAATCTCAAAATGGGAGAAAGGATCTAAAAATCCATGCCATAAAGATGAAGGGCTTATAACATACCTGGGTCTATTTCAAGGAATCCTTCCCGATCAAGGTGAGCCTGAAATGCATGAAGTCTACCCCTTTGAATCAGCACTCTATATTCTCGCATTCTATGGACTGGCTTACCACAACCAAAACACACATTATTAATGGCTCTACACACACATTGGTGGCGCCTACCACACTCTCCACAATGCAGATGGGTACGAACACCACTAGCACTACTCATGGCTTTGGAGCTTGGCGCTTCCTCAGATTTGACACCCCTAAACACAGGTGCAAGTACACTAGCTGAAGATGGAGCTGCAATTAAAAATCTCCAACCATACTGAGAACTACTACCACCTTGATACCCTGCTGCGGGAAACTATGACTACCTGTTTTAGCTCTCTTATTCACTCTCTTTCTCTCATTTATTTTATCTGCCTCAATTTGTTGCACATGCATCATTATCCTAGAAAGATCCATATCTCTATTGAGCATGGAAGCTCTACACTCTTTCAATACATCACTCGACACCCCAAATAAAAACTTACTCATACTCGCTCTAGGGTCAGCTACCAAGTCGGAAGCATACTTAGCTAATTGGTTAAACTTAAGAAAATACTCTTTCACGGTCATGGAACCTTGCCTTAGGTTTATGAACTCTTCCACCTTAGAATCTCTCATCTCTAGCAGGAAAAACCTATCTAAAAGGCACTCTGAATCTCTACCCAAGTCACGGGAGCTGTATTCTTCCCTCTACTTTTCTCTTATATCACTACCCAATCATGAGCAATGTCTTTCAACCTATAAGATGTTAACTCAACACTCTCCTCCTCAAAAATATACATAATTTGGGTGATCTTCTTCACCTTCTCTAGAAATAACTATGGGTCCTCACCTACTACTGACCCAAAGAATTTGAGCGGGTTTATTTTCATGAAGCTTCTTATCCTGGTTGTGGCAGAATTCCCATCTTACTGAGGTGGGACTGCAGCCTGACGGTTACCATGAACATTAGTCATAGCTTGGGATAGCGCCTGGAAAGTAGCCCAAAACTTTGAATGTGACACACTCTCATTCTCAAGATCTACTGGCTGAGGGGGCTGGTCATCACCCCACATACAAAATCTTTGTAAGGAGGCATACTCTTTAATAGGAAGAAAAAAGTAGATTAGACTAAGGGTCAACTTGAGCTCATGCTCACTCGCATGAAATGATTATTGAAAGAAGAGGAACTGCTCCTAAGAACATCCTGTAGCCTTTTGTACATAAATGTGATGTGCTATACACCCATGCACAAGACTCTACTGGATACGACTTTTAGACTCCTTAGGACACTCTTGAACCTTAGGCTCTAATACCTAGTTTGTAACGCCCCAAAATCCCATCCCGAGATGTCACACGATGCTTATGACCTCAAAGAACCACAAGCTAGCCCATTACTGATATATGTACCTGTATACTACATAATATCTAAAATAAATACAAAAACTAGTCATAAGGTTCAACACATCTATGAATACTCATAATACACATCAACAACATCCGTCTAAAAAGCCTTTAAACTATCTAAATTGTGAATTTGATGGGACAAGTTGTAATACCCCGAGATATTTTTCGTTGAAATTTTGTGTGTAAACGTGTTGGGTTCTATCTTCTAGAATGAATTATAAATTTTCCATGTGAATAGTCTTAGATTATGACCCACCATTTCGTAGAGTATCGAATAATCTTTCCAATGATATATGGATCACCCAAAACGGACACCCGAGCAATGAGTTATGAACATTCCGATCGAATCATGAATAGTAGTGAATAATAAAACTTCCAGGAAAAAGTACTGAGGCCTGGCGTATTTTTGTTCCAACTTTAAACTATCATAACTCCTTGTACACAATGATCTGGGTGAGATACTATATATCAGCAGAAAGATATGAGAGTCTTCTTTCTAATGAAATTGGTTTCATCCAATTTGAATATCAGAGTATAATATTATGGTTGATCTACTTTAGACTATCAAAACAGTCCACCAAAGGACAAATTCGAGATTTTTTTTTGATTTTTAAGGGGATTTTTGGTCACTTCCCCTCACTCAAAATCCGTTCAAACCCTATATTAAAGCCTATTAGAAGCATTATATGTTATATTTCATCAAACTCCCTCAAAAAGAAAACCCTAAGCTCCTACATCCAACTTCAAGAACCTCTAAAGTTCACCATTAATTCTGCAAATTTATTCAAGATTCCAAGTTCCTAGTTAAAGAACTCCAAGAACAATCATTCGAAGGCACGATTAACATCTCAAAAATGAGTATCGATCTAAAGTTCATCATTCAAGGTATGTGGGGGTTTTCAATAAGAACTCTCTTTCATTCTTGTGCCAAAAGTAATTTTCTTTACAAAGGCATGATTTTTATTTGATTTTTATGAATTTGAAGCATGAACCCATATCTTATGATGATTATTATGAAATCTTGATCTTTATGATTTTGAAAGATGAATTTACATGTGTGGTGATATAAAGCATGAATCTTGAATGATATTTATCATGATTTTTATATTTGGGTCGTGAATCCCCATTGGAAATTGTGTTTTGTTGAGAAAGTCTTTGTTATAAGAACATTTATATTAAATATTTGAGATATTTTAAATGATTTGGCCTTTTGGTCTTAATGGAGTTATTTTAAACTCGAGTGTGAAAGAAATTCACAACGTGGTTGATTTTGATATATGGGAAGCATGATGGCTCCCGGTGTATATTTATATATTACTGAAATTGTTTTGTTGTAGATTGTCTTTGAAATGATCTGAGCTAAGTTCGGGAGAAATCTTTAGCACCGAGTGGAAGGTATAAAGCGACCTTACTTCCCTAGAACTACGTGCCCCCGTAGGACTGAGCCTGAGGCTGATTTATATAGTGATCACTAGTTTTTATGGATTTGATATTGATAGTTCTACTCCAATGGCAAGGATAGGATGGCTCTCCCCAACGTGGGTTGTACGTTGGACTCCATATAGCTCATATGATCTATGTCGGTTATAGGATCTCCCAGTATGTCTGTGTTTCCTTGTGTCTATGGTGAATAGTGAAGTGATTTGAAAGTGGAATTGTGAAAGTTATTCTTTCGAAAGATTAAAGTGATATTTACATTATGAGAATTGATATTCTTGATGAACTGAAAGTGATTGACAAATTATATGATGACTCACATGTGTTATTGTACTTAATTTATCCTCTCATGATTATGATGATTTTGTTTGAGCTATGTGAGTCTTTCATACATCCTGCATATTTCTTATAAATATTTATGATGATGATGTTTATACAACTGCATACACCCCCATATACTCGGTTTCTTTCCATGGTACTGACTCACATCTTCAGATGTGGGCTGTATTTTCTCGGAATATAGGTTCAGGTTCTTAGTTTTAGTTTTGACAGTGATTCTTCGGGCATACTGTTCTATATCCTTTATTATGGTGAGTCCTCATATTCCAAGGACATAATGCCTGATGTTGGTTTCACAAAATTATTTATATTTGATAACTGAGTATGAGTCAGTTGGGGCATGTCTCAATGGCTCGCTGGTTTTATTAAATTTCTTAGAGGCTTGTCAGACTATTATAGATGTTGGGAGTTGACTAATAAGTCGTATTTTGTTATCTTTCTAAAATTCTTTTATTCTTGGATGATAATTAATCTGTTGATATTTGAGGGTTATTTACGGAAACGCTGATGATTTGTGTTGAACTGAATGAAAATGTCTCAATGGGTTAGCTTGGGGCTACTCGTAGCCTTAAGCACCGTGTGACGCTCCGGGACCTATTTTTTGGGGCGTTACAAACTTGCTATCAGAGCATAAGGTTTTAAGATGTCCTAGGGAGTCTGACAGGCCGCGTTAAGTAGAGTCTTGATCAACGGTGTGTAGCGTGCCACATCTATGAGCAAGAGGCTACAAGACGTTTTAGGAAAACGTGTGATTCTTTTTTTCAGAAGTCTATCATGCTTAAAGTGTCTCTCTTTGCTATTGATTTGTGCTTTCCTCTTTCAGAAATATGCCTTTACATCGAGTGAGAAGAAATAATGATGGTCAATAACCTTAACCCGCTAAATCCATTGAATAAAATATGTCTCACACTGAATTTTGGGTAGCCTTTCAGGCACTAGCCTAAGCTGTTACTGCAAATGTTCAGGCAAACTCGACCCCGACTTTACAGTAGCAGGGAGGTGATTCAGCTGCTGCCAGGATCCGTGACTTCATGCGGATGAATCCACTAGAATTCTATGGGTCCAAGTCTGATGAGGATCCACAGTTATTTTTAGAGAAAGTGCGGAAGATTACTCAGGTGATGCATATATATGAGTAATATAGTGTGGAGTTGGCTGCATATAGGTTGAAAGACCTTGCTTATGACTGGGTTGTTGCTTGGAGGAAAGGTAGAGGTGAGGGAGCTATCCCTACAACTTGGCAAGAGTTCCAGGATGCATTCCTGGATAAGATTTTCCCTTTGGAAATGAGGGAGCCAAAGGTGGAAGAGTTTATGAACCTGCGACAGGGCTCTATGACTTTTAGGGAGTACTATCTAAAGTTCAATCAGTTGGCCAAGTATGTTCCTAACTTAATGGCTGATAATCGGGCTAGTATGAGTAAGTTTATGACTGGAGTGTCTAGTTATATGGTTAAAGAGTGTAGGTGTGCTATGCTAAATAGTGAGATGAATCTTTCTAGGCTAATGACTCATGCCTAACAGATTGAGGCAGAAGAGATTAAGGAGAGCGATAGAATGAGAGGAAATAAGAGAGCTAGGTTCGAGTAGCATAGATAGGGTCAGACTAGATCATAGAGAGGGAGTCAACTTCAGTATCAGGATCGTTTGTCTATGCCAGCTCCGTTATATGCTAGTACTCCTATGCCTAGAGGTAGGTAGGAGAAAGGTACCAGGTCATACGCATCCAAGTTCCAGTACAATGCTGGCAGTAAGCCAAATCTTCCCCTGTGTCCTAAGTGTGGTAGGGCTCATTTGGGTGAGTGTTGGGGTGATAAAAAGGGTTGTTTCTGGTGTGGTGACATGGGTCACAGAGTTAGAGATTGTCCACAGGATGGACAAGGGCGTCGTGACTATCGCCCTCAGACCCAGACTCAAACTGTTAGTGCTCCTGTTCCTGCGACTCGCCCAGCCCTAGCTCAGGGCACCTTTTCTACCAATGTTGGCGGGCAGTGCCAGAATAGATTCTATGCTTTACCGTCCCGCCAGGAATAGTAGGACTCTCCCGATGTTGTTACTGGTATGCTTCGTATATTTCAGTTTGATGTGTACGCTTTGTTCGATCCTGGATCTAGTTTCTTAGATGTTACACCTTTGATTGTTGTGAATTTTAAAATGAGTCCTGAGATTATCCCTGAGCCTATCCTAGTTTCTACCCCCAGTGGGTGATTCAATTATTGCCTAGAAAATGTATAAAAAGTGTCCTGTTACCATTCTTCATAGAGTCTTGTTGGCTGATCTAATTGAGTTAGACATGGTAGATTTTGATGTGATTCTTGGTATGGACTGGCTGTATTCTTCTTATGCCTCTATTGATTGTCGGGCCCGAGTGGTCAAGTTTCAGTTTCTGGGTGCATCCGTGTTTGAGTGGTCTGGGAATTTTGTGTCAGCTAAGAGTCATTTTATCTCTTACCTCAAAGCTAGAAAGCTTATTTCCCAGGGGTGTATTTAACATTTGGTTAGAGTCAAAGACACTAAGTCTGAGACTCCAACTCTCCAGTCTGTTATCGTCGTTAATGAGTTTCTGATTTCTTTTCAGATGATCTCCCAAGGATACCTCCTGATAAAGAGATAGAGTTCGGGATTTATCTTCTTTTTGATACTCAGCCCATTTCTATTCTTCATTACTGTATGGCCCCGACAGAACTTAAGAAGTTTAAAGAGCAACCCAAAGATCTACTAGATAAGGGTTTCATAAGGCCCAACGTTTCTCCTTGGGGTGCTCCTGTATTGCTTGTGAGAAAAAAAGATGGCTCTTTGCATATGTGCATTGATTACCGCCAACTAAATAAAGTCACCATACAAAATAAGTACCCTGTTCCGAGAATAGATGATTTGTTTGACCAATTGCAAGGTGCAAGTTATTTCTCAAAGATAGACCTTCGTTCTGGCTATCATCAACTCAAAGTTAGGGAGTGTGACATCCTAAAAACTACTTTCTGAACTCGTTATGGCCATTTTGAGTTTCTTGTTATGTCTTTCGGGTTAACGAATACCCCAGTAGCTTTCATGGACCTCATGAATTGAGTGTTCAAATCATATCTAGATATGTTTGTGATAGTGTTCATCGATGATATACTGGTGTACTCCCGTGGTGAGGATGAACATTCTGATCATCTTTGAACTGTCTTGCAAACCCTTAGAGATCATAAGTTGTTTTCCAAGTTCAGTAAGTGTGAGTTTTCGCTAAGGTCAGTTGCTTTTCTGGGTCATATCATCTCTTTTGAGGGTATTAGAGTTGATCCCCAAAATACGAAAGCTGTTAGAAATTGGCCTAGACCTATTTTTCTAACTGATATCCGAAGTTTCTTGGGTTTAGCTAGCTATTACCGCCATTTTGTTAAGGGTTTCTCCTCTATAACATATCCTATGACTTGGTTGACCCAAAAGAAAGTGAAGTTCTTGTGGTCCAAATCTTGTGAGAAGAGTTTTCAGGATTTGAAGACTCGACTTTCTTTAGCCCCTGTTTTGACTTTTTCTGATGGTGTTGATGGTTTTGTGGTGTATTGTGATGCTTCAAGAGTTGGGTTGGGTTGCGTATTGATACAGAAGGGTAAGGTGATAGATTATTATTCTAACTTATGATTCTAGACAGTTGAAACCCTATGAGAAAAATTACCCCACCCATGACCTTGAGTTGGCTGCTGTTGTGTTTGCTTTGAAAATCTGGAGACACTATTTGTATGGTGTCCATGTTGATGTTTTCACTGATCAGAAGAGTCTGCAGTATGTGTTCACCTAGAGAGAATTGAATCTTAAGTAGAGACGATGGTTAAAATTGTTAAAGGACTATGATATGAGTGTGCTGTACCATCCGGGCAAGGCCAATGTTATGGCGGATGGCCTAAGTAGAGTGTCCATAGGTAGTTTTTCACCTGTGGTAGAAGGTAAGAAAGAGTTGTCTTGTGATGTACATCTTTAGGCTAGATTGGGGGTTAGGTTATTTGACTCTGCTGAACGTAGTATAGGGGTTCAGAGTAGTTTCAAATCCTCCTTGGTTTCGAAAGTGAAGGAACAGGAATACTTAGATGCTAGTTTGGTCAGACTGAAGGAGTCAGTCAAGGACCAAAAAGTAGAGGTTTTCTCCCAAGGGGGAGATAGTGTGTTGAGATTGCAGGATGGATTGTGTATCCCGAATGTTGATGATCTGAGACAGAGGATTATGGCTGAAGCACATGGGTTGCAATATTCTATTCATCCTGGTGCCACCAAGATGTACCGAGACTTGCGGGAAATCTATTGGTGGAGTGGCATGAAGAAAGATATAGCAGCATTTTTAGCTAAGTGTGCAACATGCCAACAGGTTAAGGTTGAACACCAAAGACCTAGTGGTATGATGCAAGAGTTTAGTATTCCCACCTGGAAGTGTGAAGAGATAAATATGGATTTTGTGATTTGTTTACCTCCTTCCCGATGCCATCATGATTCCATTTGGGTTGTGGTTGATAGGTTGACTAAGTCTGCTCATTTATTGCCTGGTCATACTTTATATACTGCTGAGGATTACGCTAGATAGTATATCCAAGAGCTAGTTAGACTGTATGGTCTTCCCTTGTCTATCATTTCGGATAGGGGTACTCAGTTCACTTCGCAATTTTGGAAAGATTTTCAGAAGGGTCTTGGTACACAAGTGCTTTTGAGTTCTGCTTTTCATCTGCAGATCGATGGTCAGGCTGAGCAGACCATCCAGACCTTAGAGAATATGTTGAGATCTTATGCACTTGACTTTAAGGGAAGTTGGGATGATCACTTACCATTGATAGAGTTTGCTTACAATAATAGTTTCCACTCTAGTATTGGCATGGCTCCGTTTGAAGCCATATATGGGAGGAACTGTAGATCACCCATAGGTTGGTTTGAGGTGGTGAAGCGGCTGTGAGTGGTCCTGATTCGGTATTTGAGGCTTTGGAAAAAGTTATGTTGATTAGGGAAAGGTTGAAAACTACGCAGAATCGTCAGAAGTCATATGAGGATGTTAGAAGGAGAGACCTTAAGTTTGAAGTTGGTGACCTAGTGTATCTTAAAATTTTACCCATGAGGGGGGTGAAGAGATTCAGAAAGAAGGGGAAGCTTAGTCCTCGTTATGTTGGTCCTTACAAAATTCTTAGCCGTGTTGGTAAGGTAGCTTATGAAGTCGAGTTGCCTTCCAAGTTGTCCTCTGTTCATCCAATATTCCATGTCTCCATGCTTAGAAAGCATATTAGCAATGTTATGGTAGTGGATTCCTCTATGAGTGCTGATATTCAAGAAAATCTTTCTTTTGATGAGATTCCTGTTGAGATTCTTGATTTCAGTGTCCGAAGACTAAGGAACAAAGAAGTTCCCTTGGTCAAGGTGTTGTGGCAAAACCAATCTATTGAGGGTGTAACTTAGGAAACTGAGGCGGATATGCGATCCAAGCGCCCACATCTATTTTCCGCAAACTATGATCAAGCCGAAGGTACCGTTCTTTCCTAAATCATGCACTTTTGATAAAAGTTACAGCAGTTCAGCTATCATTTATTATGTGTTCAACTGTAGTTTCTTGAATTTATGCATTCTATGTTGCATTCGGAGTGAGAAACGATGTGGTGATGAGTCTACCGAATTGTTTCAGCTGTATGATCTATTCCCTATCTAATCTTGGCATGTCTAGCATCATTCGAGGACGAATGTTTCCAAGGGGGGGATGATGTAATATGTTGAAATTTTGTACGTAAACGTGTTGGGTTCTATCTTCTAGAATGAATTACAAATTTTCCCTGAGAAATGTCTTAGATTATGACCCACCATTGCGTAGAGTATCGAATAAGCTTTCCAACGATATGTGGATCATCCAAAACGAACACCCGAGCGACGAGTTATGATCATTCTGATCGAACTGTGAATAGTAGTGAACAGTAAAACGTGTAGGGAAAAGTACTGAGGCCTAACGTATTTTTTCTCCAATTTCAAACGATCATAACTCCTCATACACAATGATCTGGGTGAGATACTATATATCAACGGAAAGATATGAGAGTCCTCTTTCTAATGAAATTGATTTCATCCAATTTAAATATAGCAGTAAAACGTTACGGTTGATCTACTTCAGACTATCAAAATAGTCCACCAAAGGAGAGATTCGAGAATTTTATTTTATTTTTAAGGGGCGTCTTGGTCATTCCCCCTCACCCAAAATCTGTCCAAACCCTATATTAAAGCCTATTAGAAGCATTATATGTTATATTTCATCAAACTCCCTCAAATAGAAAACCCTAAGATACTACATCCAACTTCAAGAACCTCCAAAGTTCACCATTAATTCTGCAAATTTATTCAAGATTCCAAGTTCCTAGTTCAAGAACTCCAAGAACCATATTCAAAGGCACGGTTAACATCTCAAAAATGAGTATCAATCTAAAGTTCATCATTCAAGGTATGTGGGGGTTTTCAACAAGAACTCTCTTTCGTTCTTGTGCCCAAAAGTAATTTTCTTTACAAAGGCATGATTTTTATTTGATTTTTATGAATTTGAAGCTTGAACCCATATCTTATGATGATTATTATGAAGTCTTGATGTTTATGATTTTGAAAGATGAATTTACATGTGTGTGATATAAAACATGAATCTTGAATGATATTTATCATGATTTTGATATTTGGATCATGAATCCCCATTGGAAATTGTGTTTTATTGAGAAAGTCTTTGTTATAAGAACGTTTATATTAAATATTTGAGATATTTTGAATGATTTGACCTTTTGGTCTTAATGGAGTTATTTTGAACTCGAGTGTGAAAGAAATCCACAATGTGGTTGATTTTGATAGATGGGAAGCATGATGGCTCTTGATGTATATTTATATATTACTGAAATTGTTTTGTTGTAGATTGTCTTTGAAATGATCTGAGCTAAGTTCGGGAGAAATCTTTAGCACTGAGTGGAAGGTATAAAGTGATCTTACTTCCCTAGAACTACGTGCCCCTGTAGGAGTGAGCCTGAGGCTGATTTATATAGTGATCACTAGTTTTTGTGGATTTGATATCGATAGTTCTACTCTTATGGCAAGGATAGGATGACTCTCCCCAATGTGGGTTGTACGTTGGACTCCTTGTAGCTCATATGATTTATGTCGGTTATAGGATCTCCCAGTATGTGTGTGTTTCCTTGTGTCTATGGTGAATGGTGAAGTGATTCTAAAGTGGAATTGTGAAAGTTATTCTTTCGAAAGATTAAAGTGATATTTACATTATGAGAATTGATATTCTTGATGAACTGAAAGTGATTGACAAATTATATGATGACTCACATGTATTATTGTACTTATTTCATCCTCTCATGATTATGATGATTTTCTTCGGGCTATGTGAGTCTTTCATACATCCTGCATATTTCTTATAAATATTTATGATGATGATGTTTATACAACTATATACACCCCCATATACTCGGTTTCTTTTCATGGTACTGACCCACATCTTCGGATGTGGGTTGCATTTTCTCGGAATGTAGGTTCAGGTGCTCAGTTCCAGGTTCGATAGTGATTCTTCGGGCACACTGTTCTACATCCTTTATTGTGGTGAGTCCTCATGTTCCAAGGACGTGATGTCTGATGTTGGTTTCACGGAATTGCTTACATTTGATAACTGAGTATGAGTCAGTTGGGGCATGTCTCAATGGCTCGCTGGTTTTATTAATTTTCTTAGAGGCTTGTCAGACTAGTATAGATGTTGGGAGTTGACTAATAAGTCATATTTTGTTATCTTTCTAAAATTCTTTTATTCTTGGATGATGATTACTCTATTGATATTTGAAGGTTATTTATGGAAACCCTATTGATTTGTGTTGAACTTAATGAAAATGGCTCAAAGGGTTAGGTTGGGGCTACTCGTAGCCTCAAGCACCGTGTGACGCTCCGGGACCTATTTTCTGGGGCGTTACACAAGTCCCCAACTAACTCTATCAACTGAAAATAAATAAAATCTGTAGAAATAATAGTAAACTGAGATTCGTCCTCGAAAGAAGAGGACTCACTGCTACTGCTGCTCACTGGGACTGAACTGCTGAGGATACTCTGGATCCTGTGCCTTTGAACCTATGGTGTCAAATAAAACACCATAGCACAAATGCGTTAGTACAGAAAAATACTGAGTATGTAGACGGGGTAGGCTAATGCATGCACAATATCTAAACTGAATAATCATGAAGATGCTGCATGAGAACACATACATGAATGTACAGACCATGGACACAATCATCGCAACTCTAGATACTAAAATTCAGATACCAGTTTACTGTAGATTGAACTCACTACTAACACTGAGATACTGAATCACCGACTCTTCTAATACTGATAACTGAGGATCTGGATGTACTTACATCAAGGACTAAATTCTGAGCTTACTGCTTTCGACTGACAGGATTAGATATCAACTTTTCTAACAGATTATTCTGGAAGTAGTTATCAATGATAAGAATTATGATCAGAGCCGAATCCGACAACAAGAATACTCAATAGAATAAAGAATCTGAGATGGAGATCAAGCCTATCTGACGGGAGATCTCTCGACATTATAATAAGAATACTCAACATGGTCTAAGACTGAGATCAAGACTCTCCGATGGGAGATATCTAGATATGATCAAGAGAATACTCAACTGAATCTGAGACTGAGATCAAGCCTCTCTGATGGGAGATCTCTAGATACGATCACAAGAATACTAAACTGAATCTGAGACTGAGATCAAGCCTCTCTAATGGGAGATCTCTAGATATGATAATAAGCATCTACATGTGAGACCAGGCCTATCTGACGGGATGGTCCATGAAGCAATGGAACTATCTGAGTTCCATACTGGGATAGACGACTGTACCATACAGTCTTGAGTTCTAAAAGGTGATACAAAAACTACAACTGTGGGAAGTAGTTACTTAACCGATATGCCCTAACCTACCACAGGTAGGATCCAACCTGTGACTCCAGCTAGAAGGGTGTCAATACTGTACCATGGGTAAAGACCTCTCTGGTCAAGCCTCTTTGACGGGATGACCCTCGTAGGAAGTCGACTTGATGAAATATGATAGTCAAAGCTCTCTGATGGTGACAGCCTCTATTGACGTGAGAATACTACATCCTGCACTGGCTATGCAGTTCTGGAGTTCAGGGATTGCTCCTAACGACTCGGCCTTTCTAACGGGAGAGCTGCCATCCCTTCCCTCGCTGGGTTATAGCTTCTACTCCCAACTGAAAGACTCTATACTGAATTCTCAACTAAACATAACTAAACTGATTCTGTTACTGATCATGTATCTCAAAAGATCTGACTGAGTTATGCTGAGATTACTTAGTTTCGTATCTGATGAAAAAGGTATCAAATCATGGTATCTGACTGACAATACAAAGCTTGAATAGATTAGTTAAATTTCTTCTGAGATTAGACTTGAATACTATTAGATCTAAGCTGATTTCAAAATTGTGGCTAGATTACTAGCGATACAGTGCTTACAGAGATAACTGAGATTACTGAGCTTTTTTAAGTTCTGACTTATCTGAGGATACAGAGTTCTATAGTTCACTAAGTTCGAAGAATCATGGCTCAAATGGAGTTAGCGATAAACTGACACGGACTCTAGACAACAGCTCTATTATCGGGTATAAATACCCCCAGGACTCGATAGCATAAAAGTAAAGCATAATCATTCATTCATCATCACAATCATTCATGTATCATCATAATCATTCATGCATCATCATAATCATTAAAGCATCTTCCCAATCATTAACTAAACTCTTCAAGTAATTAGGAATCACAAACGTCTATCCATCATCATAGTCACCAAGGGATGACTTTAATCATCTCGGAATCAAAATCATATAATAATGTAGGGGATCCAAGCTACTAGATCATACTCCATTCAATAAAGTTTTACCTCATCTATTTCATACCTATATTAGTCTTGACATGTGTTTGGATATCACATAGCTTAGGGAATCTTCTTACAATCATGTTACAACATAATTAGGGATTTCATGCTATCTTGGCACATTTCACTCACTAAGACATTTTATAAAACACTAGGCATGCACGGGTTCACACTTATTTGGGAATTTCCTGCTACTATGGAATAATTCATTCATTTGGGAATTTTTATCAAACCTATGTGGGACATGCTTCGCTTATTCAACCATTTCTACACCCAAAAGTCATGAACACATCACATAGAAAACAACTTCAAGAGGTTCTATCACATTAGTTCCACATACTAGGGTCATAGGTCATAAATTTTGTAGACAAACATAAATCAAAACTCCACAACACCTTGAACATCCATTTCAACTCATATAAATCATTAAAAACTCACAAACATAAAAATCTTTTAGTTTTTAAAAAGTGTTCTTGAGCTTCGTAGATGAAAGGGACCCATGAATCAATATCTACATACCTTAACCCTTGAAGTCGGATGAATTTTAATGCTTGAGACTCTATCCACACTTGTAATAAATGATTCTCAAAGCCCACACTATGAGGAACTTAGTTCTTGAAGAAATCATGAAGATTTATGGATGATTTTCGAAGATTAGGGTTCTTGAATTGAAACCCTAGATATTCCCGCTTTAGATAATTAGAAGAGAAATAAAGAAATTAGGGTTTGAATGAGGGTTCCTCATATTTATAGAGGCTAAAAAAGTGGAAAATAACCAAAATACCCTTGCAAAAGTGCCCTTAAATATTTGGAAAAATATTCTTAACGATATCCGTGACAGGCCATCAAGTTGGCGATAGGCCGTTACGAATGTCATAAAAAATGGTGAAATATTGAGTTTCTGGTTAAGGCTGATGACATTGGTGATAGTCCATCACGGGCGTGACGGCTTATCACAAAATTTTATCACTGGGGTCAGAAATCTGCCCTGGGATAACGACATTGGTGATAGGCTATCATGGGCCTGATAGCTTATCGCGAATGTCGTCACCAGTTTCCCAGCTAGACATGCTGGAGTAAAATGGGCATAAATCTTTGCTCCGATATCGTTTTATGACAAAAGTGGTATCGTTCAAAAGATAATATCAAAGAGATTTCATTTGATATATAGTATGTCCTTTAATTCAATATATGCAAGGAGTTATGGTTGATTGAAGTTGACCTAAGTCTTGACGGTCACTAAAACTTGAACGATAGGAAAGCTTTCTAATCATCCATAAGTTAGGGGACCTCTATGATCTCAATTCATGCTCAAATAGATTCCCACATAATTCAAAGTATTTCATACTTGGAAGGATATTTCTGAAATATTTTGACTCAGATTTTTGCTTTACCAAATATGCTCTAAGGCTCAAACTGAAAAAAGGATTTTGCAGGGAATTACAACATAAGAGTCAAACAACGAAATTTCACTACTTCAAATCTAACTAAATGACAGATCAAATGAACAAATCTCTTTTATATCAAATTTGGCTATGTGATGAACCAAACTCTATTTCAATAAACATATATGTATGTACGTTTCATAGGATCAATTATACATCGATAGTTTAAGGGAGTTACAGTTGATGACGAAGGCAGGCTGAAATTTTTCTACCAAAAGAGAAAATACACTGAAAGAGAAGATATGAAAAATTAGATGATAACATTAAATGCAGGAAGAATACTTGAATTAAAATCATCAAATTAATAGAAAAATATGTATATATATGTGTGTGTATGTGTATGTGTGTGTGTGTATGTATATGTATATTTCTGTTTCTACTATATAGAAAGGAGAGTTGAGAAAATTGAAGGAAAGGTGTGTTTTAAGTCTTGATTGAAGGATTGGTGACATTGACCAACTTAAAGGGTCAAACATCATTAGAAAACTTGATTAAGTTAATTGTGAACTTGATTAATATTTTCAAAACTTTCTAATCTTTTCAAAAATACAAATCAACCTAACCTACACCCCTTTTTAATCAAAATCAACCGTCTGTCTCTTCTCTCTCTCGATAGTTTCTATCAACTCTCTCCCAACTAACAGTTCTGCAAAATTCCCTCTTCAATCCCCGGCTACTTCAACATCTGGTGGATAAATAGTCAGACGAGTTTCCTTTCGACTTTCAACCATCAATCGACGTGAAGACTTCTCCAGCGATAACAACTTTGAGTTCTTTATCGTCCCATTTTCTTTTTCACAGGTAAAAAATTATGAAGAAACAGAGGAACTTGGGCCAACTACTCTTCTAGTATTCGTTAACAATTTCAACATTTCTAGCTTAAATTTGAAATGTAAACTGAATAAAATCCTAATTTTTGACATTTCTTCTTTTTGTTGTTGAACTGTTGATTTGGATTTGTTGGTGATTTTTTGTCACAGTTCATATTTTTACTGTGTGTGTGTGATGTGTTGGTGTTGCTAGGTTGATGTGTTATTTGTCTTAGTAAAAATGGTATTGTAACAGATAAAATATCTGATGCTACAGATGAAATATTTGATGCGAAAGATGAAAAAATCTAATGCAATAGATGAAAATATCTGAAGCAACAAGTAAAAATCTGATACAATTATGAAAATCTAATGCAACAGATCAACAATCTAACAGATCATTCATCTGTAGCGATAGACAACTCTTCTGTTTGGTAGAAATCTAACAATATTTATCCAACAGATAACTCATTTTACAGCAGATGCGTGATATGTTTCAACAAATCAGCGATCTATTTTATTATTTTCAATGGATTACTCATCCGTTGCAACAGGTTGGTTATATGTTGTAATAGATAACCTTCTTGGTGTAATAGATTTGTGATCTATTTTGTGGTTTCCAACGGATAACTCATTCGTTTCAACAAGTTGGTTATATATTGTAACAGGTAAACTACTTGGTGCAACAAATTAGTAATTTATTTTTACTGTTTCCATCGAATTACTCATCTTTGAAACAGATTGGTTATATTTTGCAACAGATAATTTGTGGTCTATTTTATGGTTTCTAATGGATTAATCATCTGTTGCAATAGGTTGGTTATATGTTGTAATAGATAAACTACCTGGTGCAATAGATTTGTGATCTATTTTTACTATTTCCAATGAATTACTCATTCTTGCAATAGGTTGGTTATATGTTGCAACAGATAACCTTCTTGGTGCAATATATGAGTGATTTGTTGTTACTCTTTCTAATGGATTACCCATCTATTGCAATAGGTTGGTTATATGTTGCAACAGATAAACTACCTGGTGCTACAGATTAGTGATCTATTTTTATAGTTTCTTATAATTTACTCATCTATTGTAATGGTTGATTATATGTTCATCAGATAAACTACCTGGTGCAACAGATTAGTGAACTATTTTTATTGTTTCCAACGGATTACTCATCCTTACAATAGGTTGGTTATATGTTGCAACAGATAACCTTTCTGGTGCAATAAATGAGTGACCTATTTTTATTATTTCCAATAAATTACTCATCCGTTGCAAAAGTTTGGTTATATATTGCAACATATAAACTACCTGGTGCAAAAGATTAGTGATTTATTTTTATGGTTTCCAACGGTTTACTCATCTATTGCAACGGTTGGTTATATGTTGCATCAGATAAAGTACTCGCTGTAACAAATTAGTGATTTGTTTTTATTGTTTACAATAGTTTACTCATCTGTGGTAACAGGTCGGTTATATGTTGCAACAAATAACATACCTGGTGCAACAAATGTGTGGTCTGTTACAACTATTATTTTATCGTTGTGCATGTTAGATTTACTGTTATGCTTTTTTAATGATGGATTAATCAATTATAATATATTTTATGTTCCTGTTAATTTAAGATAATATGTCTCCCAAAAGAATAGAAACCTAATCAAGTCCAAGTAAACGAACAAGTGTAGCAGCTCTGCTACATCCACCACTCTATGATCTTGCTTTACAAGTGTTATCTCAGTTAGGAGCAGAAAATAATGAACATGGGAGGAGAAATATTTCAAAAGAGATGATCCAAATACTAATAGCCCTTCCGCTGATGAGTTGGTCAAAATGTTCAGCATTGATCATTATTCTATGAGAATCTAGTGCGATGGAGTGCGATGGTGCCACAGATTTAACGGGTGATTTCGTCGTTAAGTCATCCATGAGAAAATCTTTCGACGCCTTTAGAAAAATACTTTGAGAATAAAAATTGAATTCTTATTTCAGGGAAAGCTGCATTGGGTAGTATCTTGATTTGCCGGAGGACAACAACACTCGTTTCTAAATAAAAATAGTATACGCTCTTCTAAAGAGTAGGTTGATCAATGAAAACAGGGATAAGATGGATGAGGTATGGATAAATTATTGTGGCATGCCTGTTTATTTTGGTTGGAAGGACTTTTCCATAGTTACTGGGCTAAAATGTTATCCTCCTTCTCCTTCTCAAGTTATACCTACTCTGACCCCAAAAAGCACTCCGCACACCCAAAAAAGGCAAAGGCAAGCCGAGTGATCGTGATGACCTGGTGTCCATTGTTGGTCCAAGCTTCAAAAACAAAAATCAGAAGAGTTGAAAGGTAAAGTACAAGCAATAATTGTGCTTGGTTTGGTTTGTACATAATATTCCTTAGGCGAGAGACATTAACAACAACATAAGCCTCGGTTTAATAAATCTCTCTGAGGATCTTGAGGCATTTAAAAACTAGCTTTAGGGTTATGAAAGCTTCATAATGACTATCAAATATTTGTCGACTCCATTAACACCAAAGACAGTCAACTTATATGGCTTTTCATGGGCCTTCATGGTAAATATTTCTTTTATCATTATGATTCGGTTTTTTTATTTAAAAATACTTTTGATTTATTGGCATTATGTTATAGGCTTGGGCATTTGAAGCCATTCCGTATATAAGACAACAAGTGAACTACCAGGAAGAAGTTTCCTATCCAAGAATCCTGAGATGGTTGTCAGCCAAAATTGATAAAAATGGAAAATTTCTTGATCTTTTCAATCCTTTGAAGGAAGCAGTAAGTCCAATTCAAATCAAGTTTTTATTTTTATTAATGATTATTTTAAATAATTTCATCATCATTCTAATATATGTACTGATTTATTTTAGATTGACCATCCGTGGCTTGTTCTGACCAATTGAGAGTTGAAGATGCCATTTTTTCTTACTTTACGGTCTGTGGAAACTTTATCGAACCCTAAGGTCATTGATGGAATAAAATTGGAATTTTTTAGAGCAACAACTATCACAAGAAAAACAATTTTTGAGGTTGGGCTTGTTACTGTTGATGATGGTAATGGTAGTGGTAGTGGTAGTGGTGTCGTTGTTAGGACTAATCATGCTTCTATTATAGTTTTTGAAACAACAAACCATTATGATTATGATCATACTGGTTGTACAGATTTTCTCCAGATTTTGCCACATCTAGCTAATGTTCTGCATGCAAATGTCAAGATTTTAAGGTGAAACATGATGGAGTGATTAATGCAATTAATGCACTAACTGCTTTTGTAAAGGTCATTCCATCAAAGAGGATTTTGTATCCATACTTCTACTAGAGATCAAGGTGGATAAGAGGAGAAGGAAAGAAATTTACAAGACATCATCAAGCATCGAGAAAAATAAAAGTACAACGTCTCTGTCTTTGTTTTCACCGTTGTTTAGTGTGCAAGGGCCATAGGAGACCAGCATAAGCTGAAGAAGGTAAATGTACATCATCTGTTCCATTAAATAAATAGGCACATATCTATTTCAACAGATGATACATCTGCTGAAAATTATCAAATAGATATATACATCTGTTGCAACTGTTGTCTAACCTATTGCATCATATGCATTATCTATTGCAATAGATGAGTTTCATGTTGCAACAGATAGGTCATCTATTCAAAATTATCGTGCTGCTCTGATTTACCTATTTGAATTTATCTCAATAAATGACCCATATGTTGCAACATAAGACTCATTTGTTACAACAGATGGACAATCTGTTGTGTATCTATAATTAGTATTGGCAATTCTTAATTTCCAAGTGGAAGTCATATTAGAAGCTACTGCTGAAGAGAATAATATCACAGTTGATAATCCATCAACTATTTCTAAAAAAAGAAAAAGTAGAGCCTGTCAGTTCAGGAAAATAAAAGAATTACCCATTTAAGGGTTCAACATCTCGGATGAGACTCCAATAAAACTAACACAGTTGATCAACAACTATTCAGAATGGATTACCGATGGGCTGTTAAAGCATCATGTCGGTAGGTACATAAATCAATTTTAAAGATATTGATTTATACAATTCTTGTTTTAAGAACATGACATTAACACATATAAATCATCATGTAGAAAAAAAAATGACGAACACTACAAAGTAAATGAATCGAGTATTGGTTATGATATGCTAGACTTTGTAATTGCACATCCCGTAATGAAGAATTGGTTATATTTTATGTCAAAGCCCCAAACTTGCTGGAATAATGATTTTTAAATGCCATACCTATAACTATTAATTAACACTTTATTTAATTGCATCTGCATATTAATTTTTTCATCACGTAATTCAAAATATTTGGTAATATATGCATCACATCGATATCATTTTTTACTACCTCTAAAAGAAGTCCAAGTTGCAAACCCAAGAACAACACAGATACATGATAGACAATTATTTGTACAGATTTTACATCAATAAAGCCTACGATAGGTATTATCAACAACAGCCGGAAGTTTCCCAAAATGAGGAATACTTAATCAACACCATTATAGGTTTTACCATTCCAGCTGGCTTACCTTGGCATTTGGTCGACGAAGTGTACATCCCAATCAATTATGGTGATGAATTCCATTGGGTATTGGCTGTGGTTGTTCTAAAAGAGAGGCGCATCCAAGTTTATGAATCAATATCATGAAGGAGACGTTTTGGGCTGTTGTCTAAGTTACAAAAACTGGCCAAAATATTGCCTAATTACCTTGATATGAGTGGCTTTTTGGACCGAAAGATTCGTACTAATTGGTCGATGATTGAAGCATACCAGGATAAAATAGGTAATCCATTTGTTGTATAATATGTTAAAGGAATTGCTTAACAAACCATTAGCAACCTGTAAGTTTTGGTGTCATGATTTAGTTTCATTTCACAAATTTCACAACACTTGTAGGAACTGCAAGATATAGATTATCTATTTTTTAAAAATGCAGAGATTACGGTCTTTTTGTTGTCATCTACAATGAGTATTTGAGTGATGGATTACAAGTACAAAATGATGGACTTGATGCAGGATTACTCCGCAAAATATATGCTTCTCTTTTATGGAAATACGGAGAAACGAAAGCTCAGAAGCCGTACGTAAGCGACATTAAAGATCCACGATGAAAAACGCCGAATTTCATAGCACCGAGTGAAGAACAACTTGTCCATATTGAGCAGGTCTTTATAGCTTGAATCCGTCAACGTAATAACCTATCATCCTTGGTTTAACTTGTTGATTTATTTATTGATTAGATCATTTTTACCCATACTAATTTTTTTACTTTTTATTTATGTGTTGAGTTATTTTATGTTGTCTATGAATAATTCAATACTTAGTTTTGAACATGTTAATTGAAATGGAATACTAGATTCATATATCGCAACAGATAATACATCTGCTGCAACAAACGACATATCTTATCAAATAGATTTAGAAATATATTGCAACATGTAGGTAATCTGCTAGAAATTATTTAACATGTCTTCCTACTTTTTTGATTTGATCCAATAGATTACCTATCAGTTGCAAGAAATTATATATCTATTGCGACAGAAAGACTGGAAATATCTACATAATGCAACAGATGACCAAGCTATTCTAACAAATAATTTATTTGTCACAACAAGTACTATATCTGTTACAACAGATATACACTCTATTGCATTATAAACAATTCAACTTTTGCCAGACATAAAAATTATCGCCACTACATGTAAAGTGAAGTAGCTTGAAATAAAAATTGTTATCATGTTTGTCTCTATCTTTCTACATATTATTCTTTATACACGGGCTCCATCCATTTAGTTAGTACCCCAAAAGCCTAGACATCTAGCATCTTTTCTACAATAGCATCACACATACCAATTATTTTTATGCGAGTCAAAAAACACTCGATGTATGAATGCGAGTACGGCCCGCCCACTGCATCAATTTTATTTTTTAGGAGCTGGATGTTCTTATTTCGACCTTCCGAATCCCATGATTCCTTCGCCAAGACTTCGACCGGCAAATGATCCACCAGCTTGCTCTACATCAACAACTTAGGCAACAACTTCAAGAGTGGCTGCATGTGGGTTAAAAAAATATCCTCATTGAAGACAGGTAAGTTGTAGTCATAAAACTTAAGCTTTACCTCATAGAGTAGTATCTCAACAGCGATAAAATGTTTGACTACCATGTTCATGACCACAAGGATTCTCTTTATCTTGGTCCAACTCTTGCTGTGTGGATATGACCTCTTCCCTCTAACATAGTTAATTATGCCTTCATCCTATTAGAACGTAGAAACTAACTCATCAAAACTCTAGCCATTGGGACCAGCTAGCTTACGGAGATCATCATACCTATCCTTGAAATTATTGTAGAAGTTGAGGTCCATTATCCTATCGGCAGCATCATAAGCATCCGGGTACGCTAATTGCCTTCCTCTTATGAGGCAGAGAATTTCATCAATATACTGTGGTATAAGAAGACAATTTTTAAACAGGTTAGTAATTATAAAGAAGAAAAACACAGTGGAAATAATCTATTGTAGAGGGTTCTTTGAATCAGTTCACAGATTACCCAACTAACGAAACTTATGCAATAGATGTGTATTATGTTGCAACAGAATACCAACCTGTTGTAACAGATTACACATCTGCTACGTAGATTCTTCTTCATGGAGTTTATTGGAAGGCTAGGTTAGAAAAAGTAAACTTACATTGTCCTCATACCACTCAAACATATTTATCATATTTGTGAAGTCTTTGGCGGTAAATGAATGCACAGTCTATTCTTTTTTAACCTTCATTTTATCAATCATGATTTCTTGCAGTTCCTTCTTTTCATCACCAAGTGTCACATATATGTCCACCTTCTTCAGTGGCCCTTGAACTTCAACAAATCTTGGAGCTGCAGAAGTAGCAATTTTTTTTTTCATAATGGAGAGAATTTGTCTAATGTTTCTTTTTTTCCTCCTAACCACCACTGTATGGTGTATGGCCCCCTCACCTTATTGGATGGTATGACACCCCTCCTAGATTTTAACTCCTTGTCAGCTTCACCAATAGACTTTAGCTTTTTAAGGAGGTTATCCTCTTTGTCCTTGCCCACTTTGCATTTGCAATAAGAATATGAGGATGAAGAGGGGTGAGAGAGACCACTGTAAGGGTGGGAAGGACTGGTGTAGGGGTGAGAGGGAATTATGCAAGGGGTGTTTTCAAACATATTTATTTTTTTGTAGAGCATCAAAATGCTCATAATCATGACTGGCAATAGTAGCAGCATCAGGATGGCTGCCACCATCATCAACAACTCCATCAGCATTACCCCTAAAAGAAGCACTCGGATCTGTTGCAGTTTGAGGTTAGTCATGAAGATCTTCAACATTAGGATGACATTGCCTAACTGCTATTCTTTTGGATGTTGCTCCAGCCAATTTCTTCTTTATTAACTTCTTCGTTGGGTCTTCTTTAATATCAACAAGACCTAGAGTAAGAAAAGAAGTCAAACCCAACTCATCAACAATAGGCATGATCCAAGGATGCACAACCTATAAAAAAGACAGGAGGCATTTAAATCATATAATAATAATTTGCAGTTAGTTGGGTTACATGTTAACATAGCTAACTTATACAACAGATGATCTAGATACCGCAACAGCTGATATGTATGTCATAATAGATTGACAATATGTCTTATCATATTACCCTTCCGTTGCATATTTTGTAGTAGATGGCTAATCTATTGAGTCGGGTTTAGAGAACCAAAGCAACAAATGGTTAATCTGTTGTGAAATATAGATCGTCTATCACAATAGATTACCATCTGTTGCATTAGTTATAGTGGAAGGGTAATCTGTTACAACAGATGACCCATCTGTTGCAATAGATGGAACATCTATTTCAATATCTTTCTTTGAGGCAAATTATTTTAGTTGAAAGAACATGTACTGCATCATCCGAAAGATTAAATAGATCAGTCTCCTGCTCCATAATACTTTTTTTGCTACCCTTTGAAGCCACTAACCACCTAAGGATCCTTGGCTGAGAAACCTTATTCGGGTAATCCTTGCACTTCTTTCAGAGGGGAGGAATGGCTTCACATGCCCAAGCATAAAAATGTAAACAGGAAGTAAGCAAAAAAAAGTCATAATAACTATATTCAATATAAATTAATGGATAAGTAAAAATAGTGATAAATCTTACCATGAAAGCCCAAGGAAATCCGTATAATATGATCGTCCCTATGGATAACTTTGTCAGTAAATATTCGATAGTCAAGTTGTATCTATCATATCCCAGGGATAATCATTAAATTTGTCAAAATCACCAGCAAACGCCAACAAATAATCTTTTATAACTTTCCTGACATCTCTTCCCAATAAAATGGAATAGACAAACCAAACCAAGTTCAATTTCTCCCTGTAGTACATTGGTATGTCTTTATCCTCGAGATTTGCGATCAAATTCTCCGTTTTGTAGCTATGTCCAACAATGCCCAACAACCCATCTTTTTTTTTCTTGCATTTGTTGAACCCTTTGTAGGGTGTTTTCTTAATGAGAGGTTCTTCTGGACGATCACATCTCAAGCCCATCACTATGACAAACTCTTTCAACCCAAAACAAATTGGTATGCCACAGTAGTTGATCCATATTTTATCCATCTTTTTTTCACCCTCCTTCAAATCTTTATCATCCCTTGCATACTTGATCCTGCGCTTGAGAAGACCATATACCATGCTTATTGGGAAACGGAGAGTGCAGTCCTCAGGTAGCTAAAGAAAGTATGCAAAGCAGTTCTTGTTAAAAAGTTCGTCTATTTTTTCATTCTTCATAATTCTCCTTAATTCATCAAAATGTTTCCCCAACTGATAGTTAAGTACAAGATCACTAATCACTTTGTCAGGGTTGTCCATCAGCATCATAAATCAAAATATGTCGATACTAATGGTTTTGATAGGATATTGCTGGGATTTCGATATTAATTCACGTCCTATTAGTGAGAAGGAGTTATCACTTTCCTCATCTTTACTTGTCCCCGACTGAGATTGTTCAAGAAGTTCCTCCGAATCAATCTGTACTGTAGCTATTTTTGTTGGGTGGTAAAAAGTTGATCCACTTCCAGTTTCTTTTCTTTTGGGAGACATCTTTTAACTACAAATAATAGAAAAATAAAAATACATTGCATTTGTTGTCTGCATAATTTTTTAAAAAAAGGTAAGAAAAATTTCAATAAATTATTCTACGCCACATTACAAAAAAATTCTCCAACGGATAACCCATCAGTTGGAATAGATGGGGAATCTATTTGAATACCTATTTAATATCTCCCAACATATCTTCCACCTATTGCAACAGATAGACCACCAACACCACAACAAATGCCACCACCAATGCCACAAAGACCACCACCAATGCCACCAATACCAATACAAAGATCACTGACACCACCACCAAAAATACCGACACCACCACCAACATCCATCAATAACACCACAAACACTATCCAATAATACCATGATAGTAAACATAGCACTGAGACAAAAACTAGGATTTTCTCTGGTGCTTCCTACCTTTTTAGCATCAAAACACATAATTATTAACCCATTCTTGAATATAATACAACTAAAAGTCTTCTTTTTTATCATTAACTTAAAAACCCTAATTTTTATAATAAAGAACAAATGTAGAATACTTCTTGAACTCTATTACCTGTGAAGACAGAGAAAAAAATAGATACAAGAGAGAATAAAGTCAAAAATAACAATTATGTGGTCGAAAATGGGAAGAAAATTGATTTGTTTTGAAGGGTTGAGAAATATGTTGAGTAGTTGTTGCATGTGTGTGAGAGAGAGGGGGGGAAGAGAACTTGAGATTTAAAATAAGGAAAATTTTTTCTCAGAAATGGATGATTTGGATGGGTTGATTTTTAATTTTGGAAAAGAATGACAAGTTTTGAAATTGTTAATTTGGTTCGAATTAATCTTAACTAATTTTTAAATTTTCAAAAGATATAGTTTTTTAAATATTAAGTTAATGAGATATCATTTCAAATTAGAGTGATCGATCGATGACTCAGATTAGGATAAACGAAATACCAATACTATGCAATTACACCAACTCAATTGAAGTTGTTGTTGACCCTATGAGCTCATTCATCCCTTGTTCCACCTAAATCAATTTAGGTACTTTTAATTTTAACTTAGAGTGATCGATCGATGACTCGGGTTGGGATAAACGTAATACCAATACCATGTAATTGCAATGACTCAATTAAAGTTGTTATTGACCCTATGAGCTCATTCATCCCTAGTTCTACTTAAATTAATTTAGATACTATTAATCTTAAAATTAAGTTAATGAGAGCTCATTTTAACTCAGAGTGATTGATTGATAACTTAGATGGGGATGAATGCAATACCAACACCATGCGATTGTAATGACTCAATTGAAGTTGTTGTTGACCCTATGAGCTGATTCATACCTAGTTCCACGTAATTCAATTTAGGTACTATTATTATTAACATTATGTTAATGAGAGCTTATTTCAACTCAGAGTGATCGATCGACGACTAAGGTTAGGATGAATGCAATACCAATACCATGCGATTGCAATGACCCAATTGAAGTTGTTATTGACCCTTTGAACTTATTCATACCTAGTTCCACCTAAATCAATTTAGGTACTATTAATATTAACATTAATTTAATGAGAGCTTATTTCAACTCAGAGTGATTAATCGATGACTCGGGTCGGGATGAATGCAATACCAACACCGTGCAATTGCAGGGACTCAATTGAAGTTATTGTTGACCCTATGAGCTCATTTATCCCTAGTTTCACCTAAATCAATTTATATACTACTAATCTTAATAGTAAGTTAATGAGAGCTCATTTCAACTTGTAGTGATCAATCGATGACTCGGGTTGGGATGAACATAATACCAACACCATGCACTTGAAAAGACCCAATTGAAGTTGTTGTTGACCCTATGAACTCATTCATTCATCCATAGTTCCACCTAAATCAATTATAATAAAATCTTTTGGAATAAATGACTAAGCAGTTGGAATTTTCTAATAGATATTCATATCTATTGCAACAGATAACATATCTGATTTAATTATCAAATAGACATTTGCATCTGTTGTGACAGATGACTGAGCTATTGGAAATTTTCAAATAGTGTTTTTCTTTCAATTTTAAAGCAAGTTTCTATCCGAGTTGATAAAGTAGTTTAACTACAAAATATGGTAAAAAATGAAGAGTTTCTCGAATAACTCAAAAATGAGTTAATTGAGTAGTCTTATCTTGTCTTTTCAATGTCACTAGTCTTTCTCGTTCCCCTTAAATTATTAATGAATATTAATTATATTAATTAATAAATATTGAAACCCACGTCTACGTACACAATACATCTAAAATTATCTTATCTCTCCTTAGCTTCAGCCCTAAATTTATTTTATTCATCTCTCATTTTTTTTCTCTTCTCTTTAGGGTTATCACAACCTTTTCTCTCTCTTTTCTCTTTTTTTCTCATAAAGATCCTTTCAAATCTAAATCGATCCATATCTTTCCTCGACTAAAATTGTTGTTTTGATCTTGTTTTGACATTAAGGTATTGTTCACTATTGCTCTTTCATTCCTGTATTTTTCTTTGCAAGTTATTTACATTTATTTTTTATTTAATTAGTATTTACCCATATCATATTTATTTTAAAAATTTAAAGGAATTTTTAAGTGTTGAATAAATGATCCAAAAATTGTTATTACAGTATGTGAAAGAAATATTCTGTTGGGAGAAGTTGAAAAGCCTTGTTGGCGGTATAATTTTTTTATATGTATTTTGTTTGTTTCGCTGTTGTTTATGCTGTTATTGATGTTGTTGATGGTATTTGCATTGTTAGAAATTGTGGTGTGGTGTTGTTGATGGTGTTGGAATAAAGAATATTGCTTCTTTGTTATTGATGATATTGTTGATGGTGTTGAAATAAATGTTGTTGTTTCTTTGTTATTGATGTTTTTATTTATTGTTTCTTTATAGTTTATACTGTTGTTGATGTTGCAACAGACGGAGCATTTGTTGGAAGAAAGCAAACCACTAGCAAGGCTGGTTTGAAGTATTTCAATAGACTCAACATCTGTTGTAACAGACTCCACATCTATTGCATCAGACTCCATATCTGATGTAACAGATTCTACATCTAATGCAACAAACTCTACATCTATTGCAAGAAAATAATAATGTTCTTTTTGTGAAATCAATTTTTTTCCTCTTCTTTATAGATATAAGGAACTGAGAGTTGATCAACTTATGCTCGACCATCACAAGAGGCTACAGTAAAGATGGGTTCAGAGGAATAAGTTGCAAGCATATGAAATCACTTTATATATGAGAGGTATGTATTTCTATTAATGTTATCATGGAAGCACATATAGAGTACACTACTTTTGTGAATGCTATTTTTACCAATTAGTCGTAGATCATTCAAAAAAGATATCTGTAATTTTTACAGTTAAGTTTGGTATGTCTAAACTAATAAGGCTGAGGGACCATGAATATGGTTCTGATACCCTATTAAGATTTAATGTTGGTTTTTGCTCATGTTTATTTGTTAAGCATTCTAAAAGGATC
This sequence comes from Capsicum annuum, assembly GCF_002878395.1. NCBI lineage: Eukaryota > Viridiplantae > Streptophyta > Magnoliopsida > Solanales > Solanaceae > Capsicum > Capsicum annuum. Next base: position 57,722,505 of record NC_061112.1, read on the forward strand.
TAGTTTTTGTGTCATTATATAGAGATTCAATAGCAGTTGAACTAACTTTTAGGGTGCATTGGACTTTGAGAAGGCCTTCGAAGCCTAGTACTGCATATAACAAGAACGAAAAACCAATATAATTACTACGGTAGCCCAAATTTATATGGTTGGGTTATGCAGGATGATAATTATACGCTAGAAGGTGCGGTAGGAGAATGCCTTAGAGGAAAAATAGGTGGTTGATAAAAGAGTATATCATCGGAGAGCTAACTAAAAAGGATACATAGGGTAGAAAGTAACTTCTAGCGAATCTGGCTGATGAAATTATCTTAAAACATGAGAAATCTGTATCAAGTGCAAATATGAAAGTGTATCTGATAATGAAAAATCCATCTGTTGTCTCTTTAAGTAAAAAATAGAGCAGATGGTCACTTTGCTAGGGAGATTTGACTAGGTAGCGTAATTGGGATTATCACCTAGATAGAAAATAATAGAAGACCAAAACAACAGCCTTATGGGCATCGAGGGTTGAAATAATGTACAGTAAGTCTAGAAAACTTCCGCCAACAGCAACTACAATTAAAGTAAGGAATCTAAGAGAAGGTGGCAATTTCTGAATTTTAAATTACATCCCATGACTTATTGTTTGGGTTTCAATTAGGTCCACTGTTGTTGACATGACCGGAACTACAAATGAGATTGAAAGACAAATTGTGTATCAATTACTTCCTTAGTAATATGGTTATAATTGATTGTCTTTTATAGCCTTAGCTTGCTTTCAATATATCTTACAGAAGATCAGAGGCTTGCTCTAGTATGTGAATGTCGATAATTTTCAAGTTTGCCTTCAGCTTGCTGATTTGGTATTCAAGCTTGTCATTTCCGTCTTTGAATTTGGTATATAGTTCCTATACTTTTGTGAGATTGATCAGGAACACCATCTTTGAAGTTATGGCATTCTAGAAGCCCCTCGAAACACTTTCTTCAAAAGCCTTAAAGGATATATGTAGGGTTGTTGTGTATGTTTTTAGGTTAAAATGTGTTGATGCACACTCAAGATGTGGTCCCAACCATTGAACAACTCACTTTTATTGAGTGTTGTTCAATGTATCTGTGATAAGTCAATAAGAAAAGAGTTACACAACGTTTGATCTAAACCAACTCTACCAAGATTATCAACCGTTACGTAACTTCAGGATCATTACCTTATAAAAAAACTTTACCCGAGTTAGTGGACAAATCAAACGAGCTCAATCTCTCCACCTTTCTATCGATCGCTCTTCTCCAATATAGATGACAAGATATCCGCCATGCAAAAGTCTACATCATCACCAGAAATACTTGCCAGGGCATAAGTCTTCAGAAGGCATCAACAATAATCTCTTAATATCAAGAGATATTGAGAGATTCCTAGTCCTACTTTCCCAATACTTTCACTACGACAATAATTTCTGCTGATAACAAGATATCTGCCTTACAAAAGTCTACACCGTCAGCAGAAATTCTTACCTAAGAGAAGGTTTTCAGAAGGCATTATTAATAATCTCTCAACATCAAGGAAGTCTTGTACGAAAGTCTTCAAAAAACATTAGAAAATAAGGAAATTTTCAGCAATGACTACACAAAATTACCATCAACAACCTCACTATATTCTCTCCTCATTTAAAAGAAAAGGAACGGATATTTTCATTTGCATTCGTATATTATTTATTTAACAAACCAAACAAAGATGAACTAAATCTAGTGATTTAGTCCACACATAATTTATTCGCATGTAGATTTAGTTTATCTTTGTTTGGTTTGTTAAATAAATAACATGCGAATGTAAATAAAAATATTTCTGCCTTTTCATTTGAACAAGGATTGAATCTAGTGAGGTTGTTAATGCCGTAATTATGTGTAGTCATTGCTGAAAACTTCCTTATTTTCGAATATCTTCCAAAGACTTCTTTAATGTAGAGAGATTACTAATAATGCCTTCTGAAGACTTCGTTCTAGCAAGATTTCTGTCGACGATGTAGACTTTTACATGGTGGATATCTTGTCATCAGTAAAAATTCTTGTGGTAGTGAAAGTATTGAGAAGGCATGACTAGGAATCTCTCAATATCACTTGATATTGAGAGATTATTGTTCATGCCTTTTGAAGACTTATGCCTTGGAAAGCATTTCTAGCGATGGTGTAGACATTTGCATGGCAGATATCTTGTCATCTATATTGTAGAAGAGCGATCAGCAGAAAGGCTGTGAGATTGAGCTTGTTTGATTTGTCCACTAACTCAAGCAAAGTTTTTTGATAGGGTAATAATCTTGGAGTTGTGTAACGTTTGATAGGCTTGGTAGAGTTGGTTTAGATCAAATGTTACATAAATCCTTGCTTATTAATTTATTAAATCCTTTGAAGGTTGGTTGAGCAAGCTGCATTGATCAATGATCAATAAAAGTGAGCTGTTCAATGGTTGGGATCACATGTTGAGTGTGCATCAACATATTTTGACCTAAAATAAATACAGCGACCCTCCATGTATCCTTTAAGGCTTATGAAGAAAGTGTTCTGAAGGCCTTCTTCAATGCCACAACTTTGAAGGTAGTGTTCTTGATCGATCTCAAAAGAGACCAGGAACTCTATACCAACTTCAAAGATGACAATGACAAGCTTGGATACTAAATCGGCAAAATGAAGGCAAGCTTTAAAATTATCGGGATTCACATACTACACTAAGCCTTTGATCTTCTCCAAGAAATGTTGAAAGCATTCTAAGGCTATAAAACACAATCAATTAATCCATATTGCTAAGGAAGTAATGATACTCAATTTTCCGTTCAATCTCATTTGGGTTTCCAATTAGGTTAACAATAGTCGACCTAATTGGAACCACAAACAAGAAGGAATGGGATACAATTTAAAATTCAGAAATTGCCGTCTTTTCTTAGATTCCTTACTTTAACTACAATTGCTGTTGGCAAAAGTTTTCTAGACTTATTGTACATTATTTCAACCCTCGATGCTCATAAGTCTAATTTCTCGGTCTTCTGCTATTTTTATCTAGGTGATTATCCCGACCACACTACCTAGTCGTAACTCTCCAGCAAAGTATTCATATGCATTATTTTTCTTTTAGAGAGACAACAAACAGATTTTTTATTATCGGATACATTTTCATATTTGCACTTGAATTAGATTTCTCATGTTTTAAGATAATTTCACTAACGAAATTCACAAGAATTTACTTTCTACCCTATGTCTCTTCTTCAATTAGCTCTTAGAAGATATCTTCTTTCATCAACTCCCCTTTCCCTTGCCGGTATTCTCTTTCAGCTCCTTCTGTCATATAATCATCTTCTCGATCAACCCTTCTATATGAATTTGGGCTAGGGGAACTTTTATTGTTTTTTCGTTCTTGTTTGATGCAGTGTGAGGCTTCAAAGGACTTCTCAGAGTCCAATGCACACTTAAAGTTAGGTCCAATCGCTATTGGATCTCTGTAATGACACCAAATATTGATCCCTTCTAAAAAATTAACACGCATAAAAATGAGCAACAACCATCAATAATTTGTAACAGGGTATCTGGACTATCTTCATGGGGATCTCAGCCTTATCAATTCGAACCCATCAAACTTAACTGTACAATACAGGATCTTATTTGAATGATCAGTGCCTGATTGGTTAAAAACTGCATTCACAAAAATATTATACTTTGTGTGTGTTGTCGCGATGACCATATCAGTAATACTTACGTAACTCCTATACATATGATAGTGGATCCATCTGCACGCACCTTATTCTTCCTAGACTAACTATGGCTCAAATTGAATAAACAGATGACTAGCAAGTTGCAATAATACCACGTCTATTTAAATTATGAAACAATTACAGACATCTGTTATGATAGATGATCAATCTATTGAAGCATATGGCATATCTATTGGAAAAGAAAATAGATATATCCATATTTTGTAACAGATTGTCAATATGTTGTAAGTTTTCTGACATATGGAATATATTTTGCAACAGATTACCCATCTGTTAGATTTATTTTAAAGTAATTTTCTTTTCTTTGCAAAATACAATAAAAGATAAAATATTGTATTTAGATCCATTTTTTTTATTTACATATTCAAAAAGTCACTAGTTTTATTTAATTAAGGGATATGAACAGTCGTGGCTTTTTGTTTGACTAACCCCTTCCAATTCAATCATTTATAAATAGGTTCCTCCGGCCTCCTTACTCACTCTCACTCATTCATTATACTACACTTATAATATAAATATGGATGATCCAGATTCATACAAGAAGATTCACATCGAGTCCTTACGGGAACTTTGATGGCAGTTTGATGAATTCTGGAGGGATTTTTTCGACTTTGGAGCAAGGCTGAGGAGGGCCTTGTTGCTGCCAGATGAAAATTGTCAGGTTAACAATAATAATAGTAATAATAATAATAATAGTAAAGATAATAATCATAGTAGTAATAATAATTAGGTTATGTTTTTTCTTTTAGCGTATGTATGTATGTATTTTTCTCCTTTTGTATGTCGGATCTACCCAAGGAATTCCAAAATATATGTTTCGACATGGTGGTTGACTTTGATTTTTTAATTCTTATTTAGTATTTAATTATCATTCTGTTTATTTCTTATTCTCAATATGTCGACAGAGATTAATCTGATGCGACAGATCGATCGTATGTTGCAATAGACGGTTATTGATAAAAAGGGTTATTGTTATTAAGAGGGTGAAAATACGTGAATTTTCGATTATTTAATATGAAAAATGGTTTGTAAATAAATAATAAGAAATAAATGATAAACACAATTTATAACCATAACAGAACGGTTATTTAATTTTAATAACTGATCATGACTCTTCCACATATTTGTTTTTAAATCTTTTTTGTTAATTTATATAATAAAAAGTCACCAAATTTGGATTAAAAAGCTATGTTGATTATTAAAAAAGATAGCTTATATGTGCAACAAATATATTATCTCATACAATAGATTGTCGATTTGTCCTAACAAATGGTAATCTATTTTCACAGATGGGTTATCTAATGAAACAGATATATAATCTATTGCCACAACTCAATAAAAATGGTTACTGAAAAGAACATATCAAGTCATAACATTCTACAGTAGTAAAAAAGTTACCAGTTTGAATGTAATTAATAAATGAAGGTCAACAGTCGCACTTTTTGTTTTTGAATCTATTTTTTTAATTTATATAATAAAAAGTCACCAAATTTTGGATTAAAGGTAAAGATATGATGATTATTAAAAATATATATGTTGCAATAGATATAGTATCTGACGCAATAGATTGTAGATTTGTTGCAATAAATGATATATCTGTTGTCATAGATGGGTAATCTGATGCAACAAATATATCATTTGTTGCCACAATCAATAAAAACAGTTACTGAAAAGAACTAATTTAGTCATAACTTTCCACAGTAATCAAAAAGTCACCAATATTAATAAATGGAGGTGAACAATCGCCTTTTTTTTTGTTTTTGAATCTATCTTTTTAATTTATTAAATAAAATTTCACCAAATTTTGATTAAAGATAAAGATGCGATGGTTGTTAAAAAGATATATGTTGCAATAGATATATTATCTGATGCAACAGATTGTAGATATGTTGCAACAAATGGTATATCTGTTGTCACAGATGAGTTATCTAATACAACAGATATATAATTTGTTACCACAACTCAATAAAAGGCCCAAATATTAATAAATTGAGGTGAACAGTCACGCCTTTTTGCCTAACTCATTCAAATTCAATCCTCTGTAAATAGGTTAGGTCCCTCCTTGCTCGTTCATCCTACTACACATATCTATTTATTTCTTGCTCTTGTCTTTCATATTACACCTTCAACTACTTTCTCTTCAAGGACATGATAGCTTTTCCATCTCTGGTAAGTTTTTTTCTTGCTTTTTTGTGTAAATATACATTGTATTAATTTACTTTTAGATTCTTTTCTTTTCTTTTGTTTTTGTATTTTTTATCAATTTATGCGTGTTCTGGATATGACTGATCTAGTATGGGATATCACTATTTTACAAGACGCCATACAGGAACGGTAGAGGCAGGTTCATGATATACAGTGGGAGTTGACCACTGTCAGAGTAAGGATGTTGCGGGAAATCCAAAGGATAAGGAGGGCGGTACTTCTGCCGGTCAGATTGGCAGACTGGTGATAATAATAATAATGACGAAGATGATAATAATAATAATTAGATTATTTTTTATTTCTTTTTAAATCTATATATATGTATTTTTATTTGTTTTACTTGAATTAAAAAATTATGTTTGATCAACTTTGACGTTTTAATTCATATTTAATTTTCATCCTGTTTATTATCTTCTCAATAAACATATCGATGATTGGATGTAAGGAATAATTTTGAATCCAGTAGCAATAGCAAGATTTAAGATTTATCTGTTAGGTTTGTGGCAGAGGCTGATTCGTGTTGTTCAAAATAGATTACTCATATGTTGCAACAGATACGCTGTCTGTTTGAACAGAAAACTAGTCTATTGCACGGCTTTGATATTTTAATTCATACTCCCTCTATCTCAAATTAACTCATCCCAAATTGTGATGACACATTGATTAAGAAAAATAATTAATAACATACCTAGTTTACTATAATACCCCTATTAAATGATGTTTATATTTTAATTTGATGAAAAAATGATTAATGAAAAGGGTAAAACATGAAATTTTTTTATCTCTTCTTGATTATTGAAAAAAACAAAGTAAAATAAGAAATTAAATTAGAAAATTAGGAACAGGTAATTTGAGACGGAGGGAGTTTTTAATTTTCATTCTGTCTATTATATTCTCAACAAACATGTCGACGATTGAACTTAAGAAATAATTTCAAATCTAGTAGCAATAGCAAAAGTTGAAACATATTGGTTATCTGTTGGATTTATGGCAGGGGCTGATTTGTGTTGTTCTAAATAAATTAATCAATTGTCATATCACATAAGGATGGGTTATTTGTGATGGAGGAAATGTTTAATTTTTATTCTATATATTATCTTCTCAACAAACATATCGACGATTAGACGTAAGGAATAATTTTGATTCCAGTATCAATAACAAGAGTTGAAACACATTGGTTATCTGTTGGATTTGTGGTAGGGGCTTATTTGTATTGTTCCAAATAAATTAATCATCTATTGCAATAGATAAGCAGTCTAATGCAATAGATAATTAGTCTGATGCAACATGTAATCAGTCTAATGCAATATATAATCAGTCTGATGCAATAGATAATCAGTCTGATGCAACCAATAACTAGTTTAGTGCAATAGATGAATCCTCTATTGCAACAGATTAATCATCTGATGCATCAGATAAGTTATCTGTTAAAATTGTGGGCACTTATGTTGGATTATGATCAGGTTCTATCCATTTTTGGAAACATAGCAGTAACTGTGTACCCAGATGACAAATTCCAATAAAAATCATAATTTTACTTACCAAAGTCAACTATGAAGTAATGTGAAAGTGGAAAGTTATGTAGGAAACAAAATTTAACCTAAGAAATTGGTCGGATAACAACAGTAGTAGTAATAACAACAACAACAATGGTTGATAAGAAGAAGATGAAGATGATGATAATAAAGCAGAAGATGATGAATAAAGCAGCAACAACAATGAAGAACAATAATCATGAAAAGAGAGAAAACAACAATGGATGACAAGAGAGAGAAACACGCCTTCCCCTCTTTCCTGTTGTATTAACGAACATTTGGATCAAAGTGTAAATTAAAAAACTTGTGGGTTATTTTCAAACTTTTCCAACTTTCTGAATCCACAATAAAGTAATTGTCTCCTCCACTCAATAATTAAGACTTATGTCGCCCACACCTTATTTAAAAAATCTTTTTTCACCTATAGCCCAAAGCCCCAGGAGAGTTGAGGACGACCAAGGGTAGTTTTAGAAGTTTTAATCAACTTTAATTATTAAGGATATTTTTGGTGTTTCATATCTATTTTACTATTATAATAATTGTAAGAAAATATATTTCCATGCTTCTACTTCTGAACCACATGTGAATATCTATTCATGTGGCTATGGTTGAACCACATGCACATTACAATATATTTTTATATCTATTTCATATGTAATAAATGTGAAAAAAAAATCTGTCAAAATTTATATTTCCTCCATTTTATTTTATGAGTCAACCATTTTTTCTAAATTTGTCCTAAAAAAGTCAACTTTTCTTGTTTGACAATTATTTTATGCCATTGTTTTTATTTTCTTTTTATTGTGTCCCACTTAATAAGAAAAGAAAATTAAAAATTAAACATTAAAGTGAGTTCAACAATTTTGTAAATCTTATGAATTCATTATTTTTTTCTTAAATTTTGTGTCTGATCAATTGACAATAAATAAAATATTCTCCCTATTCGTATTAGTTGACCCCTATGGACTTGACACACACATTAAGAAAAAATATTATTAGGGGTCTATTTTACCAAATTAGCCTTGTTAATTATGTTTTGAAAATATAAATTTGAGTATATACAATTTCTTTAATCATTTATTGATAAGGGTATTATTGGAGGAACATTAATCCTCTTGAATTCATTAAAGGAACAACTAAATTAAAACAAATATTTTTAAAAAGAGGGCCAACTAAAATAAAACAGAGGAAGTAGAGGGGAGGAATTATTGCTTTACCAAATAAATATCTATCCATGTGTCTATTGTTTCCACCACATGAACATTAAATGACATTACAAGATGATATTTCTAGAATAAAAAAAATAATAAATTGATGTCTCTAGCTTCTAGAATTGGCATTTTTAGAATAGAATAGATAACTCAAATAAATAGGAAAAAGTGTGCTCATATTACACAGTAATCTTCTCTTATTAGTTCTCAATTCTCACATATTTGTATGTAAGTTTTTCTACTTTTTTCATTCATTTTTTTTCTGGACATTTATTTATTCCTTCAACAAGATATAATTTTCTCTGTTTATTTAATAAATATGCATTTTTTTTTTGATAAAATAGATAATTTTAATTTAATTTTAGCATGTGTTTTTAGAAAAATTTATCTGTATTGTGTATTTTGCTCTCCGAGAACGAGGTTCATATGTTGGTCGAGCATCATGAATTTTTCAAATAGTTGATGACAATCTTGGATGGCAACATGCATACAAAAATTAATATATTGAAGCATTTTCGAACTCTTTGACATCAACATTTTCACTGAATTTTTAAGCAAAAATGAAGATGGAGTTTAGGGTTTTGGAAGAATAGATAAACGATGGTGAAGAGGTGGCATAACAGAGGCTTAGCTACTGGTAGTGTAGATTCGAAGGGGTTAGATATTAGGGTTTGGGGGTAGATATGTATATATGTTGAAAATAATTGGGCCTTTAATTATTACTAGCAAAATGTAAACTTTGGTCCTTCTACTATTGAGTATCGACAAACCATCATCATTTGTTCTTTTTAGTTTTCATACCAAATTTTATGATTTGTTCAATTTTTTTTAAAATATTTTGCACAATTATTTAAAAATTAATTTAATATATATGTCTTTAAATATCTATTTTGCAGTTTCATCTCTTCGGCGATAACTAGTTGCACGTTCGTGTTAATATTTGACTGTGTGGTAAGTACAACCAATTTAATTTCTTTATTAAATTATAAATATTATTATTCATTATTTCTTCATTATATAAAATATGAAATGCTTATTTTTCTCTGTTGATGAGTGTATCTTATTTTTTTAATGTCACATGCCTCGTATAAATATAATTATTACTTGCTATGGATGTGTAATGAACTTTTACTTTTATTGTATCTTTTTCAAGCATTCATAAAAATATTGGAGATGAAAAAAGTGCCGTTTAGTAGAAATTAAAAAATGGATCAAACTTTCAAAAAAATAAATATCGACAAAAATGCTAGAAGACGTGAATTGTATAGACTGATGCCATTTGAGAAAAAAGAGGCCCGTTTGGCACATTGATGAACAAGAAGTGCAGAGTTGAAAAGAGAACGATTGTTAGAAGGTTCAATTGACAATGATTGGACTTCTACATAGTCTTCCAATTCTATTAATGTTTCTGCTGAACAAAGATATCTTTTTAAAAAAGAATCAACACTTGCATCAGAATCAAGATTGAATTATTGTGTGACATAGTAAATGTGTACCAAATTATTATGGATTGTTGACAAACCAATGTTAACACAAAATAGAATACGTTACAGTATGTTTTCTTTCCCCAAGGAGTCCCATCAAATACCTTCTTGTTTATGTTGATTTTTCATAAATATAGTTCATATTATATTATGTAATTTAAACTCTTATCCTAATAGGTTTTGTGTTTGTCTTCTTTGAATAAAAAGTCTTATCATATTCTGTACTGAATAAAATTACAACACATCCTTCAAGAATAACACCTAAATACGAATCATGATTTGTGAATCATGATTATAGAGAAGCATTCTTTCAATGAAAAAAAGGTGTTTAAATTTAGATTTTAAACTTCTAAACTAATTTAATTGCTAAATTTAATTTAACAGGTATTGATCATGAATGCTGAAAAGATTGAACTCAATAGGAAGGAAAAATGCATTTGCTATTGTAGAATTTATAAATGCATATATATCAATGTAAATAGACAATAATCACTATAATATGTGAATTTCATGTGAGCATCGAGTAGTATGATATTTCCACGGTTGTATAAACAGTACATTTGGGATCTTATGATATGTCTGTGATAGTGATACACACACACACACACACACACACACACACACATATATATATATATATATATAGTAGAATCTCAAGAATAGATCCAAATTAGGGTGACTTTCAAATTTTAGCCCCAAATAAAAAAGCTTACTTAAAATAGCCTTTACCTATTAACTAATATCTTTTGGAAAGAAATTGCCTCTCAAATATATTCTCCTTTTTTTCAGATTTTAATCTCTTTATTCAAAAACAAAACAAAACTCTTTTTTTTCAGCTTTTAATCTCATTATGTGTAAACAAAACTCAGATTTAATTTACAACAAACTTATGCATTGTTGAAGCACACATTTAATTTGTAGCAAATTTTAGCTTATTGATGCCTTGCAGTAAATTTTAGCTCGTTGTATAATTAGCATACTGATTTAATTTTTGGGGAGGTGAATGTACGCTGAAGTTGTTGTATGTTGTTGTTGTTGTAACATGTTTTCTATTGAGGAATTGTGTCAAACAGGTTGTGGGGAGTTTGTTATTGCGATTATAATTGTGTTTGAGTAGTTGCGAGGGTTCGGTCTTGGAGGGAAAGATCGTTAATATAGGAGTTAACGTTGATCATAATATTTTTTTAGGAACGCCAAACGTATAAGGTCAAAGTGGTACAAAATTTAGTTCTAAGTATTTTAAACTAGTGGTATAATTAGCATTAGAAGATGATTTACAAATCTTCAGGCAAAAATTAATCCATCAAACGAACAAGTTATGCCCGATGGGCAGGCGTTGACACTAGCTTAGTCTGTAATGTTTGGTAGATGATCTATAACTCTTGCTCAAGAGGCAAGACTTTTAAATCAAAAAAGAACTTATTCCCTATGGGCAAGAGTTGACACTGCATGTCTATAAAGATTTCGCAGATGATCTATAACTCCTGCGCTAGAGGAAAGACTTAGACACCAAAGGAACAAGTCCATAGGAAAGAGTTGCCACTACCTTAGTCTTTAATGATATAGTAAATGATCTATAACTCTTGAGTTGACGCTGCCTTAGTTTTTAGCCAAACTATTTTTTAGCTTATAAATACAACTTTTAGATCGTAAAACAACAAGTTGTGCCCCATGGGTAAGATTTGACACTATCTAGTCTATAATGATTTAGCAAATGATCTATAACTCTTGCCTTAGAGGCAAGACTTAGACACCAACAGAACAAGTTCATAGGCAATAGTTGACACTACCTTAGTCTTTAATGATTTAGTAAATGATCTATAACTTTTTCCCAATGGGCAAGAGTTGACACTGCCTTGGTTTTTAGCTTAACCATTTTTAGCTTATAAATACCTTTTAGATCACAAAAGAACAAGTTGTGACCCATGGAAAAGATTTGAAACTAGCGTAGTCTATTATAATTTGACATATGATCTGTAACTCTTGCCCTAGAGGCAAAAATTAGACACCAACAAAACAAGTGCATAGTCAAGAGTTGACATTGTCTTAGTATTTAATGATTTTATAGATAATATATAACTTTTACCCAAGAGGCAAAACTTTTAGATCACAAAAGAACCAGTTATGCCCCATGGGCAAGAGTTGGCACTGCCTTAGTCTATAATGATTTAGTAGATGATCTATAAGTCTTGCCCTGGAGGCAACACTTAGACAGTTATGCCTCATGGGCAAGAGTTGACACTGCCTTAGTCTGTAATGATTTGGCAGATGACCTATAACTTTGGTCCTAGAGGCAAGACTTAGACACCAAAGGAACAAGTTATGCTACATAGGCAATAGTTGACACTGCCTTAATCTTTAATGATTTTACTTGGTGAAGATATATATTCTAAATTAAACTGTTACTAAGCTTTTGTTGTTTCATTTTTCATAAGGGTTGTGATCTGAATGGATGAAAATGAAGTGAGCATTGAGCAATTTAATATAGGGAAATCAATTGAAAGTATCGATGGAAATAATGAGCTAATGGTTATTGAACCAATGTTGGAGAATGAAATAGCTGAAGAAATAAGTCATCTATCGAAGATTAAGAGGGTACAACAAAAAAGAAGAGGATAATTGCTATCGAAACTAGTTTTCTTAGGCACAATGCCTCTCTGAATAAGGTAAATGCAAAGTCGATTTTCCTTGACAAATAAAATATGGTGACGTGTATGTCAACTATTGAAATAATTTATAACATCTAGTTTAATATTATGAAATCAAGCACAACAAGATATTCACTAAGATGTTTGGATGACAACTCCGTGTGGCAGTTTTATGCCTCGAAGATTGCTGATTGCTTGCTCTTTCGGGATACTACAAATAAAAAGGCTTATAGTTGATCGGTTGATTTCATAAGTCTGACTACAGGAATGCGACATCAAACGTCATATGTGACTATATACTAGAGCTTGTGCATTAATCTAGTAATGTAATCATATCAAACTTTAAGGACGATGTAATGAGAAGGAAATACAGAATAATCATATCCTACAACAAATGATGGCGAGCAATACAGCATGCCTATACAGTGATAAGAGGAACTACTAAAGAGAACTACAACAGGTTTCCATCGTATCCTCACATGATGAAATAAAACAACTCGGGAAAGTACACAAACATAAAGAAGGATAATAGCAGTGTATAAGGCTGGAACCAACAACAGATTATCTTTGGCTTTTGGAATTACAGACTTAGAAAATAATTAGTCTTATAACTGGTTCTTTAATCAGTTAAGAAATGCAATTGGGGTACATGAACAATTGTCTATTCTATCAGATCGTCACCCAGCTATTGCAAATATAGTTGCAAATGTCTATCCAGAGTGTTAGCACGGTATATGCATCTATCACATGGATAAAAATTTAAGAAAATGATACTTCTCAAATGTAGTTCTGTCACTCTTCTACAATGCAGCAACAACATACAAATGCACTAAATTTGATACTTTCATGGATTAGATAGAAAAAGTTAAAAAAGTTGCTGCAGACTACTTGAAAGAAGAAAACCAAAAAGATAGGCACGTTCATTTCACACCAATAGAAGGTACAATATGCTCACGACTAACAATATAGATTCCATGAATGTGGTACTGAGAAAAATGAGGCCACTACAAATAATGAAACTGATTGATTACATTCAGAACAAGTTACAAAGTTGATTTTATAAAAGAAAAATGGACACACAAGGCAACTTTCATGACATCACACGTTCAGCGGAAGTAAAGGTGACTGACAAGATTCAAGTTACCTTGAAATTGCATTAAGTAATTGAAATTGTATTTTGGTAATAGGGAATTATACAACAAAATTAGTAGATAATTGAGAAAAATAACCTCCAAATACTTTTAAAAATATTATTTTTACAAAAAGATAACCTCCAAAACAGATTTGATTGTGCTCATTGGTTAGATGTATGATGCGTAGGTATTGTGTGTTATTATTAATATGTTTTATAGTAACAAGGAGTTCTTTCTTTCTTTGAGAGAACATTAGCAATTCTTTTGATGCAATTCAATTTGTATATATTTGAGCTATTTTTTATTGCCTCGAGATTTGTGCACAAATCTATAGAGTATTGAGTGTCGATTCTATAAAGCTAGTTTTCTGTTAGAAGCATGCTTAGATCTGTGATTTAGTGTTTGTTTTTTGATTGTAGATTATATATAGCTTATTTTCTACTCATATTTGTGATTTAGTGGTTACTTTTTGATTGCAGATTATATATAGATGGTTTACTATTATTTGTGATTTATTGTTAGTTTTTTAATTTTCTTGAGATTCAGGCACAAAATATGTTATGTTGCTTCTGTTCTGTTGCTTCTTCTCAGAGCTGTATGATCGTAGATGCGTAATTTATGATTTGATGTTGTATGCTTGATTGTAGCTATTTTTGGTTGCCTCAAGATTCATCCCCTATCTATATGATTGATTGCTCTGTATGGCTAATTCTACTCAAATACTAGATGTTTAACTCTCATAGTTGATCATGGATTTTATGTGGTTGATTATCTGCTTATATGCTCGAAACATCTTGATTTGTAATTTAGTGTTGGTTGTATAGCTGAGATTTTCTGTAGTTGAGATTCTGCTCATAGGTCGGATATCCTCAATAGTTGATTCTGCTCATAGGATCAAAATAGCAGTTATAATTGGAATCTGCGATCCCCTATTTTAGATAGTAACAAGTACTTTTGAATTTCAACAAAACAAGTTGTACGAATGTCTTCTTATTTATTCAAAGTTTTAACTTGTGGTGAAGTATTTAACTCAATACCTTCTTATTGATTGTTTGTGCAAGTTACTGCATGTTAAATCTTTTTATATCTTGATGTGTAAAAATATACCATATTAACAGGATTTTGGGAAGGACCTCACCCCAAGATATATGATGCAAATAATTTCATGGGATACACTTTAAAATTTGCCTTAAGGAATGATGCTAAACAATTTATGCCCCATGGGTAAGATTTAACACTAGCTTACTGTGCAATGATTTGGTAGATGATCTATAACACTTGCCTTAGAGGCAAGACTTAAGCTGCAAAGAAACAAGTTATGCCCTATGGGCAACAGTTGACAATATCTTAGTGTGTAATAACTTGGCAGATGATCTACAGCTCTTTGCCTAGAGGCCAAAATTAATACACCAAATGAACAAGTTATGCCTCATGGCCAAGCGTTGATACTAGATTAGTATGTAATTATTTGGTAGATAATCCGTAATTCTTGACCAAGAGGAAAGATTCTTAGACCCCAAAGGAACAAGTTATGCCCTATAGGCAAGAGTTGACACTAGCATAGTGTATAATGATTTGGTAGATGATCTATAACTTTTTCCCTAGAGGCAAGACTTAGACATCAAAGGACTAATATGGGTAAGGGTCGACACTACCTTAGTCTTTAATGATTTGGTTAATGATCTATAACTCTTGCCTAAGAGGCTATTACCTTAATTGCAAAGATAAGAACGCGTAATCAGTTTAAGATTTTCTTGAAGGAAACTTAAGAATGAAAATTAGATGAATTAGTTGGCCTTTTTGTGTTCCAAATAATAAAGAGCTAAATTTTAACGATAATTATGCTGTAATGGTTGTTCAACTCACAATATTTCAAAGAACATTCTTACCCTACTATACAAAATGTGTTTATAGAAATATTACAATCTTACAACTATATGAGAATCAATCTTCTAGACCAAAAATAAAAATATTAAAAGACCAGAAAAAAAGAATTAAAGATTAAAAATTACCAAAAGAAAAGCACGGAGGAGTATTAAATTGAGAGTAGAAAAAAAGATGATACCATTCAACAAAGCAAGCATCTAACCAAATAAATAAAAGTGGAGAACCAACTACCGAGGAGGAGTAGATGACCCTTAGATTACAAGGTCTAAACTGTTTCTTATTTTATGTCATTTAATCGAAGACTAATGTCATTGAAAATTTCACAATGATCAAAATACTCATGTAGCATTCACACATAAGTAATGATAAGACAACCCCCATAGGAACAAGTTATACCTCATGGGCATAAATTAGCCCTGCCACCTTGTCTACTAATTTAGAAGATACTCAATAACTCTTGCCTCAAGGGAAAGACTTGACACAAGTAGAAGCAAAAAATATAATTCGATTAATAAAACATAAATATATAAGGATACCAACAGATGAATCAACATCGATTCTACATTGTATACTTTACGTTATACAATCTTTTCCATTCTTCACAAAGTCTTTATAAAGAGCATCAATCTTGTTTCTAAATATAAAATCAGTTGTAGTGAACTTCACAACAATATTAGGTTCATATTTTGGCTTCTTTCTCATATAGTAGAATATTATATCCAAATGCTAACACAAAATAAAAAGAACACTGAATAAGAGCATTGCATCATATTCATTACATAAAGAAGTAACCAAAGTAAGATGTTCAAACCCCTTAAATAATTAGAACACTTAAACCTTCACAACTTCCATCTATGGCTAACTGCACATTGTACAACAGTTAAAACTACCACAAGCATCATTCCTAAGATTAAAAAATGATATCATTTTCAATCAATGCAAATTACAAGGCAAGTAGTAGAAATTAAAAAAAATAAGTGCAGTGTGATTACATGACCTTATATTGATCTACTATGTTACATGTTTTTTAATAGTATTTTCTTCTATTGCTTTTATTATAAGATGGTTGTTAGTTGACTCAATTCTATTACACAGTTGACTAAGTTGATTATTGGGGTCATGCAGATGATTTTTGTCTATTCTATGGAAATCTTGGGTATAAGGAGAATGATGATGTTTTAACAAAAGCATTTTCAAGATTTCATTCCTTTAATATGGCTAGGGTAAGTTCTTTTAGAATATTTTATGTTTTCCAATATTGAATGCTTTTAAACATTATACATCATTTTGTCAGCGATATGTGTTTTGAGATGAGGGTGTACTGGAAACAACCTCTCTACGACTCTACCCCACACAATGGTAGGGTAAGATTTGCTTACATCCTACCTTCCCAGACCCCATTTATGGGACTTCTTTGGGTATGTTGTTGTTATGAACTTGTGTTGTTTATTTTAATGATCATGAATGGGTAGAGGTCTTTATGTCTATAATTTTTCTTTACCTTCTTTTATCAATTTTATCCATATCTCCAGACATTCATGAATTTAAGGGAGAGCTTCGATCTATCATTAAAAAGGGAAAAAATTAATTTAGATGGTATCAAGACATGGGAGAAGGCCATTATTGGTCTCTTGGATAGAACCAAACTTGTAATCCTCACCTCAACCTGCATATATAGCGATTCTCCTTTTCTATTTGTTGTGGAGACTACACATTTTGTCGTACACATGTAAATTTGCACTAAGCTGAAAAATATTTCTAATTACATTGACATTGAGCTAGTAATAAGGTATTTCAAAATACTATGATCAACTTTTGTATGTTTAAAATGTTAAGTTATCTAGGTCATGTGCATCGACAAGAGGAGGTTATATTAGCGGTGATGTATTTCCCTAAAGACTTGCGTCTGATTATCAAATTCAAGTATGGATAAATGGTATATTCTATCTAAAGTTCTTGTAACATGCAAGGGTTTCTAACAATGTAACAGTGATAGGTTGTAAGAGACAAGCGGACTAACCCAATAGACCTTGTCGTGGAACTTAAAGAAATGAATGGTAAGTGGTCTTTCCATATGTATAAATCATATTCTTTTACATTTCTTTTACTATATTAGTATACTCAATTTATTTAATGCCATAACTTGAGATAACAGATGATTAGATATCTTTTGAAGATCGCTGAACTGGAATGGTATGGGATGATAACTTTTCAAATAGATTTGAGATTTTCCTCTTTATGCTATTTATTTATACCTTATATCAGTCTCTTTCTCCCACTTGTTTGATGTCATAAGTAAAAATATTTGTCTTGACGAAAGAGAGAGTTATTTACAAATCCCTCTTCGACACGAGAAGACTAGCTGGATGTCCAACACCAAGTATAATTAGGTATATGAAAATAAGGGAGGAGATCTTTAGTGAGTATTTGAGCAGAATGGTTCTCTTAGTCTTTTCTTGCTAACTGGAAGCATGCATTGTTGTGTTAGTTATTTAACTCGTAGCACACCACCAGATACTTGTAGCTCAAATTTCTAATTGATGAGGTACACATTATTCTGGTTCTAGGGAAAGATGTTGAAAATCGACCAATTCAACTTCTGAAGAGCAAGTGAAAAGACATGATCGACTATGAAGCTTTGGTAAAACAGAAGGTTACTATACCTTTTTCACTAATCAGTGTATCAACAATTTGCATTACAAATTATGACACTCACTGACCAGTTTCTTGGTGAATGTCATGACAAATTGCATCTCCAAAGAAAGCAAAGTCAACAAAGAAGAGCATATTGCACAAGTGAGTGTGAAGTTCTTCAAGCATATAGCAGTATTTCAGATTTATTCCTGTGGGGGATTTGAAGTCATTGAATTTGAGTTTAGTTTATACATAAGGAAACCACTTGGCATTGTGGAATAGGAAGTCTATTTGTCCATACACATTGTGATATTTATATAGTCATTCATAAACTCTATATCACTGGAAGGAACATTCTTCTAATGTTCGCGCAAAACCCAAAACAATCTTCATCTATATACTATGGGTAGGAACAAGTATGTACTGACAATATGTGTAAAACCCAAAAAAATCTCCATCTATATACTATGGGTAAGAACAAGTGTGTACTGATAATACATAATACTCCTGTTCTCAACTATTCAAATGGATCAACGAATACATTTTATTGACAGATTTTTTAGATTCAGATATATAAATATATATATAATATCAAGAATAATTTAATGGAGAATGTAAATGGAGTTTCCAAAAGAGAGATATAAAATAACAACGTCGATGGGCTCAAATAAAAGTTAAAAAGTAACTCCCTCTGGTGTAGGAGATCTAGTACTACAACAAACAAAACCAGTGTCATGAGCCTTAATTGACTCTAAACACTTCAAATCAGAAGTTCTACACACTTTCAAAATCTTATCCCAAGAACCAGAATAAATGTAACCATTACAAATAGCCAAATAAGAAATACTGTCAGCATGTTCAACCTACTAAAAGAAAGCAAGGAACAAAACAAAGGACAAGCCAAAAACACATTAACGGCGAATAATCACATATAATATAAAGAACAATAAGGTTGAATAGAACATACAGGCACACATTACAAATATAGATTATGATAGAAAGTGATAATACCGTGTCATTCAAAGGTCGAACGCTAGTTGCAAGCGAATAAAACCGCTCCTTTGAATCCACAACACAAGAGCCAAACATTAAACATTCGGACAGGGCATATTTTCATTTA
Source organism: Capsicum annuum (assembly GCF_002878395.1). Classification (NCBI taxonomy): domain Eukaryota; kingdom Viridiplantae; phylum Streptophyta; class Magnoliopsida; order Solanales; family Solanaceae; genus Capsicum; species Capsicum annuum. The sequence goes on from NC_061112.1 coordinate 57,742,099, forward strand.
ATGTATATATTTGTGCCACTTAAACTATATGAAAAATAAATAAATTCAAAATATATACGTTACCATAAGTACAAAAATGACAAAATGAAATGCTTAAAGATAGTAAACCTACCATTTTGACTTATTAAATCCAAACTCGATGAATGCCCAAAAATCAGTGTTCATGCCTGACAGGTTATCAATTCTTCAATGTCACATATGAAAGGATGATTTTAGTAAAAAATGGTTTTGGCTGCACCCAAATCAAAATCTGTCACATATGGAGATTTGACTAACTATCCTACAAATTTTTATCTAACCAATTTTTTAGGAGTGGCGTCCTTAACTTCTGATTCTATGGAAGATGACCTAGAATTCAACTCGGAAGCAACATCACTAATGTCTAATTTACCGCCCTTTTTCCTCGTAAATTATATTGATTTTTTTAGTGTAGAGCCTTTATTTCAGTGGAGAGCCTTTACTTTTAAATGAAGAAACACAAGTATATTATTGTTCATCATGCTGGAAAACAGAGAAAAAATTAAAATTTCATAGGAAAAACAATCATAAGGTAATAAAGAAAATGAAAAATAGATCTTATAGATATCTAAACATTACAAATTATTGAATCAACATTCACAAACTTCTTAGTTCCATCAACATAAGAAATCATGTCTTTGGTATCAACATTAATACCACTAAGCTCCTATTTTAAATCACAAACACATTATAGTGAATTAGTTTAAGGAAAGAAGCATGTAAATTTGTATTTGAGACACTTACAGATCTCTCAGCTTAAGTATTTTTGACATCAGGAGATGTTGGCAAACTATAAGAGGATGCAAACACACTAGATATAACATTATTGATTATTGTATCAACATCGCCATAGTAATTAGTGCCATCAATGTTGTCCCCAGCAACTTCAATACCACCAAAGCCCTATTGAACAACAACAAAAATTATGCATCAGTTTAAATAAATAGATTAGTAAACAATTATCATTTTTCTTGATGATAAGAAGTCATTTGTCATTGGAGATATGTTTCTCACCCAATTGACTTTCTTAGGAAATCTTGCCTCATCTTCTGATGGTTTATTAAAAAGCAATTTGTTGTGCAGATATATTATTGTGTATAATTGTTCCTATTTATAGTTTGAAATTAAGGAATCATTTATAAATAATACAACCTTTTTCAATTTATGATGATGTTTTAGAATTATGGTTTTCTTTTGGACAGACTTATCATGACATATGTTTTCAAAATTTGGTTTTTTGAAGGGTATAATTATGGTCGATTTACCTGTAGTTGAAAATAGATAGAAGATTTTGAGAACTCTCCTACTAAAGGATAAGGTAGTAGATCTTCAACTCCCACATTCTTTTCCTATGATGGAGAAGAGTCAATAAGAGAACAAAATACAAGTATAATAAAACAGATAATAAAAAAAGGTAAAGTTGATTTGCTCATAATTGATGTTGTAACATCTCAATTTTTAAAGCAAGCGTGTAAATAACTTAAAGGAATTCCTTTTTGGGATTTAGCTATTTTTCCTCTACAACTAAGCTCCTTAAATATCCGTTGGAACTCAGCTTTATTATGATCAGCCAAATGTTGTAACTAATAACAAAGTAGAATAGCTGATTACAACTTCTGTGGATAGAGTTACGAACATGAAACTTAATTTCAAAATCAAAGATATACTGCATAATTCATAAGAGAGTACAAGGAACCCCATTTTCTTTATACAAATAGTCCATCAAAGAAAGTTTGTGTAGTGAAAATTTCAATTTCTGATTCAAGATGGGCAAAGAGTAGCTATGAGATCAAATAAGGTTTAAAATTAAACTAAAGAAAGAAGCAACAACTTTGTATAGTCCAATCAAACGAGAATAGGAATATCTTTGTGATGTGGTTTAACATCCTTCTGTTTAACTAATACTTAATGGACTAATAATATAAGGACTGGATTACCTGATTCTTTACCCGTCTCATTTCTTCCATGTTTAGAGGCCTCAACTCAATTAATATTTCTTCTGCGGCTTCTTTTTTCTTATCTGAATGACCTTCTGCATTTTTTCTTTCTTTAGCTCACCGCTTTTTATCTTATGAGGAAGAAGAATCAACAAGAGAACAAAAAATATGCGTAATAAAGAAGACAATTAAAAAAGTTAAAGTTGAAGAAGAACAATTAGAAGCTAGACATATGTATTACCAAATATTTCTTCCTAGGAACCTAAGTCATTATTTAGTGCATGTTAGAAGGATCATTAGCTTGGCTAATATTAGTGGAAGATCCCACGTGCATTTGTTTTTTATATGTCAAAAGGAAACTTTCAAAATGCTCATTCACCTTGATGTAGTAAGAAAATAAAATATAAGTATGACAGATTCTCCTTGACCAATTTAACAAATTTTGAGAAGACTAATAAACAAGATAGCACAAGTAGTATAAGGTCACATATACAATTTGAAGAGTAACCAATTTTCTTCACTAACCTTTGCACACTGTTTAGCATTATATTCGTAATTCTCACAAACAAAACATGGTTTATTACGTCTAGCTGAAGTACAACTAGCTATAGTGTGACCCTCTTTACCTCAATTATAGCATGTTCCATAATTCTCACAAGAATATAAAAAGGCAAGGAAGGAAACTATTTACTTACAACTCTCTCATTTTCAGTAAGTTTGTAAGGATCATCAGATTGATCATGAACCATTGGATCATGACTTGGTTCAGCTTATAGATTATCCAGTGGTTTATCTAATTGAATATCTCCATCTGCTTTAAGCTTTCCCAATAGTAATCTTTTGGTTTCAAATAATTTTGACTTCAAAATTTTGTTCTAATCTATAATCTTTTTAAACTTCTTCAAACATATGCATCAGAGTTTTTGCATAATCTATTTAACAGATAGGTTTGTAAGATAGATTAGAGAAAAAGAGCTGATGCATACACCAAGTTTCTCATTTAAAACATTAAATCGCTTGTCTTCACTATTATTATTACTTGGCAGCTCATGCTCTAGTGAGAATACATCAACCACCACCTTTCTATTAATTAAAAAAAATTAACATAACTAAGAATTACAATAAACATATACTGATTAAATCAATAAAATAAAAATAAAATAAGTGTAGATACTTACCGAAGAATTTGATATGTTTAAGTGAAAAAACTTGACCACCATTGTGTATTATGGAGTATACATGCCACATAACGCAACATAAGAGGATATTTTTTTCAGAGACTATCTGCACATTTTTTTCTATATATTTGGGAAAAATATCCCATGTCCGTACCATAAAGGCATATGAAAAACCAATAAGCTGGTATGATGCTCTGACAATGGTTTTTATTGGTTCAATGAGATTTTTAATGAACTTAAAATTTCATCAAAAGATAATTCACCGTATCCAAACTCTCTACACAAAGTTTCATCCTCCAATATCATAATAAATTAGCATAAATGACACGCGTCCTAAAATATAAATTTCAGGTAGCTTAACAACGTCTAAATCATTTTGGACTTCAGTTTTCCTTGTTTCCATAAAAGTTTTCAAGTCCTCCATTTTTAATTTCTCTGCGCCATCAAAGTAAGTGTTCAACAGATGACAACCATCTCCTTTTTCCCTAGATGATGCTAATATATTACTTGAACTTTTAGTTAACAACCCAATAACAAGACCAAAAACATCAAGTGTAAACTCAATGTAACTTCCCTGGACATAAAATGCCAATGAATTCTTATTGTTACATCTTACTTCCGATAAAATCATGCAATGTAAAAGCATACCGGATGGATTTAGATTACCTAATTGCATGAAATTATCAAAAAGACCTTTCTCTAACAATGACAACTGATTGTCATCCAAAAATCTCATTATAGTTGTGTGATAATTTGAATCTCCTCTCCAACGGAGGTTTGATTTGAATCAATCATTAGGATCAATAAAGTACTCAACATGATTTGACTTGCTAGACATACTTTACAAAATCTGTAGAGTTATAAAGATAAAACAACTTTTAAATTAAAAATTAACAATAAAATAAGAATCAAGCTGTAGAATGAAATTTATCAAATAAAAAAATTGACCTAATGGCTACACAAAACACCCAAAATTCAAATCTAAACGGCCTAATGACTAGACAATAATGAGCTCAGTTAGTAGAGAAACCACCCAAAATGTATTTTCATCAAGGTGATGTAGATAAAAAAAATAGAGTTTATAAATTAATCTATGCATTATAGAATATGATTCACAGAAGAGGAAAGTGATTTTATGCTCCAAAAAATTGCTAGGTAACAAATTGTTCAAGTGCATGAAATAAAATTAAGAAAAAATGAGAGAGAATTACCTAAAGTGCAGAGAGATAAAGGACAAAAATCCAAAAGACTAAACGTAGAATGAGATTTCTCCAAAGGGAAGGAGAGAAATCGGAAGCTCAAGCTTTGAGATGAAAATTGTCCTACCTTGAGCTTTGGGTAGTGGGAAAATATATTTTTAACTTTATTTTTTTGGTACAAAATATACTATTGGAATGACCCGAGACTACTCCCTAGTCGTCACATGGGGCATGGAACCACAAGTGATCCCAAACTAACCCATGAACTGGCATACTATTAAGCAACTGAATTATAACATAATTAATAGTTGTTCTGCCGTGTAGAAATAAAATCATACTAAAAATATAAAATAGATACTATACTGGTAAAGATTTACAATCTGATAAATTTGAAGAGTGAAACTGGAATTACATGGCTGACTCTGACTGGCATCTATAAAGACTCTACTCTACTGACTATAAATAGCTGAGACATGCCTCCAACTACCACTAATCAATACACATAAAAAAAATTAATTATACATGAACTAAAACTATCTGGAGTTCCCGAAGTAGGAGAACTCATCACCTACTGGCTGGAATCTTCAACTATCTGATCATGATGTGTAGGCTATAACTGATACCTATAGTATGAGACAATGTACCATATATATATATGGATCAGAACTTCTATAATGTACTGAGTATGCAGGGGTGAATGCAATAAGTAAAACTGATTTCACACGTAATTGTAAAACATGCATGCTAAGAGTAAGTAAACTCACCAATAGGCTGGAATAAACTGAAAACTAAAATTTCTTAAAACATGAGGGACAAACATTCTCTGATAACATGGTGAATCTCTAAACTTAGTTTCTTTAAACTTGCTTTAATGATATAAGTATAACTGAAGATGAAATACGATAAGACATAGATACTGTATTAATACTGGGTCTAAAACTACGTGATGTAGAAAGACATAATTAAGGATTTGAATATACAATCACACTGAGAAAGAATACATAAACATACTGACTTATCTAATTAATTGAATGTCTATTAGCTCAATACTGGGTATGTAAGATTGAACTATACTTAATTTGAATAACGGGACTGAAATTGTAGAGTATTATACATATGAGACAAGGACTGACGGAGTAACATGAGATAACTAAGCAAGAATTCGTGAAAACTGTATTCTTTGATAATGCAACACCAAGCGTATAACATGATTCTAAAATAATCTGTAAACTGAGGTATTGAAATACTAATAACTGAATAACCAATAACTGTACGCTATGGTTAAGCAAACCTAAAATTGAACTGAGTTACTGATCTAGTTACTCAATTGAGATTGTGACTGAGACTGTAACTAAGATGATAACTGAGACTATAACTGAAATTGTAACTAAGATCACATTAACACTGTATAATGAGTTCTAAAATCTTAATGACTGATAGCTGAGTTTACTGATACTGTATTACTATTAACTAAGTGAATGTTTTTTATAGTCTTGATTCTGTAGAACTGAACTAAGTTCTATACTGAGTCTGTAACTGAAATAAAAATTGTAGGAAGTAATCATCTAATCGATATGCCCCTCTCTATATGGATTGAGGTCCAACCTGTAACCTCAGCTGGAAGGGTGTCAGTACTGCGCCACGGGTAAAGACAAAACTGTGAGTTAACCATCTCTGACAGGAAGATATGTTATCAACCCTCGCTTGTAGAAAAACTCATATGATATGTATCAACCCTAATATGGCAGGAAGATATCTCAACCTACGCTGGCTACGTAGTTCTGTAATGTAGGGATTGCTACTAAGGGTCAAACCCTCTGCTGGCAAGAATTCCCCCATCCCTGGGTTCGCTCGGTGCTGATTCCTACTCCTAACTGAATTGACATTGACTGATTTCTAGACAGTACTAGGCTTGACTAAACTGGTACTGATCGTATTATCTAACTGAATAGAACTGAGTTTACTGGGTCCTACTGACTGAGGAAATACTACTGAGTTCTGTTAACTAACTAATTTCACTAAGTTCTGAACTGAATAATGAGCTGAGAAAATGACTGATTATTAAGTACTACTATTCATGACACTACTGAGACTGTCCTGTAACTACTATAGATCTAGGTAAGCAGCTAAATTTTTGGGTATTAAATACCCCTAGGACTCGATAGCATGTAAAGTAAAGCATAACATGATCTTGAAAAGATAGCCATAGTCAATTGTTCACAATTCATTCACTGAGACATTTTATCAAACACTTGGAGGTTATGGACTTGTACATGAGTGAGAACATATGGTAACGTGTCATGATTACCCTTTTCAATTCACATGGGCATTCTATGAAGCATGTGGAGATTAATAATTTAATATGGCGCAAATCGCAAAATACATAGGGATCATGAACTTGGGCATGGAAATATCTTAAGCATGGGAGCATAGCATGATTACATAACTAAGATCATGATTTGGGGAATTCACATGTAATTCGCTTGGAATAGGGCATGAGCGTTTCATTAAAACATGTAAACTTCATAGCTTGAACGTAAGAATGTCTTAAACATGAGGGAACAATAGAGTTACATTACAAAGTTCATAGATTGGGGATTCATATTGAAATTGACATAATCATGATATGAGAATTCCATCAAACATGTGGATGACAAGAATTTAAAACATGGGAATATTGCTAAACATCATGAATTTAGGTTCCATCATGAAAATTTAATTGAATAAAGCATTGAAAAGTCAAATTCATAGCATGAGAAATTTAAAATCTTGCATGAAATCACACATGGTCTGATTTAAATTAAAATCACCATGAAAAGATGAAATTTAATTTTTTTGGACATACAAACTACCATAATAATGAAAAATTCATCCTTTAATTAAAAGAAAAGAGTTTTAGGGCACCATGGCTGAAAGAGGACCCATGGATGAATTCCCACATAACTTAAAGCTTAAATCTTGAAGGATAAAAACAATCTTAAAAACATTCTTGAATTATGAAATTTGAGTTCTTGCTTTTCTTGAAGAAAAATTGATGAAGTTCTTGGTGTTCTTGAGGAGGCTAGGGTTTTTCTTTAAGATAATAGATAAATAATTGAGTGTAGATTGCTTTTGGGGGCTGAAATTAAGTGTTATGGGAAGATTTGAGTGAGGGGAAGTAACCAAAGTGTCTCTAGACCCTTTAGAAACTGAATTTTCATGTGAAACAGTTTCGTAATGCGCTGGCCGATGCATCGGGTTACTGCCTCACAAGAAAAATGCCATAACTTTTCGCTTGGGTATCGAATTTTGGCGAATTTGGTATCATTGGAAAGCTAATTGGACTATCTACGGTGGTTGTTGGGAAACACAATTCCATGTATATAAAAAGTTATACACGTTTAAAGTAGAATCGAATGCCAAACTTTGGACGAATCAAAGGCTCTAAGCTCAACTTTATTCTAAGTGATTCTTATGCATATTTTTCACCTCAAAAGCAAATAAAAAATAAGGATAAATATCATGAAACTCATACTTGCATGGTAATTATTTAGATCATTACTTATACACATAGGAATAATGGTTCAAAGACTAGCTCAAAAATGCGGGGTATTACATTATCTCCCCCATGGGAATATTTGTCCTCAAAAGGCTGGTTAGACTGAGAGTACTGTACGAAGGTAACTGAGATCTTATTCTGAACATTACTGACTTGGAAAATGATTACATAATTAGTTTTGAAACATGATACTTGAACTGAATATCATGAACTAAACTGATTTCTTAAATACATACAATGACATATGAATGATTGTAAGGCTCGGATAGAAACGAGTGAGTCAACTGATGAGTAACTATTACTTCAAGATGGATCCTATTTTGTGGAGAAAAATGAAAGGTTTATGACATGAGTACTTGGGGTATTACAATAAATCTTCCGCTTGGGATACTTCATCCCCCGAATGATACTGACTTGGCTGAAATACTAAGGAAAGACTGAGAAGATGCACGAAAAACATATGGACTGAATTATTACTGAATATCTAGGATCTAAAACTGATGCATATGCATAAAATGATCTGAATTCAAAATTTGCATGAATGTGAATTACCTCATGAATAGGAAAGATGGAAAACCATAAAAATTTCTTTGTCTGTCTACTAGACTGCATTGCAGTTTATATGGACTGAATCATACTGAAATCTTACACTCAACTATATATTCCACTTGTACACCAACGTCACATTTAGGCCTATCTTCATTATCACATATGAACTTGCAGGCAAACAACCAAAAAATCATCTTTCTCATTTTATGTAAACCACTATCCTTAAAACTTTTATGCACTAGCCAAAAAAACACACACATAGAATTTCAATTAATCATGACATAAGGAGTGGTCATTGAAAGTTAGAATATGAGGGCTTGAGACATGAAACAATAACTTTGGCACTCAACTAAGGCCTGAGGAATAAAGTATCAATGACATGAATTCGTTAGAGAGGTCTGGACGGAGGACATACACGACATAATCTGAATTTCACTTATCATTAAGAGTGTAGCATGAGCACCTGAATATGAACATACTATGAAACATAAGTACTTGAGTCATGAGCTGCATGACCTAAGTTTGGAGTACATGATTTCATGGAACATGATTCGTACTGCTAAGTGAACTAGAACTCCTCATACTAGAAACTGAAAGCGTACATGGTTTTTTTATTAAGTTCATGAATATGAACCGTGATGAGGGAGCTGACATGTTAGGCATCTGTAGATATCAGGATGATTAAAAAAATTTATACTGAGATATGAATAGGTTGGGAATCATCCTCCCTTATTATTTTTCTACACATACTGGCACTACTACTATAATCTGAGAGCCTGACTTGGTCACTTGTTCTATCATCACATACTTACACTCTTTTCGACAAATACTTGCCTCATTAAATGCATCATCTACTGTTGTTTCTTCATAGACTACTAATATCATATCTCCTAAGCCATATCCATACTATCATACTTAATTTCAAATCAATAAACTTAAATTCTGACATGCACTGTTCAAGCCTATTGATTTACCTTTGGTACAACTATTCCATGAATAAATAATCTGCTCATTATGGATAGTGCTATCCTAACTCTACTACTACTAAACTTTTGAGTTCATGATTCTAACTCTAGATCACATATTGTAAAAGAAATTCTGAGAGGGGATCTTAAAGCACATCCAAATTTTCTTAATGTATGATTTTGATGAACATGAATGATATATTTCAAAATTTAGGGCATAAGGGCACTGATGGGATACTTTCTGAGTCAACATGCAATCCCATAACCATCTGTGGGGACTGGCTGAGGAAACACTATCTATAAGGACTTAAGCTTTACTATTTCTATCGACTCAAAACTAAATCAGAGTTAGCATGAATAGATCAAGATGAGGATCTGCATAAATTTCTTAGATAATACTTCTACTACATAATCTGAGACTTGAAAGAAGGGGAAATATTTCCTAAATGCTTTGTAGCCTCTCAAAGAAAAGTACAGACATTTTCGTACCGTTCTGCAGGGCTCTACTAGACACGGATTCATAGACACCCTAGGACACTTGAACTCTGTACTTTGATACCAAGTTTGTAAAGATCTGAGACTACCCCCTACTTATCACATGGTGCTTGGAACCACAAATGATTCTAAGCTAACCCATAAACTGGCATACTGTTAAGCAACTGAATTATAACATAATTAATAGCTGTTCTGCTGTGCGGAAACATATTCATACTAAAAATCTAAAATAGATATATATAATACTAATAAAGATTTACAATTTGATCAATTTGAAGAATAAAATCCGAATTACATGACTGACTCTAACTGACATCTATGAAGCCTCTACTATACTGACTATAGATAGCTCGGATATGCCTCCAACAACCACTAATCAATACAAATGAAAATAAATGAACTATACATAAACCAAAACTGTCTGGAGTTCTCGAAGTAGGAGAAATCATCACCTACTGGTTGGAATCCGCAACTGTGTGATCATGATGTGTAGGCTATAACTGATACCTACATTATGAGCCAATGTAGAACATACACATATATGTGGATCAGTACTTATAGAATGCACCAAGTGTGTAGGGGTGAATGTAATAAGTAAAACTAATTTCATACATAATCATAAAACAATCATGCTAACTATAAGTAGACTCACCAATAGGCTGGAATAAACCCAAAACTGAAATATCTTAATGCATAAGTGACAAATATTCTCTGATAAGATGTTAAATCTCTACACTTTGTTTCTATAAACTTAATTTAATGATATAAGTAAAACTGAAGCTGGAATATGATAAGACATAGATACTGGGTCTGAAACTACCTTATGGAGACTGACATAAACTGAGGATCTAAATATACAATCACACTGAGCATGAATGCATAACCATACTAAATTATTTGATTAACTGAATATCTGATAGCTGAATACTACGCATATTAGGCTGAACTGTACTTAGTCTGAATAACAGGACTGTAACTGTTGAGTATTACGCATATAAGATAAATACATACTGAGTAACATGAGATAACTGAGAATGAATTTATGAAAATAGTATTATTTAAGAATACAAGACTAAGCGTATAACATGATTCTAAAATAGTTTGTAAAGTGAGGTACTGAAATAATACTAATTGAATAACTGATAATTGTATGCTATGGTAAAGAAAACGTAAAATTGAACTGAGTTACTTATCAGATTACTCGTCTAAGACTTAAACTGAGACTGTAACTAAGACGGTAACTCAGACTGTAACTGAGATTGCAACTAAGATTACATTAACACTAAATAATGAGTTATAAAAACTGAATGACTGATATCGTAGTTTACTAATACTATATTACTTTTAACTAAGTGACTATATTTGACAGTCCTGATTTTGTAGAATTGAACTGAGTTCTATACTAAATCTATAACTGAAAGTAAAAATATGGGAAGTAATTATCTAACCAACATGCCCCTCTCCAAATAGATTGGGGTCCAACCTGCAACCCTTGTTGGAAAGGTATTAGTACCGTGCCACGGGTAAAGATAAAGCTGTGAGTTAACCCACTCCGACAGGAAGATATTTTGTCAACCCTAGCTGGTAAAAAAACTAATATGAGATGTATCAACCTTAGTTTGGTAGGAAGATATCTCAACCTATGCTGTCTACGTAGTTCTGTAATGCACTGATTGCTACTAAGGGTCAAAGGCTTTGCTGGCTGGAATGCCCCCATCCCTAGGTTTGCTCGGTGCTGATTCCTACTTTGAACAAAATTGACACTGACAAATTTCTAGATGGTACTAGGATTGACTAAACTATTACTGATCATGTTGTCGAACTAAACTAAACTGAGTTTACTGGGTCGTGCTGACTGACAGAATACTACTAAATTTTGTTAACTAACTGAGTTCTTTACTGAATACTGAACTGAGACTATGATTCATTATTAAGTACTACTATTTCTGACACTACTAAGACTATTCTGTAACTACTGTAGATCTACGTAAGCATCTAGATTTTCAGGTTTTGAATACCCCCAGGACTTGATAGCATTAAAAGTAAAGCATAGCATGATCTTGAAAAGCATAGCCACAAACAATTATACATAATTCATTCACTGAGACATTTTATCAAACACTTGGAGGTTATGGACTTGTACATGAATGAGAATACATGGTAGCGTGTGATGATTACCCTATTGAATTCACATGGGCATTCTATCAAGCACGCGGAGATTAATACTTTAATATAGGGCAATGCGCCAAACACTTAATGATCATGAACTTAGACATGAGAATAGCTTAAACATGGGGGCATAACATTATTACATAACTAAGATCATGAATTGGGGAATTTACATGTAATTCACTTGAAATAGGATATGAGCATTTAATCAAGACATGTAAAGTTCGTAGCTTGAACGTAAGAATGATTTCAACATGAGGGAATAATAGAGTCACATGGTAAAGTTCATAGCATGGGGATTCATCTTGAAATGGACTTAATCATGATTTGAGAATTCCATTAAACAAATGGATGACATGAATTTAAAACATGGGAATAATGCTAAACATCATGAATTTAGGTTCCATCATGGAATTTACTTGAATAAAGCATGGGAAATTCAAATTCATAGCATAAGGAATTTAAGATCTTGCATGGAATCGCTCATTGGCTGATTTGAATTAAAATCACCATGAAAACATTAAAGTCAATCTTTCTAGAACATACAAAATATCATAATAATGAAAAATTCATTCTTTAATTTGAAGAAAAGTGTTTTTGGACTCCATGGGTGAAAGAGGACCCATAGATGAACTCCCACATATTTTACAACTTTAATCTTGAAGTATAAACACAATCTTGAAAGCATTCTTAAATTAGGAAACTTGTGTTCTTGCTTTTCTTGAAGAAAAAGTGATTAAGTTCTTGGTGTTCTTGAGGAGGCTAGGGTATTTTTTCAAGAGAAAAGATAAATAATTGAGTGTATATTGCTTTTAGGGGATGAAGTTAAGTGTTATGGGCAAATTTAGGTAAGGGGAAGTGACCAAAGTGCCCTTAGACCCTTTAGAAACTGATTTAGTTTGTGAAACAGTTCTGTAACACGCTGGCCGACGCATTGCGTCGCTACCACGTTGGCTTACTATCTCATATGGAAAATGCCATAAATTTTTGCTCAGATATCGGATTTTGGCAAATTTCATATAGTTGGAAAGCTAATTAAAATATGTATAGTTTGGTGGGTTTTGGGATGCAAAATTCTACGTATATAAAAAGTTATATACATTTAAAGTAGACCCTTGTAGAATTGAATGCCAAACTTCAGACGAATCAAAGGCTTTAAGCTCAAATTTGTTCTAAGTGATTCTTATGCATATTTTTTACCTCAAAAGAAAATCAAACATGAGGATAAATAGCATATAACTCATATTTGTATAGGAATCATTTAGATCATAACTTATACACATAGGAGCAATGGTTCAAAGACTAGCCCAAAAAATGTCGGGTATTACATTATCTCCCCCTTGGGAACATTCATCCTTGAATGAGACTGGTTCGATTGAGAGTATTGTACGAAGGTAACTTAGATCATTTTTTGAACATGACCGACTTAGAACATGATTACATAACTAATTCTGAAATATGATACATGAATTGAATTTCATGAACTGAGATAATTTCTTGAATACATGCAATGACATGAAAATAATTGTAAGGCTTGGATAGAAACAAGAGAGTCAGCTGATGAGTAACTATTAATTAAAGCTGGATCCTATTTCGTGAAGAAAATAGACAGGTTTAAGACATGAATACTCGGGGTATTACAATAAATCTCCCCTTTGGGATACTTTGTCCCCCTAAAGATACTAACTCGGCTAAAATACTAAGGAAGGACTAAGATGATGCACAAAAAACTTATGGACTGAATCATTATTGAATATCTAGGATCTGAAACTGATGCATATGCATAAACGGATCTGAATTCAAAATTTACATGAACGTGAATTACGTCATGAATAGGAAAGATTGAAAACCATAGAAACTTATCTGTCTGACTGCTAGACTGGATTGCTGGCTATACGAACTGAATTATACTGAAATCTTACACTCAAATATACATTCCACTTATACACCGACATGACATTTAGGCCTATCTTCATTATCACCCTTGAACTTGTAGGAAATCAACCAAAAAATCACCTTTCTTATTTTATCAAAACCACTATACTTACAATATTCATGCACTAGCCAAAACACACACACACACACATAGAATTTCAACTAATAATGACATAAGGAGTCGTCATTGAATGTTATAATATGCGGCATTGAAACATAAAAGAATAACTTTGACACTTAATTGAGGCCTGAGAAATAAAGTATCAATGACATAAATTCCTCAGAGAGGTATGAACTAAGGACAAACACGACATAATCTAAATTTTACTGATCATTAGGAGTGTAGCATGAGCACCTGGATCTGAACATACTGTGAAACATAAGTACATGAGTCATGAGCTGCATGACTTGAGTTTGGAGTACATGATTTCATGGAACATGATTTGTACTGCTGAGTGAACTAGAACTCCTCATACTAAAAACTGAAAGCGTACATGGTTTTTTTTATTAAGTTCATGAATATGAGCTGTGATAAGGGAACTGACATGTTAGGCATAAGTAGATATCGTGATGACTAAAAAACTTTGTACTGAGATAAGAATAGATTGGGAATCATCCTCCCTTATTATTTTTCTACACTTACTGGTACTACTACTATAATCTAAGAGCCTGACTTGGTCACTTGTTCTATCATCACATACTTACACTCTTTTCGACAAATACTTACCTCATTAAAAACATCATCTGCTGTTCTTTCTTCATAGACTACTATTATCATATCTCTTAACTCACATCCACTCCATCATACTTAATTTCAAATCAATAAACATAAATTCTTGAACGCACTATTTAAGCCTACTGATTTACCTTTGGTACAATTATCCCATGAATATATAATCTGCTTAATCTAGATAATGCTATCCCAACTCTACTACTACTAATCCTCTGGGTTCATGATTCTAACTCTAGATCACATAATGTAAAAGATATTCTGACTGAGGATCTAAAAGCACATCTAAATTGGGATTAATGCACGATTTTCATGAACATGAATGATATATTTAAAAATTTAGGATATAAGGACAATGATGGGATACTTTCTAAGCCAATATCGAATCCCATAACTGTCTATGGGGACTGGCTGAGGAAACACTATCTATAAGGACTTAAGCTTTACTATTTCTGTCGCCTCAAACCTACAACATAGTTAGCATGAATAGTGCAAAATGACAATTTGCATAAATTTCTTAGATAATACTTTTACTACACAATCTGAGACTTGAAAGAAGGGAAACATTTCCTAAATGCCTTGTAGCCTCTCAAAGAAAAGTACAGACGTCTCCATACCATTCCACAAGACTCTTCTAGACACGACTTCATAGACACCCTAGGAATCTTGAACTCTGTTGTTTGATACCAAGTTTGTAATGACCCGAGACTACCCCCCTAGTCGTCACATGGTGTTTGGAACCATAAGTGATCCCAAGCTAACCCATGAACTGGCATACTATTAAGAAACTTAATTATAACATAATTAATAGCTGTTCTGCAGTATAAAAGCATATTTATACTGAAAATATAAAAAATATACAATACTAATAAAGATTTACAATCTGATAAATTTGAAGAATAAAACTGGAATTACATGATTGACCTTGACTGACATTTATGAGTCCTCTACTATACTGACAATAGATAGCTGGTATATCCCTCCAACTATCATAGATAAATACACATGAAAATAAATAAACTATACATGAACTAAAACTGTTTAGAGTCCCCAAAGTAGGAGAACTCATCACCTGCTCGTCGAAATCTGCAACTATCTGATCATGATGCATAGGCTCTAATTGATACCTACATTATGATACAATGTAGCTCATAAAAACATATGTAGATCAGTTTTTCTGAAATATACTGAGTATGCAGGGGTGAATGCAATAAGTAAAAATAATTTCATACGTAATCGTAAAAGATGCATGCTAAGTTTAAGTAGACTCACCAATAGGCTGGAATAAATTGAAAACTAAAATATCTTAAAGTATGAGTGACAAACATTGCCTAATAAGATGGTGAATCTCTACACTTGGTTTCTAAGAACTTGCTTTAATGATATAAGTATAACTGAAGCTGAAATATGATAAGACATGGATACTGTATGAATACTGGGTCTGAAACTATGTGATGGAGACTATCATAAACTGAGGATCTTAATATACAATCACACTGAGCATGAATACATAAACATACTAACTTATCTGATTAACTAAATGTCTGATAGATAAATACTGGGCATGTATGACTGAACTGTACTTAGTTTGAATAATGGGACTAAAACTGTAGAGTATTAAGCATATGATATTAGGACTAACTAAGTAACACGACATAACTGAGCATAAATTTATTGAAAATTATATTATTTGAGAAGTCAAGACCAAGCATATAACATGATTCTAAAATAGTCTATAAAGTGAGGTACTGAAATACTGATAACTAAATAATTGAAAACTATATGCTATAGTCAAGTAAACTTGAAATGGAGCTGGGTTGCTCATTTTATTACTCGACTGAAACAAAAACTGAGACTGTAACTAAGATGGTAACTGAGACTGTAACTAAGATTGTAACTAAGATCACATTAACATTAGATATTGAGTTCTAAAAACTAAATAACTGATATCTGCATTTACTAATACTGTATTACTGTTAACTAAGTAACTATATCTGACAGTCCTAATTCTGAAGAACTGAACTGAATTCTATAATGAGTCTGTACCTAAAACTAAAACTGCAAGAAATAATTATCTAACTGACATGCCCCTCTCCAAATAGATTGGGGTATAATATATAATCCGACTTGGAAGGGTATTAGTACCATGCCAACGGTAAAGATAAAGCTTTGAGTTAACCCTCTCTGACAGGAAGACATTTATCAACCCTCGCTGGTAAGAAAACTAACATGAGATGTATCAACCCTAGTTTGGCAGGAAGATATTTCAACCTACGCTGGCAACGTAGTTCTGTAACACAGGGATTACTACTAAGAGTAAAACCCTCTGCTGGAAGGAATGCCCCCATCCCTAGGTTCGCTCGATGATGATTCCTACTCCCAACTAAATAAACACTGGATAATTTCCAGACGGTACTAGGGTTGACTATACTATTATTGATCGTGTTTTCTAACTGAACTAAAGTGAGTTTACTGGGTCTCGCTGACTGACAGAATACTACCGAGTTCTACTAACTGTTTGAGTTCTATGAGTTCTGAACTGAGATTATGACGGTTACTGAGTACTATTATTCGTAACACTACTGAGACTATTTTGTAACTACTATAGCTCTAGGTAAGCAACTAGATTTTTCGGTATTGAATACCCCTAGGACTCGATAGCAAGAAAAGTAAAGCATAGCATGATCTTGAAAAGCATAGCCATAGCCAATTGTTCACAATTCATTCACTAAGACATTTTATCAAACACTTGAAGGTTATGGACTTGTAAATGAATAAGAACACATGGTAACGTATCATTACTACCCTATTCAATTTACATGGGCATTCTATCAAGAACGTAGAGATTAATACTTTAACATGGGGCAATTCTCTAAACAGATGGGGGTTATGCACTTGGACATGAGAATATCTTAAACATGGGAGCATAACATGATTACATAACTAAGATCATAAATTGGGGAATTCATATGTAATTCTCTTGAAATAGGACATGAGCATTTCATCAAAACATGTAAAGTTCATAGCTTAAATGTTAGAATGTCTTAAACATGAGGGAAAAATATAGTTATAAGGCAAAGTTCATAGCTTGGGGATTTATCTTGAAATTGACTTAGTCATGATGTAGAAATTCCATCAAACATATGGATGACATGAATTTAAAACATGGGAATATTGCTAAACATCATGAATTTAGGTTCCATCATGGAATTTAGTTGAATAAAGCGTGGGAAATTCAAATACATAGCATGAGGAATTTAAAATCTTGCATAGAATCACACATAGGCTGATTTGAATTCAAATCACCATGAAAACATGAAATTCAATCTTTCTGGAACATACATAATACCATAATAATAGAAAATTCATTCTTTAATTAAAAGAAAAGAGTTTTTGGGCTCCATGAGTGAAAGAGGACTCATGGATGAACTCCCACAGACCTTAAAGTTTTAAGCTTGAAGGAGAAACACAATCTTGAAAGCATTCTTGAATTAGGAAACTTGAGTTCTTGTTTTTCTTGAAGAAAAATTGATGAAGTTTTTGGTGTTCTTTAGGAGGCTAGGGTTTTTCTTTGAAAAAAAAGATTAATAATTGAGTGCATAATGCTTTTAGGGGCTAAAATTAAGTGTTATGGGCAAATTTGGATGAGGGAAAGTGACCAAAGTTCCCATAAAACCTTGAGAAACTGAATTAGCGTGTGTAACATTTACGTAACGCGCTAGCAGACGCGTCGCGTCACTATCGTATCGGCTTACTACCTCACACGGAAAATGCCATAACTTTTCTCTTGGGTATCGGATTTTGGAAAAATTGGTATCGTTGGAAAGATAATTCAATTATATAAAATTTGGTGGTTTTTTAGATGCAAAATCCTACATATATAAAATGGTATGTATGTTTAAATTATACCCTTGTAGAATCGAATGGCAAACTTTGGACGAATCAACGACTCTAAGCTCAACTTTGTTCTAAGTGATTATTATTAACATTTTCACCTCAAAAGCAAATAAAACATGAGGATAACTATTATGAAACTCATATTTGCATGGGAATCATTTATATCATAATTTATAGGAATGATAGTTCAAAAACTAGCCTATAAATACGGTGTATTACAACTGTATTAATCTGATGCTCTGAGTTTTGAGATGAAATTTGTTATAGATTTAAGATGAAATTCGTCCTACCTTGAGCTTTGTTCAGAGGGTAAATGTATTTTTAAATTTATTTTGTTGGCACAAAATGTACTATATTAATACAATACTTTTGAGCTTTGAGATGAAATTTGATATAGCTTTGAGATGAAATTTGTCCTACCTTTAGCTTTGTGCAAAGGGTAAATGTATTTTTAACTTCTTTTTTGGTCAAAAAATATATTTTTAACTTAAACTTGGTGCAAATAAGTTATGTCATTTAAAAAATAATTGATTTTTTACTAATAATATACCTCAAATTGTGCCTCTTGGGCAAACGTTAACACTATTAATCTGTATTAAATTAGTTAATGTTCTGCAAGAGGCAAACATTGACCCAATGAAATAATTTATGCCACGTGGGTAATAGTAGACATTATTTATTTATATCAGCATAATTTTACAATTATGACAGATTCGAGAACAAATACACATTCTCACGATTTGTATCCAAAGGTCACTTAGACATTGAAAAATTGGATTATGAAATTGCGAAACACAGTTTTTGAATGGAAGATGCTTCTAGAACTAGTTTTTGATAGGGTCTATCTTAGATCAAAAGAAAGAACAACCAAAGTTAGACCCCAAATAATTTATTTTGGGCGGAAAGATCCCCAATTCTTCATTAATCCACAAGACCTATGTCTAACGTACGGTGTCTAGTTTTATGATATCTAACACAGAGTCCACCCAAATAAAAGTTATGCACCATGGACAAAAGTTTACATTGCCTTAGTCTGTAATGATTTGGCAGATGATGTATAACTCTTGCCCGAGGGGCATGACTTTGAAATCACAAAAGAAAAAGTTATGCCCCATGGGTAAGAGATGACTTAACTTTAGTCTGTTATGATTTGACAGATGATCTATAACTCTTGACCTTAAGGCAAGACTAGAAAAAAGTACATAAGCAAGAGTTGACACTACTTTAGTATTTAATGATTTAGTAAATGATATATTACTCTTGCCCAAGAGGCAAGACTTTTAGATAACAAAAGAACAAGTTGTGCCCCATGGACAAGATTTGACACTAGCATAGTTTGTACTGATTTCACAAAATGTATCTTATGAATTTTTCAAAAAGTTAATGTATGAGAAATAATTTTCACCATTTCACTATGTCTAACTTATGAGATACTCTTAACAAAAGTTGATAACTCAAAAAAGAGAATATATCATGACCTTTATATAACTTAATTTGAAAAAAATAAACTCACAAGTAAAAAAGATCAAGATAAAAATTTAATACCAAAAAGTCAAAAGAGCAAGTATTAAACTAATAAGAAAAAATAATGAAATAATTTACAAAAGGATAAAAAAAACGTGGCAAATTAGTTGAAAGTAAACACCATCAAATATAACTTGAGTGACCATCTTTAAACTTTATAAGGAAACAAACGATAAACTAAAATCCTCTAAAGAATTTTCCACGTCTCCAGCGGTAAGAAATTCATCTTTTATGGAAATATGATCAGAAAAATCTGATGGCGTTGGAGTTATTAGAGTAAAATTTGGACCATAATCTTTATTTGATACTTCACACTGCTTTCTTTTCCTACAAAGGAAGTCATTAATATTTTTAGGAGGGGTTGAAAGATCAATTTCTCTTCTTTAAAGCTTGGCCAAAATCTGGGAACTAGTTTCAAACTTGATTTTATATTCTAGAATAGGCACATTTTGTTCCTACATTTCATCCACCCCATTGAAATTTGAAATGTCAACTCTTTGTCTGTCATATCATTTATGTAATCCCTGAATAAGCTCCACAATTGAATAACACTTGGATTCTAGAGACTATATAAAAAAATTAATAATGCCAACAACACAATTATTGATATAACGATGCTTTTTATATTGAATAATAAATCAAATGTGAAATTTACCATAACACGGTTCATAATCCCATCTAAAAAAGTATCAAGATGAGTCTTAATAGAAGATGTCACTCTCTACATGAAAATTACAAAAGAAAAAGAAAGATTACTAAAGTAAGTTAGAAAATCAACATTGAATTATGATTTGAATGGTAAAATAATAAGGATATATTCTATATTATAGAAAAAGAGAGTGAGACAAAGTCCACCCAGATAAATGTTATGCCCAATCGGCAAAATTTGACACAAGCACAGTCTTTATTGATTTAGTAAATGAACTATAGAGGAAAGACTTTTAGATCACAAAGGAACAAGTTATACCACACAGGCAAGAGTTGACATTACTAATTTGGTAGATGATCTATAACTCTTTCCCTAGAGGCAAAACTAGAAACAAGTCCATGAGCAAGAGTTGACACTGCCTTAGTCTGAAGTCCATTAGATTCAGTTACCCAACTTTCCTGCCTACTTCAGCAAGCGCTAGAGACCAAGTTAAGCCAAAAGGGTAAATTAGAGAAGCTGTGCACAAAGACAACTCTCTCCTAAAAGCGAAGCAATAATCACAAAGTGGAAAATCGAAAACCTACTATTAAGTGCTTATTATATATAAAGATGGAGGCTTATAAGCACAATGGCCAAAGAAAAGGACCAAAAAGGATAAATATGTACATTAATACAAATAGTTTGCCCAATAACATAATCTTCTCACTCTTTTTGAAAATAAAAACCTTAACTCAATAAGCTTCTAGTGATTCCACTTTTTATTTCTCATTATAAGTCCTGCAAAGTTTTAGATAAATATAAGAAACATTTTATGGTGTTCCTTTCTCTAATTGATTTTCTTTACACACAAATGAACAAAATCAACTTCTTCTACTAAAAAGAGGTCCTAACTTCTTTATTCATTTTCTAGTTCTGTATGCTTACGTAATTTAAAGGAAGCCTTAACATGGTGTCATTCTTAGAATTAATTCAACATTGTTCAACTAATCAACATCAAAACATAACTTAAACCAAAATAGAAAAACATATTTAATACACTCAATAAAATCATAAAATTTCCTTGTGAAAAGATTTTAACTATAACAGGGTGAACAACTAAATGTTCTATTCTTAGCCTTCTAAAGCTAGTCATTCTCAAAATTCAAGTCTGTAAACCAAACTAAACACACTCCTTTGAGAGTAATTGCATTATATCGATTATCAACCTGCAATATTTTTATTATATTCAAACATAAATATAAAAAGAAAAACAATTACAAGAGCAAGCATTTTCTTGTTGCACCCAAGAGTAAGGGTGTAGGACTGTGGTCAATGAAGTGTTTGAGAACTACGAGGTCAATAATTGTGCCCCATGGACAAGAGTTAACATTCCCTTAGTTTGTACTGATTTGGAAGTTGATCTATAACTCTTGCTCTAGAGGCAGGACTTATCCCACAAAGAAACAACTAGCCTTAATAGATAAGAGTTGACAGTACCTTGTTTTGTAATGATTTGATAGATGCTCTATAACTCTTTCCCTAAAGGAAAAATTTAGACACTAAAGGGATAAGTCCATGGGCAAGAGTTCACACTGTCTTAGCCTTTAATGATTGTAGATATTGTATAACTCTCTTTCAAGAGGCAATACTTTTAGATGACAAAAGAATAGGTTCTGCCCCAAGGGTAAGATCAAAACTAGCGTAGTCTATAATGATTTGAAAGATGATTGAGAACTCTTTCCCTAGAGGCAAGACTTTCAGCCCCCAAAAGAACAACTTATGCGTAATGGGCAAGAGTTGATACTAGCTTAGTCTGTATTAACTTAACAAACTATTGAAAATTTAAGACTTGGAGTTTACTATTTCAAGCTTGAAAAAAAATGATAATATTTTTAAAACTTGATTATATCATATATTACCTTTTTGTATAGAGATTTACATTTTTTACTATAATTACTACACAAGTTACGAACAATCTCTAAATTTTAAAATTGTTTTCTTATTTTTGATCTATAAATCTTGGGATTGGCAAGGCTCGAACGACGTCAAACATTCATAATATAAAAGAAAGAGAATGACAAAACTGACTGACATAGCATCATTCCAAACTCAAAATTCTCTAACGAGATTCCTACCTTGATAAAACTTACCTCGCCCACAACTTAAAATCTTGTCCGGAAAGGTCTTTGACCAGGCAGGGAATAATCTTACCAGATATTGACAAGAAACATTCAAAATATTGTAATGACAATATTATCATTTTTTAACTGAGTATCTTTAGAACAAAATAGAGTACGCTAAAGGAGAACAAAGCCAAACCCACTTTGAATAAACCATAAACTTCAAAGAATGATAACATAATTGATTATAGTAGCACACATAAGAGGTAAATGAAAATTTAAACATTTATTATGATACTATGTACATACACATTCGACCAAAGAAAATGTACTTGACTAGTTTTTCAAGGCCTATCTAAGTAAGTTTACTTCTTAGAATTAGGCAAATATTGCAAATTTACCCATAAGATTTAATATCCAAACATAGAGTATGATTTCAAACATATGATTTCAAACATTTCTCCTAATTGTACCTCATTGTGAGCTAATTCTCAGGTTATTTTAGTTTATAAAATTTGAACAAAGTGGTTTCATTAAAGTTTTTAAACAAACTTAAGAGAAAATCCCAATTATTGGCATATTTGAGTTCAACATTCATCACTTGTACATAATATTATTTAGTAGATGATTTATAAATCTTGACATAGACGCAAAGACTTAGCCCCCATAGAAACAAGTTATGCCTCATGGGAAAGAATTGGCCGTGCCACATTGTCTATTAATTAAGCAAATGCTCAATAACTCTTGCCCTGTAGGCAAGACTTATCCCAAAAAGAAACAACTAGCCCCTATGGATAGGAGTCAATACTACCTTGTTCTATAATGATTTGATAGATGCTCTATAATTCTTCTCCTAGAAGTAAAAATTACCTCTGAATAAATATATTTAAAGAAAGATAGAGTGACAGAGAATACCTCATTGGTAAAATATATAAAAAGTGAAGTTCCAATTTTTTTAGTATACTAATAGATATTGACGTAAAATACATGTAAATGAGAAAGTGAATTTAGTAGAAACTTACATCAACAATGATGTCAATTAAGTTTGAAGGTAAAAGTCCCAAAGAATTGGAAGCAACATCCACGGAGAGACGCTCTATTTCTTCATCAGAAGCAACATCCATCTTTTTCTATTTATCGAGTTTAAAAATTTGAGAGAAGTTTTATGAAGAGAAAGAGGAGCAACGAGAAAGAGTATTTGAGAAAAATAAGGAAAAAAAAGAAATAATAAAAACCAAAAATAAAGGTTAAAGACAAATGAATTTAAAAAATGAATAAATAGATAGTGCTTGACAAACAAACAGAAAAAATAAAAGTTGAGACAAATGAACTGAAACATAAAAATTAAATTAAAGAATAAATAAAAAATGTTAAAGTAATAAAAGATATAATTTAAGGGACAAATCAATATGGAAAGTTTAAAAATATATCTGGGGTGTAGATGGGAAAAATTGTACTTGTACTGTACTTATAAAGGAAGGAAGGCTAGTCATTAAAGACTCTTCTTATTGGGATCAAAAATCTAAAGCCACCCAATTTGGGTCTATGACATGTAATTTCCTGGAAAATATGTATGTTCTTGTAAAGTTTGACCCAAAATATTACTCTTTAAATATAATTCATAGAAATTCTAGTTTAAATAAGATAAAATTCAAATTGATTTTGAAGTGTTTAATATTATTTTATTCAGCTTTGGTAGATTTAATTATACAAGGAAATCCTATACAAAATCATATATTTGCATGAGTCTTAACTCCTAAATCCAAATCAAATATGGATTGCAAGGATTTTTTTTGTAGATTTTTTTTAATGTTTATATATTTTTATTAGAAAAATAGTGAAAAGACAATTTTTTCTAAAGTAAAGACTTTTAATGAAGGGCAAAAAGTTCAAATCACTTTTCTAAGGGTCTTCACCCTTTTAATATATTGTAGAGTATAGATATAGATATAGATATAGATATAGATATAGATATAGATGAGCATTTAAATTCTTTTATTCAATTATCACCACAAATGAAATTTGAAATCAACTTAAGTCATCATAAACAATCAATAATCAAAATAAACAAACAAAATAGGATGATTAAGTTAAAATTAATAATAAGTTAATAACTAAACAAGGAAAGTAATTATGTATATGTAATGACTTGATTCTATGAACCTTTTTCTTTTATGTGTTTTGATTAGTTACCTATTTTTGTGGTTGTTAAGTGTTATTTCTAGGGTATGGGAAGATTGACATAATTTTCGATACTATTCAGAATGTCTTGTTAGATTTTATAATATTTAGAGGTTGGAGCGGCCTCCTAGTTGACTTTGGTCAACATTAGTTGTTCTATATATCTTATGGCAAAATGGATTGTGCTAATGAATATGTAATATCAATTTTGAGTTGGTAACGCAGTTGATTCAATTTATGGCTTTTAGATATCAATGTGTTCTTGATTGGAGAATTAGTAAAATTGTGTCTCAGGGGTCAATTTTGTAAAACCAATCTATTTTCAACAATATGATGTTGCCATTGAGTCTGAAACATAAAATTTAGTTAGTAGCATATTTCATTTGCCTTTACGGGATTCCAAACAAATTTTAAGTGGTTCATAAGCAACTTAACGACTTAGCAAAGTTGCTGATGCAGATGTATATGGTTAGCCTCTTAAGCAGCCAAAACGGTAGCTTCTTAAGAGGCTCATGCACTATTTTGGAAGACGTAGTGGATCCATTAGCTACTACTAAAGCATAATTTGACCTCTTTAGGGTTCACCCCTTAAGCGGTAGGGGACCATTTTAGCAGTCTCCACTTAAGATACAAGAGACTATTTTAGTGGTGTCGTGCGTGGGGCTGGACTACATTATCGGTTAGCTCTTACTTAAGTAATGACCAGTTTAGCGATCATTGCTAGGAAGGCATAAAGACCTATTTTCTTGATTTTTCTTTCATTTTTGAGTTTTTGATCTTTAGAATAAGAGAGTTTTAGATGATTTATTCCATTCTAGAGCTCAGGTAATCCTAAAATTTTTTTCTTTCAATTATTTTAAATCATGATTTCAAATTAAAATTTGGGGATTTTTGACATGAAAGGCCTAAAAAGATATTTCTTTGATTAACACCTCATTTTTACCCCATTTTTACTTTGGTTTTCTCCCATGGCTTTCTTTAATCACGGGTAAAGTTTTTCCAAACTAATTTTTTTGGTTTTACTCATATGTTTGAAAACCTATTTTGGGGATCTATTTTGGCCTCGACCTGAAAGTAAGCAATATGGGTATCGTTGACTTTATTTTGACAAAGAGGTTCTATATTTGTATATTTTAGTAATTTTGAGGTTGTTCGAAAGGGGACAACTTTATGTCATACGACTTTAGGCTTAGAGTTTAGCGTCACGTGGTAAACGATTGCTTAACTTTCATCAGACTGGGTTGGGTGGTTAATATATGTGTGTGTGTATATATATATATATATATATAAGCAAGCTATAGGTATGCGTAATAATCATAAGAGACACATTTCAATGATATTATTACTATTGAATGCCTTTGTTGTGGCTTATATTATTGTTGTTGGTGATTTGAGATGATATTTGCTACGTGTTTCCATTGTGGGAGCTTTATCTGATATTATTGTCCTTGATATGTATTGGTTGCTTTCATTATGATAAAAATACCCAGTTGAGGTTAATGTAATATAAATGATGTACGGGCATACTTATTCCAAGCGTTCATTGCTTATACTAAATTATGAATGGTGGACATATTGAGTATATTTTGAGCTCACATGTACATGTATTGAATGGATCTAAAATCTTCATACTGGTTTGGTTATGAGAATTATATCCTCATAGTAAACAAACATTCATGAAACATTAGTACTATTGCAGAAACAACATTTTTGATAAAAATGAGATACTTATATAAAACCATGAGATGGAGAGGAGATATAGATAATGAGATTAGGATTGAGTATTCAGAAAGTATAAGGATTGTGAACCTCCATGGATCCTACCTAGAGGAATTGAGGCTCAGTAGGAGTATATGGAGGCTATGCAATAACCTCAATCATATCACATCATCATCATCATCGTTGCATTTCATACATCATATATCTTTACTGTTGTGCTTCTTGTTTTATCCAATACACATCTACTCCGTTTCTTGCATATCTATTATCTTGTTATGTGTTATATTTGAAATATTAGTGAAAATGGTGTGAGTAACTATTTGGGATATTTTATGATTACAAGTGACGTGCTCATAGTATGTATTTAGGTACCTTAGTTTCTACTTTACTCACTTGACCTATGATACGTACTGAGTGCAAGTGAACAACACTCATCCCTAATATGCCCATTCAGTATAGATCTATCTATGAGTGCATCTTACAGAAGCTGAAATCATGCGGTTTATCATTGACATCTTTAGATATTGGCTTCTCTATGCCTTTGGTCAACCTCAGACTTCATCCTATTCAGTTTATGACTTTGTTTTATATTTAGAGACAGACTTATGGTTTTATTTTGGATTTAGCTGTATTTCTAGTTCTGAGTTATATTTAGATTGTTTTGTAAAGACCTAATTTTTGGTGATATTTGTGAAATATTTTTTTTTATGTTATTTTCCATTTTACCCATCCCTATGGTTACTTTGTGATATTTCTGGGGTATGGGGATAATGACGTGGTTCTTAATGCATTTTGGTGTGATTTGTGCGAGATTGTGGTTTTTAATGGTTATATAGGTTTTATAGTTG
>NC_061112.1:57772728-57810644 GCF_002878395.1 Capsicum annuum
TTTGTGCGAGATTGTGGTTTTTAATGGTTATATAGGTTTTATAGTTGACTTTGATCAATATTTATTGATCTATGCATCAGATGGCAAAATGGACTACACCAAAAAATCTAAAACATTTATTTTAGGTTTGTAATATGGTTGGTGTGGTTTTATGACTTTTATATCTCATTTTGACCCTCGGTTCGAAAGGTTTTGAAATTGACTTTCGGGGGTCAACTTTGTGAAAATAATATTTTTTTCAAAAATTTGATATCGCCATTGAATTCGAAGCATCGAATTTAGTTTATTAGCATAGTTCATCTACGTTTTTGAGATTTTGAATGAATCTAGAGGGGTCCACAGAGACTTGAAATTCTCGAAGTCTCTAGATGGTGTACCACAAAGCTGGTGCACTGCTTAGGTGACACTTTCGTCATTTAAGATACCTGGCTTGATAGCTAAAAAGTCTCCTAAGCGACCCTAGGCTCGCCTAAGTGACTATCTTATATAAGACAACCTAGTCGCTTACGCCACAAGGCAGGTATCACCGAAGTGACACCTGGTTTCTTAAGTGATGTCCACTTAAGTGACCCAGTGGCCACTTAAGTGATGCCTGAGTCAGTTTAATCCCTATTTTTGCAATATTTCCCCATTTTTGAGACTTGGAGCTTGGTGTTTCGAGTTTTGGGGAAATTTATTTCATTTTTAAGCTTTGGTAAGCTCCGAACTCCTATTTTAATTACTTTTCATTTACTTTTCTTTGATTTTCTATTTTAATCTTATTAAACTTAGATTTAAAAGTGAAATTTGAAGATTTTGGCTAGGAAGACCTAAAATTGGTAATTCTTCGAGTTAAACCCCAATTTCAACTCATTTTCACTTGGATTTTCTTCTATAACTTCCTTTAATCAAAAAAAATATATTTTTGGACTAAAATTTAAATTTTACCCTTTTTTTGAATAATCCATAAGGGGATCCATTTTAACCCTGACCTAAAAATGGGCATTATGGTTGTCATTCTCTTTCTTTTAATGTGAAAATTCTATATTCGTGTATTTTAGTTGGTTTTGAAATCTGTTTTTGAGGGAAAGATTGGTGTTGAAGGCTTATTGTAATAGTTTTCACCATTTGAGGTAGGTTATGGCTAAACTTTTTTTAGACTATAATGGGTAGTTAGTATTGGTGTAAAATTATGTTATGGGTGTGGGAACTTATCATGAAATTGGCTATTAATATTGTGTTATGCCCGTGTGGTGGCCTATGTTGTTGTTATTTGGTGGTATTGAGACAATATCTACTATGTGTGATCGTGTGAGGTCTTGTATGATGTTGTTGACCTTATGTATGTATATTTGGTGGTATCTTTCTGGTGAAAAGCGTAAATTTTAATTTATGTGGAATCAATGACATATTGTTGTGTACTTTGCTCTATTGTCATATGATTACATTGGATTCATGGATTGCTGGCATATTGAGTGGATTTTGGCTCACATACTTGATATATTGGTTGGATTTGGAAATTCTCATTCTGTTTAGTTGTAACCATTGCATCCTTATATTATATGCACTTGGAAACATTAGTACCACTGTGAAAATACTGGAAGCACTGGCTTGTGACATCTTTATAGACCCTCTACCAAGAGATATGCTGGAGAGGAGTCATGGATCTTGGTATTGGATATTGGATTGTAAATGGGTTGACCAACCCCCTATGAGTCCTACCTCGGGAGCATAGATTGGTAGGTGTATACGAAAGTTGTGCACAACCTCGAGCACACATCATCATCATCATTATCTTCATCTTAATTGCATCACAGAAGTTGAGCTTATTCTGTGTTGTATTATTATCTTTGATGTAATATCTTTCTATTTGTAGTTCTTTCTTATACTTGTATTGACACTACCCGAAACCATGCCATTTCTTATCGGCACCTCAATCCCAAGGGTTAGACGAATCTCAACCAAAAGATAAGATAGCGGAAAGCATACTGCAAGTCATAACTTACACATGTATAAACACTTCATTAGATTCGTCAAACTAGCCATTACACCCAAGTCCACAGTCATCCACAGTACCTCTATACAAACCGTTGTTTAGAAATGTATATGTCGGGACAAGCCCTCGACAATAGCCAAACCAAGTCAAAATAAGACTAAGTCTAAAGATAGGAGACCAAGAAGGAATGTCTTATAAAGTAAGGAAGATCACCACTTCAAAGTCAATTTACGAACCACTTTGATCACCTAATCACTTTTTAGGAAGACAAGATAATGCTCCGGTCCCTATTTCTCGTGGGGACATAGCGTCTGGAGAAGCTTAGCGGTTGGAGTGCTAGTATGTAACACAAGAATAATGATAAAATAAAATTATCATCACAAAATTTTCAATCAAGATTCTTAAATACATAATCATGCATATAGACAACCAAAACATGTTCATATTATTCGACAAAGGAAACTAGACTTAGCAAGGATTCTCATTTCATTCATTTGCATGTCACGAGGTGTATGAATCAGACTTTCCATACTTATAGATTTAACATTTCTCACTAAGGAAGGGAATAGAATCATAGACAATTCATTAGACAAGGGACTCAATCCACAAACCAATCATTGGTCTAGGGACTCAAACTACTAGTCATTTAAGTAGGCGAGAGACTCGAACCACAAGCCATACCATTGGGCAAGGTACTCAAATCACAAGCTATTCCCTGGACTAGGGACTCGAACCCCTAGTCGTTACCTTAGACGAGGGACTCGAACCACAAGCCATTCATTGAACTACGTACTCAAACTACTAGTTATTACATTGCCCTTGTTAGACGACATTTGAACTCTTAAAACCATTTAGTTCATGCATTAACATCCATTCAGTCCATTTCACATTTAAGGACTTAGACCATTTTCCCACATCTACAATATACAGGGCCATAGGGTGTTCATGGGAGTATTCATCGATTAACCACTTTATTAGACCAATGCTTTTATCAAATCATCATTCAATTCAAATTATTGTCATCAAAACCCTTACAAGCCATTCAAGCTTCGTTAGCCTTTTTATACTACACTTTAGTTCCAGACACAATTCAAATTCATGCTTAGGGACTTGGACCCCTTTCTTAACTATTAACCCAACATGCTTATAATTTAACATATTACATGGGTAACAATATCTTTAACATAACATTTATCAAACAGTCAAACTCAATGGGACATTGCCCTAGTTCAGAATATCATTAATATATAACTAGACATCTCATTTAGACATTTTCACAAATACCTTATTTGCATACCTTTATAAAAACTAAATTCATGGTAGAAATCATCACGATTAGAGTTAATCAAGACCCACATGTTATACTACATAAAGAAAGCACCCACATGTGCAAAGCATTACTAATGAAATGTATAAACACAAGTCTAGGAAAAAGTCAACATTATTAAACATTAGGAAACAAAACCCTTTTTGTTTGATTTCAAAATCATCATGTACACTTACTAATACAAGTTTAAAACACATGGTGTTAGATTTATTTATTAAGGGGAAGAGTTACATGCCTTAAAAAACTTGATTCACCAAGAGTCTTGACTTCACTTTGCCTCTTGAAGATCACCCTTGAAAACCTAGCCTCCAAATCTTCACATTAAGAAAGTATTTAGGGTTTTGATCCCTCAAAATGTATGTTTACAAGGCTAAAAACACTTATATAGTGAGGGTACTTAGGGTTTTGGATGTAGGAAATGACCACAAGGTCCTTAGTTAAAAGATGGAAAATGAGCCCCTGCAGGGGCACGACTAACTTAAGGAACCGTACCATAGGGTACGAGTGGTACCCTAATTCATTACCTAGGCTTATCCTAGGTCACCTGCACTGTTTAGGGTATGAATACACACCTTTGAGTCATTTCCAAAGGTTACGACTCATGCACTAACTCGTACACATCACCCGTACAAAAAATAATTGACTTTTGATCAAGGCATCACTCGATATGATTTGTCTTGGTATGACTCGTACTTAAGGTACGATTGGTTGGAGGCACACTCATTCCTAGGACAATGAGTGACCCTTACCACATTGCCTAGGGTAAGAGAGAGGATGGAGAGAAGGATATGACTCGTATCCAAGGGGTACGACTCATGCCCCTAGTCATACCTAGACTAGTGACATCAAATGAAGAAAATTCTCAATGGTTCAAAGCCTAGGTATTTCAATTCTCCCACACTTGGATCATCCATTCTCAAATGACGGGTAAGGCAAACATAAACACAAGTTAACACATTATCAAAAATTAAACAAACCTTTAAACAAGTTAGAACAAAGCATACAAGAAGGATACGACACACATCACAATCGTTCTTACTCAACCATTCATTTAATTCACTATAGGGTTCACACCCATCATTTGCCAAAGCCACTTCACTCTTTCAAATCCTAGTGACTCGAAACCATTATCTACCACAAACATAAGTCAAATAAAAATTATTATGACATACCTCAATCATGAGTTTCCAAAATTGCAAAAAAATGCGGATACTTGGACTTCATGTCCTCCTCCGCCTCCTAAGTATCTTGCTAGGACTTTTGGTTCCTCCATAGAACCTTCACCGAAGCCACTTCTTTTGTTTGCATCTAGAGAACTTGCCGTCCAATATCCTCATCGAGATTTCCTCATAGGACAAAGATTCCGAGATATCAATATCCCTCAATGGAAAAACCAATGAAGGATCACCCACACATTCCCGCAACATAGAGACATAAAATATCGGGTGAATGGAGTTCATGCTAGAAGGCAACTCCAGATCATAGGCAACATTTCCAACCCTTTTCACAATTAAGTTGGGACCAATATAACGGGGACTAAGCTTCCCCTTTTACAAAACTACATCACTCCCTTCACGGGAGATACTTTTAAGAATTACCAATCGCTAACACTAAACTTTAACTCCCTAAGCCTCACATCCATATAGGACTTTTGGCGAGTTTGAGCGATTTTCAATCTACTACGAATCACCTTCACCTTCTATAGAGCTTAGTAAACTAAAAAGGGGCCAAGCAACTTACCCTTCCCAACTTCATACCACCTAATAGAAGATCAACATCTCCTACCATACAATGCCTCAAAAGGGGCCATACAAATGCTAGAGTGGTAACTATTATTACAGGCGAAATCAATCAAAGGCAAGTGGTCATACCAAGAACCACCATAATCAATCACACAAGCCTGCAACATATCCTCTAATGTTTGGATAGTCCTCTCTACTTTCCCATCCATTTGCGGGTGGAAGGAAGTACTAAGGCAAACTCTAGTACCTAAACCTTTTTAAAATGACTTTTGAAAGTGGAATGAAAATGGAGGACCACGATTCAAGATAATCAAAACCAGAGCACTGATCAACTTCACAATCTCTACAAGATACTATTTAGCATAATTTTCTACCGAGTAATTAGCCCTCATGGGTAAAAAGTGAGTGCACTTGGTCATTCTATCAACAATGAAAAAAATAGAATCATATTGATTCCGAGATCGAGGAAGACCAGTAATGACATCAAAATTTAGTACATCCCACTTCCATTTGGGTGGTAAGAACTTGAACTTCTTTTGAGTCAACTTAGTCAATGGGGCATCTATAGTCGAGAAAATCTCTACAAATCTTCTATAGTAACTAGCTAGACCCAAGAAGCTCCAAATATCTATTGGAGTCGTTGGTCTAGGCCACTTCTTAACCACCACAACCTCTTGGGATCTACCATGATCCTTTCACTAGAGATAACATGACCAAGAAAAGATACGACTTTTACACAAAACTCATACTTCAAAACATGGAATACAAATGATGATCCTTCAAAGTTTGCGACACGACATGAAGATGATCGACATAATCCGTCCCACTCTTAGAATAGACTAAAATATCATCAATGAAGAAATTGACAAACATGTCTAAGAATGCATGAAAAGCCCTATCCATCAAGTCCATGAATGCTGCCGAGGCATTGGAAAACCCAAAAGACATGACAAGAAAATCATGGTGACCATACCAGGTTCTAAAGCCAGTCTTAGGGATATCTATATCTCTAATTTTAAGCTGATGGTAACCCGATCTTAAATAAATCTTAGAGAACACTTCACACCCTGAAGTTGATAAAATAAATTATATATCCTAGGAAAAGGTTACTTATTCTTTACGGTCACATTATTTAACTGAGTATAATCAATGGTTATATGAAGCGAACCATCTTTCTTGCGAACAAATAGCATGAGAGAACCCCAAGGAGACACACTAGGATGGATATGACCTTTATCTAAAAGTTCCTTCAATTGTTCCTTGCAAATCCATTCTATAAGGAGGGATAAAAATCAGATGAGTTTCTGAAACAAGATCAAATCGAAAATCAATTTCCTTATTGGGAGGAACACCGATAAGATCATTGGAAAATACCTCAGGAAACTCATTAACTACGGGAATAGATTCTAGATAAGGCTCTTTCAAGCTAGAATCTTTAACTCGGATCAAATGATACAAACACCTTTTGAAATCAACCTTTAGGATTTAAGATAAGAAATAAATCTTCCGTTAGGCGCTAAGGAACCACCTTCCCATATAATGACTGACTTATTAGGTAATTTGGACATGACCCTATGGGGCCAAAAATCTCGGAAAACATAATAAGAATGCAACCAATCCATCCCCATAATGACATCAAAATTGACTATGTCTAACTCTATCAAGTGTATAAGAGTGTCTCTACCATCAACAGATACCACAGAACCCCTATAGACCCTTCTAACAATCATAGAGTCTCCTACAAGGATAGAAATAGAAAAAGGAATGGATAGACTCTTGGGACCATAATCAAGATGCACAACCACATATAGGGTCATATAAGAAAGTGTAGACCCTGTATAAAGTAAACAATATACATCACGGGAGAAAAATCTCAACATATCCATGATATCATCAAAATCATAGTGAGTAGCAAGTGCATACAAACGGTTTTGGCCATCTTCGGTGCCAAAAACAGAAACAGAAGTAGATATAGCACCTTTTGGTATAAGAGTGGATGGAGTAGCAATAGGGACCCTTTTGTCCCGAGGATCCGCCTGAGAGAGGCACTCATGCTATATGTGCTCTATTTGAAAATAACTAAAACATGTATTATACCTCTTTTCACACTTACCACGATGACTTTGACCACAAAATCTATAAGGAGGGCGGGGTAGAGCTGACTAAGCACCACTAGCCTGGAATTGGGCACCCTGTGGCCGAATCTCACTACTAAATTGAGATCAATGATCACCTGATGACTTTGGGTAAGTAGAGTGAGCACTAGCCATTGAGAAGGAACCCAAACTCCCCTACTTCTTCTGTGGCCACTTACCCCTATCTCTACCACTAGGCTTAGAAGACCTGAACTTCTTTTCTTTCCTTTCACTAAACTCATCTTACTCTTTTTTCTCTCCATCCACTTACTGCATATACATAATCAACCTAGAAATGTCTATATTTTCAATCAACAAGGTTGTCTTTCTCTTTAGGACTGACTCATAGGACAATCCTGAGACAAACTTACACATCCTAGCCCTTATGATAGAGACTATCTTAGGAGCATACCTTGACAATTGATGGAATTTCAAGGCATACTCATTAACAGACATCGTCCCTTGCTTCAAGTTCAAAAACTCTTCCACTTTTACTTTCTTTAACTCTTGAAGAAAGAAGTTGTCTAAGAAAGACTCAGAGAAATCATCACACATGGAGAAACTAGCATCAACACCTCTAGATTATTACCATCCTTCATACCAGTGGTACGCTATATCTTTCAATTAGTAAGATGCAAACTCAAGGGACTTAACCTCCAAAATATGTATGATTCGAAAGATCTTCTCCATTTACTAAACAAAGCCTTAAGGATCTTCATTGAAATTTAGATTCGTAAACATAAGAGGGCTCAACCTCATGAATTGTCCAATTCTTTCAGATTCAGAAGAAACAGTAGACGGAGCACCACACTCTGATTCAAAGGATACCAATTGAGTCAAAAGGTTGATAGAGCGATAAAACTCAGCATTCGTAGCATCTCTTTAAGGTGACAAAATAGGAGGTCACTCTCATAGTTAGGGTTGGTAGGGACATATGGAACCCCAAAAAGATAGTCAGATGCCGCAGCCCTAGCCTAGGTATGAACTCTAAATATTGTACGAGCTTCATCAACAGGGCCTTAGTTAGGGCAGAAGTATTTGCCTGAACCTCAAATCTCCTTGGAGGCATGATCTGAAAGATAGAAAAAGAAAATTAGAGAAATCCAAGACCTTTTACTCTATAGCTTGAGATTGAAATACGAGAAAGGGAAACTTTTCCTAAAATATTTCATAGCCCTTCTTTTATAAGTGTGGCGTGCTTTATTCCCATAAAAGAGACTTTACTTAACAAGGTACTATGGACAAGTAATTAACCATAAACCTAGGCTCTGATACCAACTTGACACGACCTGAACTAGGCTAGGACATATGGGCACCTCAAGCCCACATGAACTAGAGGTCCCCCCGATAACCCAACCTAATCATCAATATAAATCAAAAGGGTTGGATGAGTCCTAACTAAAAGATAAGATAGTAAAAAGCATACTACAAGTCATAACTTAAACATGTCTAAGTACTTCATTAGATTCATCAAACTATCCATTACACTAAGTTAATAGACATCCACAATACCTCTATACAAACTAATATTGAAATGTATAAGTTGGGACAAGCCCCTAACAATAGCAAAACCAAGTCAAAAAATGAGACTAAGTCTAAAGATAGGAGACCAAGAAGGAATCTCTTCCGAAGTAAGGA
This sequence comes from Capsicum annuum, assembly GCF_002878395.1. Classification (NCBI taxonomy): domain Eukaryota; kingdom Viridiplantae; phylum Streptophyta; class Magnoliopsida; order Solanales; family Solanaceae; genus Capsicum; species Capsicum annuum. Next base: position 57,781,546 of record NC_061112.1, read on the forward strand.
AGCTCACCACTGCAAAGTCAATGCATAAACTGCTTTATCACGTAATCACTATGTAGGAAGAGAATATAATGCTCCGGTCCCTATGTCACATAGGGACATAGCATCCAGAGACAGTAAGTGATTGGAGCGTTAGAATGTAACTCAAGGATAAGGATAAAAAAATCATTTTTTAAAGCCAAGTCATTACATTATTTTCAACCAACATTCTTAAGTACATCATCATACATATAGACATATACAACATGTTCATATTATGCCACAAAGGAAACAAGACTTAGCAAGCATTCTAATTTCACTCATTCCCATGTCACGAGTTGAATGACTCAGGATTTCCATACTTATTGATTCAATATTTCTCACTATGGAAGGGACTGAAACCACAAGCCATTCATTAGGCAAAGTACTTGAACCGCAAACCAATTGTTGGACTAGAGACTAGAACCACTTGTTATTTCTTAGGGTGAGGGACTCAAGCCATAAGCTATACCATTAGGCAATAGACTCAAACCACAAGCTATTTATTGGACTAGGGACTCAAACTACTAGTCGCTCCCTTAGGTGAGGGACTCGAACGACAAGTCATTCATTAGACTAGAGACTCAAACCACTAGTCATTACATTGTCATTAATAGATTACATTTGAAATCTTAACCCCTTTTAGTTCATTCATAAAAATCCATCCAATTCATTTCATATTAAGGACTTGAACTATTTACCCACTTCAACATGATACGGGGCCATTGGTTCTTCATATGAGTATTCATCGATTAACCATATTATTAGACCAATGACTTCATTCAAATCATCAATCAATTCAAATTGTATTTATCAAGACCTTTACAAGCCATTAAAGATTCATTAGCCATTCTATACCACACTTTATTTCCACACACAATTCAAGTTCATGCATAGGGACTTGGATCCCTTTCTTAGCCATCAACCTAACATGGTTATAATTTAACACATTGTTTGGATAATAATATCTTTAACATAGAATTTATCAACCATTCATGCTGATTAGGACCTTGCGCTAGTTCACAACATCATCAAAACTTAACTACACATCTTATTAGACATTTTCACAAACACCTTATATGCATACCTTTATCAAAACTAAATTCATGGTAGAAATCATCAAGAATAGAGTTATGCAAGACGCATATGTTATACCACATACAAAAAGCACCCACATATGCAAATAATCATCAATAATATGTATAAACACAAGTCTAAGCAAAAGTCAACATTATTCAACATTAGGCTACAAAACCCTTTTCCTTTGATTTCAAAATCACCATGTACACTTACTAATCCTAGAGTAAAACACATGGGGTTAGAGTTATTTATCAATGGGACAAGTTACATTCCTTAGAAAACTTGATTCACCAAGAGTCTTGACTTCACTTGCCTCTTAAAGATCACCCTTGAAACTGTAGCCTCTAATTCTTTACAAATGAGTTTGATAGAGTATTTAGGGTGTTTGATCCCTCAAAACGGATGTTTAGAAGGCTAAAAAAAGATATAGTGAGGGGAATTAGGGTTTTGGGTATAGGAAATGACCATAAGGGCCTTAGTTAAAAATTGGAAAATGAGGTTGTGCAGGGGTACGACTCACTTAAAGAACCATATCCTAAGGTATGAGTGGTAACCTATCTCATATCCTAGGATTCTCCTAGGTCACATACACTGGTTAGGGTATGAATACCTACTTTTGAGTCATATCCAAAGTGTAAGACTTATTCACTAACTCATACACATCACCCGTACAAAAAAAAAGTCCACATTTGATAAAGGTATCAATCTATACTATTGATCTTGGTATGATTCATTCCTTAAGGTACGATTAGTTGAAGGCTCACTAGAACCTAGAATAGTGAGTGACTCTCTTTATACTACCTATGGAATGAGAGGGGAGGGAGAGAAGGATACGAGTTGTATCAAAGGGGTACGACTCATGCCCCTAGTTGTACCCACCCTAGTGATATTTAATGAAGAAATTTCTCATTGGTTCAAAGCCTAGGTGTTTTATATATTGAGATATGTGTTTAATTGCGCCTCTTTATTATATTTTTATGTATATATGTATATTATAGAACTCTTATTAGAGACAATATGGGCTACCATTTGGGACATTTTCTGACTATAGGTGATATTCCTATAGTGTGTATTTTATAATCTTTAGTTTTTACTCTGCTCAGTCGTCCTTTGATACCTACCGAGTACAAGTGCATAATACTCTCTATGACTACTCAATTTTAGTGCCGATCCAGGTATGAGTCTGCCACACGGCAGCTAATTCAGGTGGTATCCAAAGTATATTAGAGTAGTAGTTGATCTTTGCTTTTAGAGTTTACCTATTACTCTTCTTGTATAGATCTTGTCTTATTTTGTATTCAGAGACAGATTTTTACCCTTTTGGGCTATTATTGTATCTTAGACATTCAAGATATATTTAGTAGCTCTTAAATTTTGACACCAAGTTTAGCGATTTGTATGGTATTTTTTGTTATTTACTTTCACGACTCCACCTCGAGTCTAGCCGTGATAGGTGTCTCAATCCAACTGTGGGCTGGATACCACCCCTATAGCCTGTCCAATCCAAGAATTATCCAAATGATAACAAAGGAAAAGACCACTAGAGAATAAAGATAAAACAATTAATGTAATTTAAGAATAAGCTCTAAGAGTCGTCAACACTAGCCAACCCACACCTGTCCACAAAAGCCTCTAAATTAACATGAATATAAACTAGGTTCGGACATGCCCCCGACCATGACAATGACAATAACAATGAAAATGATAACGTTAATATGAACTCTTAAATTCTAAATATGGAAATAAATAAATGAAATGACTAAGCTTTCCGAAGGATGGAAGCTCACCTCTTCACCATAAACTAACGGATAAACCAGATCAACTAACACTGCACAAGGGTAAAAGAAGTGTAATTGGACCATACATTATGAAACAATGTAGCATCCTAGGATGTTTAGCAAGTTTAGCACTAGCATACAACATAGGATAAGCATAAAGTAATTCCATTTCAAAATCAAGTCCAAACTCAATGTACATGTTCACAAACATGCATGGGATTTAAAACCATTAGCTTGGACTGTGTAGCTCTAAACGTCCAAAAAACACCACGGCCTATATAGGTTTGGCTCAAGGAGGCCAGTGCATATTAGCCATATGAACTAGACAAATCCAAGGACGGGCCAGGGAATACCTCGACCACAGCCAATCAAAAGTATATATAAAGTGTGAACTATGCACACGATCATAAAGGTCCCTATGCCAACAAACTTTAATTCTAGTATCAGTTTCCCCGGGACCTCCACCTTCCACAACGGGCTACACAACCCTCTTTAAGGCCAATTAAAATATTTACACATAACCCCTTCCATTTAACTGAGGAATCTTCCATGAAGACATCACCAAATAGTATCGCATACCAATATGCTTTAAATCTTATATAATTTTTCCATTCCAATTATCCATAAACCTAGGGTAATCCACAACCCCCAAGTTCAAAATTAAAACCAAATCATGGCCACTAAGGCATTTCAAAATAATTTATATTCTATTACCCTTTTATGCCATGTAATAGTTTCAAAATGGTTAAATTATGCATAGAGCAATGCTTTAAATCCAATTTCATTAAGTCAGTTGAGGTTAATACAATTTCCTAACTAATTTTAGTAATTTTGAATGCCATGATCCCATTCCATTCACCATTTCCATGCACTCGATGAGTTCTAAAATCTATCCATACGACATAACCAAATGAATGTAAACTCTGAGAATGCCATTTAGACAATAATCATCCAAAACCCTCAATGGAAATTCCAAAAACAAACATTAAAACCATATGAATACCAAACGATTGAATGCCAAGATAACCATACAAGTTTAAAGGGAGAGATGCATGCCTGAAAACACAAAGAATTTAGAGTAGAAACCACACTTTGAGCCCTAGATTACCAATCCTTTGAAACCCTAGCTTTGTTCTTGACTTGGGAATTTGAGAGAGAAGAGATTCTATTTTACTTATTAAAATAATGAGAAGGAGACCCTTAGGGTTCTTTATGGTCGAGGGCTATAATTGGGGAAGAAAGGAAGCGACCAAAGTGCCCTTAATTAAAATTCAAGAAAAACTATCGCCAGTGAATATGGGTCACATCACTACTCATGCTTACTGATCACGATTAGTCACCAAAATTTATACCCTAGCTATAAACTTAGGGCTTATTTACTAGTTTGTCTATGTGTCCAACTCTATGACTCGTTACCAGACCCTACAACTTATTGAGTCTAGTCGTTACCAAGAGAGAAACCTTGGGCCATCTTAATGTTAAGGTCATGAGTCCTTCACCATGACTCATGACATTACATTAGGACTCATATGGTCCCAGTCATGACCAAGATAGAAACTTATGGACACCCTATTGGTTAGACCATGATTATCACTATACGAGTCAGCACCTGAGTTGTAACCTGAGCAGTAAGCAGAGTTGTTAAGAAAAATTAAGAGTTCAAAATATGGGGTTTTACATGTACCTCTACTACATCATATTTGGCTGGTTTGGCTTTGTTTTAGAATCCTTCCTAGGGATTGTGTATTGACTTCTCAATTCATATCAATTTAGGTGATAGTCTTACTTATCAAGGCTTGTCATCATAACACCTTGGTTTTTGGATTATGACAAATTCGTATTAGAGTCATAAGGTTTCATTGGTCTCATTAGTGTAAGAACGGGGTATCTAGTAAAGTCTTTGATATGACCTAAAACTGGGCCTTGTTGTTAGGGCATCTCAAGCCTAGAAAGGAACAACGATCACCCCGTTAACCCTACCTAACTATCGTATTAATTCACAAGAATTGGATAAAATCTGAACATATAATAAGATATTGGAAACAAAATGAACATTCATAACTCAAGAAAGTTATAGCCATTCATTAGTATGACCATTCAACATCCAATCTACCTAAGTCCACTATTATCCACAAGACTCTACAAATCTGGAGTCAATAATATGTTAGTATGAGCCCTCGATAATAGGAAAAACCGAATCCAAAATAAGTCTATGACATAAGCTAAGACTACCATGAAATGTGTGCCTTTTGAAGGATGAAAGCTCAAAACTTCGATGACAACACTCGAAACACCCAAGCACTTGATCATTGCATAAGAAGAGAAAAATATGCTTCGGCTTCTGTGTCGCATGGGGATATAGTGTCCGAAGATAGTTAGCGGTTGGAGCGCTAGCATATAACTCAAGGGTAAGGATAAAATAGTGTCATTATACAATACCTAGTCAAACCATCATAAGCCGCCATATTTATACAGATAGACATGTAAATACATATGGATACATCAAGTGTAAAAATATAACAAGGACTTAGAATGAATTTCAAAGCAGTCAAACATTAACCATCAAGTGGAGGAGTCTAAACTTCCAATGCTTAGTCATATAAAGCAAGAGGACTCTAACCTCAAGTCATTTTATTAATAAAGTAGACTCTAACCAGAAGCCTTTTCATTAGTCAAGTGGACTCTAACCATAAGCCATATAATTATGCATGTGGACTCTAACCTTAAGCCATTTCATCATGTAAGTGGACTTTAACCACAAGCCATTTCATTACGTATGTGGACTCTAACCACATGCCATCGCGTCCATTACAAGTCGACATTTGGACTCTAACCCTTTGTCCATGTATTCACATCACACCATTTACATTTGGGGGGCTTTAACTAATTTAACCATGCTAACCCATCAAGGCCACAATTTATCATCATACATTACCACATGGTCTTCATGAATCATATAAAAATCAATCACTTTAATGCGACAATACATTAGTTTCAAGTACCATTCAATTCCAATTGTGGTCATCAATATATTTACCAAATAACTCATTAGCACTCTTACACCAAGCTTTAGTTCAAACACAATTAGATTTCATATTAGGGACTCTAACCCCTTTTTAACCAATAAGACTACCAAGGGCACCATTTAACTCATTACATGGCCAAAAAGTCCTTTACAAGATCATTTACAAACCATTCTTACTCATTAAGCCATTGCCTTAGTTCAAATCACTATCAACACGTGACAAGTTATTTCTAGTAGACATTTTCACAAACACCTGGAGAGCATACTCTTATCATGACCAAAACCCAAGTTAAATCCATCAAGATTAAGGTTACTCTTTTCCCAATTAATAAACCACAATAAACAAGCACCCACTTGTGCAAACCATCACCAAAAATATGTATAATCACAACATTAAACAAGTGAAACATTACCCATCACTATACATCTAAACCCTTAGCATTTGTTTAAAAACCATCATTAATGATTCATAAATAATGTTTAAATAACATGATATTTGAGTAATAATAATAGAGATGAGTCACAGAAGGATTCTTGACCCCTTAGCTTTTAGATGAACACTCTTGAAACCCTAGCCTCCAATCTTGATGAAAAAGTTTTGTGAGTGTTTTGGGATGTTTTTTTATCTTATTTATGTGAAGAATGAAGGGATAAGTGTGGTTATAGTCTTATCCTAGCATAGGAATGGTATGCTCAATTCCTACACAACCTAGAACCTCAAAACTTGGGGAAATTTTCTATGGGTCCAAAGTCTAGGTATTTTAATTCTCCCCCACTTGGATTATTTGTCCTTGAATTACGTGTAAGGAAAGAACAAGAATGAGTTAAGACAAAATTACACATCAAAAATAACATTTAACCATGATAAAACACAAAGACATACAACAAGGACAATACACATGACATGATCATTATCAATAAACCATTCATTCAATTGACTCTGGGAATTAAACCCATTGTTTATCAAAACATTTGCTCAATTCAAAATTTAGGGACTTGAACCAATGGTCTATCAAAGAAACAAATCAAGTTAAGAATATTAACATATAACTCAAGCATGACTTTCCAAAATGGAAAACAAATGCGGATACTTGGACTTCATATCCTTTTCAATCTCCCAAATATCTTCCTAGACTTTTGGTTCCTTCACAGAACCTTAACTGAATCCACCTGTTTCATTTGGAATCAGTGAACTTATCAATCCAAGATACTCACCGGGATCTCCTCATAAGACAAAGAGTTCGACATACCCACATCCTCTAAGGGAACAACCAATGAAGGATCACCTATACATTTTCTCAACATAGACACATAGAAAATTGGATGAATGGAGCTCAAACTATAGGGAAACTCCAATTCGTAGGCAACGTTACCAACCATATTAAAAATTAAATATGGACCAACATGTCGGGGAATCAAGGTTCCCTTCTTATAACATTACATTACTCCATACATGGAAGAACTTTTAAGAATACCCAATCGCCTACATTGAATTCTAAATCCCTATGCCTCACATCCGCGTAGGACTTTTGGTGACTTTGAGCAGTTTTCAACCTATTACAGATCACCTTTACCTTCTTTAAGGCTTGGTGAACCAATTCAGGGCCAAACAACTTACCCTCACCAACATCATACAACCCTATAGAAGATTCACATCTCCTACCATACAATACCTCAAAAGTAGCCATACCAAGACTAGAGTGTTGAATATTGTTATAAGTAAACTCAATCAAAGACAAATGGTCATACCAACTACCACTATAATCAATCACATAAGCACGCAACATATCTTCCAACATTTTGAATATCCCTCTCCTTTTGTCCATCTATTTGTGGGTGAAAAGTGGTACTAAGGCATACCTTAGATCCCAAACCTTTTTGAAATAAATTCAAAAAATGAGATGAAAATAGAGTACCATAATTAGAGATGATAGAAACTAGAGCTCCATGCAACTTCATAATCTCTACAAGATATAACTTAGAATAATCCTCCACCAAATATCTAGTCCGTACCAGCAAGAAATGAGAAGACTTGGTCATTCTATCCACAATAACCTAAATAGAATATCTAATCCTTACCGACAAGAAATGAGATGCAACTGCCCAATCTACAACTCTAAACTTCTCCGGGCCGCTTGTGAATTTTTCATGTCCATAGTCAAGTGTGCTTGATTAGCTAAAAGCTGATTCAACATCTCTTCCATGATGCTAGTTGACTAATTTCCTTACGCTTGTGGTTGCTGAATTTATTGTTGAAGATTCCACGACTGAGTCTTCCACTTCATGTTGTAGGCATTACCATAATTTGGCCTTTAAACATTGCATACATACATCACCGATTCTAAATTTGAAGCATACATGGCCACTAAATGGCTACTATTTCCACACACTTCACTCCAACTTGCAACTTGTTGGATGGCATTTGACTGTGGCTATAGGTTGTGCTGCTCATAATTTTAGGCTACTAAACTGAGTATGAATTATGTTTTGTAATACAGCAACGTGAGCTGATAAGGCAGTGAACTGGTCCACCTCCAATACACCTATAATTTTTTTGAAGCACTTCTAGCATCTACATGCCATTCAAGATTTCCTTGTCCTATACGGTTCAACAATGTTTAAAGCTCACCATAAGTCAATTCTAGCTCTTGATCTCCTATTACAAAATCTAGAAAAATCATCATATTTTGATCAAGTGCTTCTACAAAAGTATGAGTAAGTACCTCATTTGATTGTTGGTGATGTGGAAATTCCCGAAAAAGTACCTTAAAGTATTCCCAGATAGAGGTTTTCATCTGGCTACTATTTAAAGCTCACTATCTTATTGTAAAGTCTCACAGAATTGCCAGATAGAAAGAATCTGATGAGGAACTTTTTGGCTAAGTCATCCCATGAAGTGATTGAATTGGATGGCTATGTATTCAACTACCTTTTAGATTCCCCCAATAGTCAATGAGGAAAAAGTATTAGCCTGACATAATCTATATTCACCTCAATTAAAATGAAAGTGTAAGTAAGCTGAATAAAAGTCTGTAAGTGGACTTGTGGATCCTCGTGTGAAAGCTATGCAAACTATCCACTAATAATAAGAAGTTGCACCATATTGTGCTTTAACTCAAAATTTCCCCCATTAACTGATCTTTGAATTGGGGAAGTCATGTTTGCCGAAGTAGGACAACCACTTCCCTAACTATCTTGCGCACTTGTTGTTCTACAACCATTATCGCAGGACACTTTTGGTCTTTTTCTATTTGCAAAAATTAGGGAAGATGAGTTACGTCTCTCCTTCATTGATGAAAGTGTTTTTTAGGTTTGGGGTTTGGTTCATCCAAATACTTATCCATTGCCAGCTTCGTAACCTTAAAACTTATTTCCTGCAATCACTAAACCAAGAACAAGCATAAAATACACCAAAGAAATCTAAAGGTAAAACTAAAATAAACATTTTCCAAATAACTAGTCCCCAACAATAGTTATAAAAACTTGATAGCGCCCAAGCACACACGCAAGTGTACGTGGTCTTATTAAGTAGTAAAATGGCCTAATGAAAGCCAAGTATCGATTCCATAGGGAATTGGTTCAACAATGATTTAATTCTAGTTCACACTTTAGATTCAGTTGATGCAACACTAACAAAAAAGAGATTTTGTAATTTATAACTAAAGAAAAGTAAACAATGCATAAAATAAAGATATTGAAACATTCACAAGGACAAAACCCAGGGTTATAGAACTTCGAACAATCATGGGTTAAAGCACTTCGAAAAATCATACTATGTTGTTGAATTTCATTCGTTAACTTGCTTATCTTGGTTGTTGACTCATAAGGTTAATTGCATGATCAGGGTCTCCCGACCTCTAATCTTTTACCTAATATAGACATTACAACTACATCGTTGAGCAGGGATATAATAATCCAATTAAGTAAATTAAAGCTATCATCCTACATTTGAATCAAGTAAGGCATCTAAGTACATACCTGTCATAGACATTAATTTGAGTTCCTTATTTTATAAAAGAATACAAACCCTACTTGTTTATTCCTATGTTCCCTATCCCAAGATCAAAAGGTCGATAATATATGTATTTTATGGCTGATCAATCCATAAAATAATTAAAATAAGAATAAACAACCAACAAAATATGATAAGAAAATCCAATGAAATTAATCCAAAATAATAGTACTCATGTTCTTGGATTTAACCCCGGAACGAGCGGTTTTAGCCGATAATATTCATAATGATAATCCAAATTATTCTATAAATGATATGATGTAATTAACAAATAATTAACGAATTATAAAAACCTAAATTACATGCAGCTGTCTCCACGAAATTTCTCTACCATGACACTGTCCACCGCTTTAACATTTAAAATTGTCCAAGTATATTAAAAGCTGTCTAAGGTAATATATACTTATAGTGTACTTTACCTAACCATGTCCTAATCCTTCTAGGATTAAAGAATGGCACATCACCCAAAAGATTCCCACCAGCCATAATATATATATATATATATATATATATATATATTAAATTAGGACAAGCCACAAACCGTGTGAAATTAAATTTGAATTGTGGAATAAAACATGCGTCGCATGCAGTAGTGCAATGAAATGGAGGGTGCGATGGACGCTCATCGCGCGCACCTACTAGAATTGCATCTTCTTTAATTTTCTAAGGCAATAGAGCACTGAAATAGAGCATACGTTGCATGCTCATCGTATGCACACATTGGAAGTTGCGTTCAAAATTTTTGTTAAAACTTTATCATCCCATCTTTCATCCCTTGTATCATGGTGTATTATTCATCGATTTCCAGCCTTTATATCATTAATATATCACCGTATTTATCTCAAAAAGCCTTCTACAATATCACACACCACATATTAGAGATCATAACAACACAATATTCTCAACAATGAATCAAAACAAGAGCTAAGATAAGGCTAGTTTGCAATAATCTTCAACTTTATGTTTCGACTCTTAACTTATTCAAATTGAACTTTGCCAATTAAAAGTAATTTATTCCACATATAATTACACCATTAAACCATTTGGAATAAATTAAACATATTAGAATACTACGAAGTCAACTAGACGCACACCTAGCTCAAGCTAGTAAAACTAGTTATCCAGGTTGAAGTCTAAATGACTTAATTAAGTACAAACTTGTTTTAAAACACTTTGGACCATTGTAGTCACATACTTTGATACTTATATCCTTATTTATATCATATTAACACATAAATCACATGAATTATCCTTAAAATAAGGCTAAATAAGCTAGAATAGTAACACTAGAATGCATAAATACATCCAACATCATCTCTAATTAGGTGGTTTGAGTTTGGTGAGGCATATATGTTTAGTATGAATTTTTTTAACCAAACCATGGAGAAGGTAAAGGTAATTCAGGATAGGCTTAAAGCTATCCAAAGTTGCCAAAAGTCCTATGCGAATGTGCGGTGTAGAAAGTTAGAGTTTGAGGTTGTGGATAGGGTGTTCTTGAAGGTTTATCCCATGAAGATAGTGATATGGTTTGGAAAGAAGGGAAAGCTTAGTACTCAGTATATTAGTTCGTACTTAGTTTTAAAAAGATTGGTAATGTTGCATATGAATTGGAGCTGCCTTCTAGTCTAAGCTCCAGTCATTCGGTGTTCCACATATCTATGTTGACGAAGTGTATAGGTGATCCATCGTAGATTGTACCTATCAAGGATATTGGTATTTTTATTCTGTCTTATGAAAAGGCCCCAATTAAAATCTTAGATTGGAAGGTTTAGCGGTTTCATACCAATGACATTGTTTCGGTGAAGGTTCTATAGAAAACCACAGGGGTGAAGAGGCTACTTGTGATGATAAAAATGACATGGCGTCCAAGTATTCATTCCTATTATCCGTTATGGAAAATCATGCTTAGGGTATGTATTGAGCTTACCATCTTTGTTTTCTCACTTTCTTAAAGGAAAGGTTGATTTCCTTAGCCTCTTTATTTTCTAACTTGGTTAAAGGTCAGAGTAGAGACATTTGGGGGTTTAATCATTCCATTCAATGCCTTATTCCATTATTAGGGGATGAATGATCCATGTGGGGGAGAATTAAAACACCCTAGGTTTTAGCCTTTGCAAATTTCCTAAGCTTTAAGCTCACTGTCCTAGTAATGGCTCACCATATGAGTCATATGGTGTGGGTACGAGTCAGGTGAACCTAGTCATAATGTGTCTTGTAGGTGGTGGTTGGGATTCTGTTATGGTAATGAGTAGGTGGCATGAGTCATTGGTGGTGGTGATGGGTCATTAGGATGGTCCCTTAATCAAATCAATAACTTAGTGACTTGACTTGGCTCTTAGTATGAGTGGCTCACTAAGAGCCATGATTATAGGTTACAGATGGTCAGGTTGAGTCTTATGTTGTCCAGTGTCAATCCCTTTAGGTTTTATCTTGGATAAGACTAAACCACATGAATCGTATGGTTAGGTCATGGTTGGGCACGATGGAGTCATTTGGTGGATAGTGAATGGGTGTCCAACTCACTGTCTTGGTGATGAATTGAGGGTATGAGTCGTATGTTGTTGTCACGAGTTACAAAGGTCAACTCATAACTACCTGTGATATTCTTATAGTTTTAAGTTAGGGGTATTCTGGACATTTCCCATTTTAACTCCCTTTGAGGCCATGACTTAAAACACCTTTTGAGAATTCATTAACCTATTATTCCCAATCAAGAAATCTTAATATCTCCCTCAAAATCTCTTTTAACAAAAAGTTTAGGGTTTTATCAAGATAATTAATTAAGGCTTTCAAGGGTGGTTTCTTTTCGTACTTCTTGGTGTCTAAGTCGTGTCACTCTTCCCTTACTGTTATTTTACTAAAGGCATTTGTTTTAATGTATGACTTACATCATATTGTTATGGCTTTGAAATAAAGGTTGGATGTTTTGGATGTTCATAGTTTATTAATGTTTCTCATGAATTTAATTACGGTTTCTCATGATTTGAGAATTGTTTTGCACATATAGATGTATGGGAACTATGGTTTACTTAATAGGACATAATTAACCCTAAATTTTTTGGTCTTTGGCTTTGATAATGGGCATGCCATCAACCTGTTTGTAAAATTTTCAATGAGAATGAATTTTTCATATTGTTTGGCTATTCTTGGAATCTTTGCATTGCATAAATGTTTATAAAAACATGAAAATATTTTGGTTAGTTTCACTTGATATTGGAAAGGTTTTAGTGGCCATAATTTGATTATAAATAGTTTTATTTTTTTGGAAATAGTTGACTCTAATTTGGTTTAATGGTTTATATGGCATTAGGTAATAGACTTGCCAGCTCTAATTTTTGTATGACGATACCAACAGTTAATGCCAAATTAAAATAATCCTTTGTAATTGGTTTAGTTATATGTAAGAGGTTTAATTAGGCTTAAATGGGGTTGAGAATCAAAGCCATGGAAAGTGGGGACCCCGGAGGGACCAGCACTGGAAACTCACATTTGCCAATGTGAGGGTGGTCTTTGTTACCATGTGCATGATGTCACACATATTTTAGGGGATGTACTAGTTATCCCAGGTTTCTTTCTTTGATCATGAAGCTAACAAACACGAGGGCCCTTTCAGCAAGGGGAACTTAACCCATATAGTCCCTGGGTGGTTTTAGGATGACAAAGCTATACAACCCGGGTTAAGGATTTAAGTGCATGCTAAACCTTGTTCCCTATCCCAGCACAATATATATATGTATGTATGAGGTTGCATATTGTAATTTGATTTTATTTTGAATAATGGCATTATTTACTTTTATCCCTAAGTTACATGCTAGCAGTTACCCTGCTAACCACTTTCGACTGTTATATCCCCACGTGATTCAGGAATCGGCCGTACTACTATTTCTTCTACCAATGACTTAGATTCAGGTACAACTTTGAATCATATTAAAGAGGTGAGCTTTCATACTTTTGTAAAATTAATTTCATGCTATGGAGTTCTTTTTATTTTTTATTTCATTGGACTTGGTTTTGGCTATGGTCAGGGGCATGTCCTAACCAAATATTTCTTGATTCTGGTTAGAGGCTTTGTCGAACACCTATGGGCATGGTTGGTGTCAGTATTAGTGTCACCATTAGTATTGGTATTGACATTAGGATTGGAAATAATTCGTTAATTGGTTGTGGATTTTGTCTTTAGTTTTAAGTTTACTATCATGTCTTAAAATTTATAGTAACTTTATCTTGTTATATGTTTAGAATTCATCTAACATGGGGTGTAGGGTTATTAATGATGGGTTATTAGAGCTGATCTCCTATTAACATTGGATTTGGGATACCCGACATGACTAAGACCTAGTTTGGGTCATGTCAATATGCCTTTCTTTATTTAAAGCCCCATGAGTGGAATTACCCTACCCATGATTTGGAGTTTTGTGTGATTGTATTTTCTTTGAAGTTGTGGAGGCACAACTTTTTCATAGTCTGCTATAACATATTATGGATCCTCTTAGACTTCTGTATTTCTTCACCAAACAAGATCTTAATACGAGGCATCATCATTGGTTTGATTTCCTTAAGGATTATGATTTTACTTTTCTCTATCATTCAGGCAAGGCAAATATGGTTGCAGATGCCTTTCGAAAGTCCATAAGCATAGGTAGCTTGGCCCATATTTTGATTCAAGTGTGGACTTTGGCATTATAGGTTTAGTCTTTTACTAAACCAATAGTAAGGCTTGATATTTTGACACCTCAGTGTATTTTGGCATTTGTTGAGGCTAGGTCTTCTTTAATGGAACTTATTTGTTATCATTAGTTTGATGATGTTGGGCTGAAAGTAATTTATAATAAGGTGTTGAGTGTTGAGGCTAAGGAGGCCTTACTTAATCCAGACAGTATTTTATGGACTAGAGGCTGAGTTTGTGTGCCAAGAATGGGTGATTAGATTAGACTAATTTTGGAAAAGGATTATTATTCTAGGTATTGCATTTATCTAAGAGTGACTAAGATTTATCATAATTTGAGATAGCACTAGTTGTGGGGTGGTATAAGGAAGTAGATAGAGGATTTAGTGTCTCACTGCCTAGGTTTCCAATAGGTGAAGGCCAAGTATTTAAGACTTGGTTGTTTTCTTCGGAGGTTGCCGATTCCTAATTGTAAATGCGAATAAATTACTATTGCCTACATGACTGGGTTGCCTCTTACTTCTCATGGTTTGAATAGTGAAGGCCAAGTATTTGAGACCTGTTTGTTTTCTTCAGAGGTTACCCATTCCTAAGTGGAAATGGGAATAAATCACTATTGCCTTCATGACTGGGTTGCCTCTTACTTTACATGGTTTTAATAGTGTTCATTGTGAATTGATTTCCTTAAGGATTATGATCTTACTTTTCTCTATCATTCAGGAAAGGCTAATATGGTTGTAGATACCTTGAGAAAGATTACGACACTTTGGGGACCTGTGGATAGCAAAGGAAACTTCACATAAAAGGAAAGCAGCTTTTGCACTGAATGTGATATATGGGAACTTTTTCCCGGGCAAACTCAATATTTTTAAATAGTTAAGGATGCAATAGCAATTTATTAGAGAAGAATGTAATTAAAACCCTTATTGCTGAATTTTTAGGGATTCATTATTCGGTATTATTTCAAAAAGGAGAAAAAGTAGCTTAGCTTGAGGAGAAAGTCAGAGAAACTCCTCTTACTTCTCATGGTTTGGATAGTTTTCACTGTGAATTGATTGACAATATGCTCATTCCATTCTAATTTAGGTTTGTTTTAGTGCTGAGAGGTTAGCCCGTATCTATATTTGTGAGATTGTTCACCTTCATGGTGTTCTAGTATATATTATCTCAGATCGAGGCTCAGTGTTCATATCTTAATTTTGGAAGACTTTTCAAGAGGAGTTGGGTACCTGGGTTGATATAAACATAACTTTTCAACCCTGGACTGACGGTTAGTTAGAGCAGACTTTTTAGGTATGGGAGGATATGCTCCGAAATTGAATTATGAACTTTGGTAGAAGGTGGGAGTAGTATCTAGCTGTGGCAAAGTTTTCGTATAATAATAATTACTACTCAAGTATTGAGATGGCTCCTTTTGAGGCTTTGTATGGTAGGCTTTATTTCTCTCTAGTTGGTTGGTTTGAATTTTTTGAGGTTATACCTTGAGGTATAGACTTTGTTCGTCAGTCTTTAGATAGAATTTGGGTTATTTAGGTTAGACTTCAAGAGGCTCATAGTAGGTAAAAATGCTATATGGATCATAGACTTCATGCCTTAGGATTTGGTATTGGTGATCGAGTCTTCCTTCTTATGTCACCCATGAAAGGCGTGATGAGGTTTGGGAAGATGGAAAAGCTTTGACCAAGTATATTGGACCTTTTGAGATTCTTCAGACTATTGGATATGTAGACTATAAGTTATCATTGCCCCCAGATTTGTTAGCTGTTCATTTAGTTTTTTATTTTTCCTTGTGTTGGCATTAGATTCAAGATGAGTGTCATGTCATTCATTAGGTTTTTGTCTAGATAGTTAAGAGGTTGTCTTTTATTAAGGAGCACGTCCCCATCAAGGCAAGGGTGTGAGATGCTTATGTTCTACATTTATCCCAGTGGTTAAGGTCCAGTAAAGACATCACTTTGTAAATGAGTCTTCTTGGGAGGTCGAGTCTGATATATTGTAGGTATAATTTCTCTTGCCTATAGTTTGAGGACGAACTAGATTCTTAGCGGTGGATGATGTAATGACCTGAATTTTGGTGATATTCGTGAAAAATTTATTTTAGTATGATTTTCCATTTTATCTCTCCTTAAGGTTACTTTCAGGTATTTCTGGGGTATGAGGATGACTGGTACGATTCCCAATGTATTTCGGTGTGACTTGTGTGAGATTGTGATTTTTGGTGGTTAAAAAGGCTTTATAGTTGACTTCAGTTCAACATTTATTGATCTATGAGTTAGGTGAAAAATTGGATTGGGCTAGAATATTTGGAACGTTGATTTTTTGTTGGCAACATTGTTGGTCTTGTTTTACGGTTTTTATATCTCATTTTGACCCTCACTTTTGAAAGTCATGAAATTGGGTTTTGGGGATCAACTTTGTGAAAGCAACACTTTTTTTTTTGAGAATCTGATATCACCATTGAGTTTGGAGCATCACATTTAGTCTAGTAGCATAGTTCGATTGTGTTCTCAGATTCCAGATGAATCTCAAGGGGTACGCTCTAAGTCTCTAGCTGGTTCAACGCTTATGTGACACTTTGGTTGTTTAATTGGCTTGTCTTAATAACTAAAGTATCACCTAAGCAACAATAGGCTCTCCTTAGTAATTTTTTCTTATGAAACAGCCTGGTCACTTATGCGACAAGGCAGGTATCGCCTAAGTGACCCCTAGTCGCTTAAACAACACCGGTTATCCTTTAAGCCAAGACTAGGTGGGCTTAATCCCCATTTTTGCAATTTTAACCATTTTTGAGACTTGAAGCTTGGGGTTTTGATTTTTTGGGAAATTTCTTCCATTTTAAAGCTTGGGTAAGCTCTAAACTCCTATTTCATTTACTTTTCTTTGATTCTTATCATTTTAATCATGTTAAACTTGGAAATAAAAGTGAAATTTTGAGATTTTGGTCTGGAAGGCCCAAAATGGGTAATTCCTTGATTTAAATCCCAATTTCAACTCTTTTTCACTTGGGTTTTCTTTTATAAGTTCCTTTATTCATGGGAACTATATTTTTGGACTAAACTTTCAGTTTTATCGTTTTTTTGGAAAACCCATTTCGGGGGTCCATTTTGACCCCGACCTAGAAATAGGCAATATGGGTATTTTTGGATTTTGTTTCAATGTGTCGATTCTATATTTGTCTATATTATTTGGTTTCGTGTCTATTCATGAGGTGAAATCTCAATTTTGAAGCCTTATTGAACCAGTTTTTGTCATTTGAGGTAGGTTATGGCTGTCTTTCTTTAGACAAGATCGATTAGTTAATATTCGTGTAAAATCATGTTTTATCTGTGGGAACTAATCATGAAATTGGCTATTAGTATTATGTTTTGCCCGTGTAGTGGCATATGTTGTTGTTATTTGGGGATCTTGAGATATTATCCGCTATGTGTGACTGTGTGGGGTCTTGTATGATGTTGTTGGCCTTATGTATGTATACTAGGTGGTATCTTTTTGGTGAAAAGCCTAAATTTGAAATTTTGTGGTATCAATGACATATGTTTGTGTATTTTATTCAATTGGCATATGATTGCATTGGAATAATGGATTGTTGGCATATTAAGTGGATTTTGGCTCACGTGGTTGGTATATTGGTTGGTTTTGGGAATTCTTATTTTGGTTGGTTGTAAGCATTTCATCCTCATATTATATGCACTTGTGAATCATTGGAACCATTGTGGAAATACTAGAAACACTGTGTTGTGACATCTTTAAAGACCCTCTGCCGAGGGATGTGCCAGAGAAGAGTTATGGATATTAGTGTTGGATATTGGATTGTCTATGGATTGACGAACCCCCTAAAGGTCCTACATCGAGAGCACAACTCGGTAGGTGTATACAGATGTTGTGTCAAAATCTCGAGCATCACATCATCATCATCATCATCTTCACCTTTATTACATCACATATGTTGTGCTCATTCTATGTTGTATTAATGTCCTTAATTTTTTATCTTTCTATTTGTACTTCTTTCTTATACTAGTATTAGGTATACATGTATAATTGTAATTCTTTCTCATATTTGTGTATGGTATATATGTGTATTGTAGAATTGTGCGAGAAGATAGTATGGGCTACCGTTTCAGACACTATCTGATTATAAGTGACGTACCCATAGTGTGTATTTATGTGCTTTATTTTCTACTTTGCTCAGTTGAACTATGATACCTACTGACTACAAGTGGACTATGCTCACCCATTTTGGAGTATATTTTAGGTAGAGGTTGATCTATGCTTCTGAAGTTGTCCTACTAATGTAGCCCCGGTCTTATTTTGTATTTATAGGAAAATGTTGATTGATAATGCTCAACTCACTCTCATGTTTGAGGGTAAGGCGGTCATTGTCAATTACACAACTTGAGGTGAGGTTGAATCCACAAGGAGCGAATTATAAATTTAAAGTCCTATGGGTGCTCGAATTACTAAAAGGTTTCCCGGAATTCTAATAAACACGACATGTAAAATAAAATGAGGGGAAATTAGTTTGGTATTGGATTGTAACAATTTTTGATTAACAATACACTAGTATGACACTTTTGATTTAAAATCAAGATTCGAGGAAATCTTGGGATTTGTCTACCTCAAGGTAAAAGCATGTGGGTTGATAATGGTTTAACATGAACCTTATTGGCTAGTTCAAAGGTCATTATGGTAAATCTTATAATAAAACCACAATGCTTTCACCCATTGGCTTTTTTGAGCACCTAACAAGTGTACAATTTGTAATCACCCAAAACCTTAATCAGGCATCCCTATTTCAAGGATGATGCTCTTGACGTGATTTACACTCCAATTACCCTTATTTCTCAGATTGAAAAAGGTAGTAAACCATAGGCTTAATTGTCCACCATTGCCTTGTCTCCCTATAACCCTCTTTCAAGGATGTTATGGGTTACCATATGTTCACCTTTATCTCTCTTTCAAGGATGATGAAGGGTTTCTAGAGTTTGGGGCTTTCATAAAACCTATTTGGATATTTGAGGTTTTCACCCACAAATTCCAACTAATAAAGTCAATCAATGGTGGAATCCATACTCAACAACTAACCATTATGCAAACACAACAACACCCACACACAATTACAATTTAGTTCAATATAATCCCAAGACTAATTTACTTTGCTGCTCATGAAAAAAGTAAGGAAAGATATACCATCCAGATTACCCAAAGCATTTATTCTTCACAAAATACTAAGAAATAAAGTCTCCACAATTAGTTACACACTTGCCTAATTAAGGTTTCCTACTTCCAATTTAAAATTGTCTATGACGTGAGCAATCCCCAAAGAAAAAAGGGTTTTTGCCTACATGGGGTTAGGGATTCGTCTATGAAATTTTACAAAACTGCCCTGGGTCATATTCCCACTGAACCACAATCATGCAGGTTTAACCACGAAAGCAGTTGTGCTCCACGATCGTATTATGCTTACTGTCTTGACTAAACACGATCGCGGCCTGACGATCGTGGTCGCGGTCACGGTAACTGAGTCTGAACTACTCTAAGTCTCCATCTATACTCCTTTTGCTTCCATTTGATCCCTTTTTAGCTCCAATCCATATATTTTCACCTTCTCAACGATATACCTGCAAAATATGGATATCAGTGCATTTAAATCTTGATGATGGCTCATTTTTTTATACAAAACATGGTAGTGTGCACACATATTTGGTGCAAATGAGTGGTAAAATCACCACTTATCGACACCCCAAACTTAAAACCTTGCTTGTCCTCAATAAACGCCACCCCTTTTCATGAGAGAATTTCACATGTACGCCCACACTCTATTACCCAATGATCATGATGACTCTAACTTGATTATTACCACAAAATGTTCTACATACATGGGGAAAATGATTTTAACTAAGCCCCTAAACAAAAAATGAGATAATGGAGGGTGCAATAAACTTTGAGGAGCAACCATGTGATAATTAATACGAAATCTTAAAATGACTCATTGAACTCAACCATAATGTTCTTCCTTTTATCTAATTATGTATAAGATGACAAAATTACCCACCTCAGCTTGTCCACATGCCTCTTCCCAAGAAAGTAAATTTCACACACCTAGTTCCCAACACTAGAATAAGGAGTTTAAGTGCAAACAATCTCTCTCTGAAAAAATTCTCAATGTTAACAAGTACCATGCCATAGGCTTGCCTCTATTTTTAATCGCTACTACAATGAGCACACTTGGTTGAGAATCACAAAGGACTTTCTTAGTTTGTATCGTAGGATTAGGGTATGGTTGGCTATCAACTTAGGACAATAAGGCTCAACCCTCCTAGAACTTCCACATCACACTCTTTTTACTTTTTGCTATTGGGCCACGTCTTTTCCCTCTATATTTTTTCCAATATGCCTTTTCTTGGTTTTCCTACTTTTCTCTTTCCCTGTCTCTTTTTTATGAATAAATCATTCCTTAATTTCTTTTGTTGGATCTTTTCTTTCTTCTAATCATTTTTCTTTATTATCTTAAGCTTTTAGGAACTTTCTTATAATTTCATGGCCCAACTATACCCTTTTAAATTTCAACCACCCCCAACTTAGGATTTTAGCCTCAAATTGTATTCTTATGTTCCAGGAGGCTAGAGTTCAAAAGAGAAAAATAAAAGGGTCAAGGCTTGTAATGTTTTGCCAAAGAAAATTCCAAAGGATCAAAGAGGGTGACTAGTGGTAACTCCTATGTATTGGTAGGATTTTTAGGCTAAAGTGGGCTTCTAATGTCACAAGATGGCCTATGATCATTTTACCAACCAAGAACAATAAAAATTTATCCTTAAAAGACTTATGGGGCAAGATCTAGATGGTAAAAGTACACATAAGATGTACACAAGTAATTTCATACACATGGAATGCTAAGGTCATCAAGGGGGTTCAATTGTTCCAACCGCTCAAGACAAAAATAGAATACCAACTATATTTTGTATTCACTTTTTGGAGTCATAAAATGAGGGAAAGTTTTTTACATGGTTCCTCACGTCCATGCCCTCGAATTTTGCAAAATTTTCGAATGGAGGGGGTTGTTTGTTTTATATGAGCACCATACATAATTTACAAATCATGGAAACAACCCAAGTTATTATTTTACATTGTGGGTTTAATACAGGAAGACCACCCACATGGCTACTAAGACTTCACCAATGGGTGTGAGTGAGATCCCAATTAATCAATGCCACAGGTACTCAGACTTTCCTTGCATTTACGACCCTAATGCCATGGGCACTCAGACTTCATCTAAGTCCATGGCTAAAAACCCCACCTCTAAGCTTTCCTCTTAAGAATGTCATCACTCAATATATCATAGGAAAAATCTCATCCATTAGAAATAAACTAAAGTAAAAAACTAAGAACAAAGTAACTAATACATTCAAATATGGAAACCATCAGAGTGCTCAAATATTACAACCCAATTTATAATAAAAATCAGCTAAAAGAGCAGAAAAGTATGCAGAGCTATTAATAATGCAGGCCCAAATAAAATGAATAAGGAGACACCCTAATTGAAAAGGTCGTAGTGTCCCCACTTTATAAATAATCAATTGAAAAAGAGATAAGGGTGCTCCGTAAAACTACATCAAGGGCTGCTATCACTCTCGGACTTTGTATCCTCACCATTCTCTTCCAGATAAGACCACTCAGCTGGGGCTTTGTCATTACTCTTCACCCAAGAGGAAGGAAGTCTATCTTGTTGTTTTAGGACCTTCCATAGGCCCTTCACCCCCTTCCACATCTTGATAAATAACTCACCCCATTTTTCTCTCTTGTAACTATTTTTTCATATGTAATCTGGAGGCTTAGTGAGACTCCGCTAGAGAGGAGTACGCCGTCAAGCTTATCAATGGTAGATTTTTTCTTGTTTTGGTTCTCCCTATATTTTTCATAATTGTCACATCACACATATGATTGATAGTGGTGGAAGGCTCTCCCGGTCCTTGGGGTAAACTAGATACAAGGTCCTTGATGGACACAATATCAACAGTAATCTCCTTATGAGGTCCGATAGTGGTTGGCCTATGAGACTCAGATTCAATACATGCCAACTTTTCCAAGTTGATCTTTCTGTTCTTTTCTTGTCCATGTGCACCCTCTCCTCGAATCCTCATGGGGTAGATGGGAGCACTAGGATACACCAATGTGTCACTATCATATTCTTCAACCCCCACTCTCCTGCAAAGCTCAGTAATCAAAGAGGTATAGAAAAAATGCGTACCACCTTGGTTCTTAAAGTGATCTATCTCATTGACTACAAGCTAACCAACATCAAAAGGGATGCTTTGTAGAATGCAAGAAACTATTTGAGGACACAAATCTGGGACTGCAGTCATATGGGTGCACGGAGAGACTGGGCTATAAATAATGTGAAGCCATATCTGACCCTCAGAAATGAAGTCGTTCATGGAGATATTTCTTTAAGTATTTTACCAAGAGACTTCCTTTCTAAGGAATAGCCTCTACACCAACCAAATCCCTAGTTTACACCCCTTTGCTTAGAATTCACCCATGTTTGCATGTTTGATCCCATAAACATCATTGATTTGCTTAGCCTTCACCGGTTTGCCCCGAATCTTAATAGTCATATTGAATGAGTCTTAGAAGGACACTTCAATGATGTTGGCATACAATTCATGGACTTATTGCTCATTTGCAATGCAGTGATATAGGAAAAAACACTGCCACCTTGTGGCTTTAAGTTTCTCATGAAATGCCGATAGTTTCTCTGGCATATTTTCTAAGCAAATACCTCTTTCCTAGAGCAGCTTTGTCCTTGGAAGATCACTAAAGTAGTGAGTGTGTCACTCAGGTGCCTTGAATAGAATGTGATTATACTTATACAAGAGGTTGTCCCGAAAGCACTAGGCACATATTATATCAATCAAATTTTAACTTGCAAATTGTACCACGTTGTTCACTAATACTCATTAGCATGGGTGCTTGGTTGTGTTAGGCTAAAAATTGGAAGTGTAAGATTTTTGGCATTGAAGGAAACTGGCCCTAGTTACTACGATCGCAGGCTATGACTGCATTTGTATTACCGTGATCGTGGGCACTTGACCGTGGTCGCAATACCTGAGGCTGGTTTCGGCCAGTTTCTCATGTTCACATTTCTTCCAAATTTTTAGACAACTAGCCTATTCTACAATATTGATTCACATGAAGATCATTTGAACAATTCTAATAAATGTCTGAATATGCCCTTAAAACTGCAAATATCATTATTGAAAGTTTATTTGGGTAATGTGTCAAACACTTGGTGTGCACACCTTATTTGTCTACATTTTTCACATATTTTTGGTCACTGAAGATTTCCCCTTATGTGTGTATATCTTACTCAAGTAGCCAAAACCACACCAATACCAAGTATGACAATATGGAAAGAATAACAATAAGGACTTTAGGCCCTCTCTTAGTAATGCATTATAGGGGCTATTTTCGAAAATGATAGAAATGATTCATGATACCTACTGGATTAGAAATGCAAGAAGGATACAAGGATGCTGTTGGAGAGCTCACAAACATGGCCTGAATTTAGCCCAATTAGAGAGTAAAACTCAAAAGGGAGTGTGAGGGAAATAGGGGGAAATTAGGGATTAAGTAGATGAAATAACTGTGACCACAGTTAGGTGGTCGCGATCATGGATACACTGGTTACTGCGATCGTGCCTAAGTCCCGCACTCACGGTAATTGAGAGAATTTCTCCCTGTATTCCCCTGTTCAGCTCTTTGCTTAATTTTATAAATTTTTCCCTGTTAAATTTTCAATGAAAAATTGCACACTTCACTCTTTCCATTCTCATCTAATACACTCCATACTGCCATAAATGCATGATTTATTTATATGCGAAGACTAACATATATACTACAAAACATGAAAAATAGGATACGAGCCACTTTCAGGTCATTTATGGGTTGCGTCCAACCTAGCACCTTAGTTAGCATCGTGGCATGACGTCTTCCATTATCCATCTTCAAGGTGGGTCCTCAAGCCCCTCTTCATTCCCCCTCTCATTCCCCTTATCCACCATAAAAACAATTTAGAGCTCCGTTGTTTTCTTCTTTATCTTGCATATTTTAAAAGAGACCTCATCCTCTTGTACCCTAAGCTTCATTTCCCCCATATCCAAATTGATAATGGCTCTTTAAGTGGCAATTATAGGTACCTCTTTTTCCATTTCACAATCCAATACCACAAAATCCACCGAAGTATAAACTTGTCAACTTTAATAAGGACATCAAATAAAATTCCCACTGGCTTTTTGATAGACTGGTCTGCCATTAAGAGTCGCATAGAGGTCAGTGTAGGGTCATCCAATCCAAGCTTCATGTAGATAATAAATAACATTAAGTTAATGCTCGCACCAAGGTCACACAAAGGCATTAAGTTGATACTCGCACTAAGGTCACACAAAGCTTTTGCAAACTCATGTGTCCCTATTGTACAAGGAATGGTGAATTCTCTAGGGACATCTTTATTTTCCGCAACCTTAATATCTATGATAGAACTATACCCATGAGTGACCTCAATTGTGTCATCTTCTACGAGATTCTTTTTGGACATCAAATTTTTTATTAGGTTAGCGTATCCTAGGATCTCTTAGATTACCTTAGTAACATGTTATTTATTGATAGATTGCTATGTTTTTCCATGAACTTCCTCAATTTATCACCTTCTTTTTTATACAATCATTGAGGGAATGGGGGAATAATTTGGATTGTAGGCCTTGCTCCACTTTGTGGCTTTTTGACGTCAACTACTTTTTCATCACTTTTATCAGTCTCTTTCTCATTATTTTCTTCTTGACTTGGAGGCAAAACCTCCTTTGCTTTAGCTTTAGGCATTTTCTCACTCAATTCTCTATTAAAGGGATCATCAAGTTTCCTTACCCTCCTTGTGACAATTTCTAGAACTTGAGCATCATTCTTTGGATCAACAATTATGTCACTAGGGTGTCCACCTCTAGGCCAAGAATTTAGTTGCGTGGAGATTTTCCCAATTTGGGTTACAAATTGCTTGATAGAGGTGGAATGAGACTCCATAGTTTGAGATAGTTGAGAGAAGTCACCTTTCAACTCATGAACCATTTTGTCCATACCTTCCACTCTATTCAATATTCTTGCTAACACATCTTTGGTCTTAAATTTTTTGAGGTCGATGGTACTTAACTCCTTGTTCTTAGCTAGATCATAAGGGGAAACACAACGTTTATAATCATGCTCCCTATCCCTCAAATAACTATCCCGCTCACTGTCCATCCAACCTTGATTCCCACCTTGGCTTTGACAGGTAGGATAGGAATCCCCCAAGTGGTTAGCCAAATACAGGATTTCCTCATTCAACTTCATTGATTGTTCTTTATCTTCATAAGATTTTGATGCTACAGTAATTACTACTTTCGGGGGTGCTCCCATAGCATGCTTTGTCAAGAGCTCAAGTTGGGTCAGCATTTTTGCCATGTTTTCCTCCTTTTGTTCATACAACTTTCTTTTTTCATTATCAACCACGAAATTAAGGTAAGGGATCTTGGGAACTTTGGTATCCTGGGTATGCCAACCCCGATTTTGATTTGACACTTATCCTATTAATAGAAAGGCCACATGGTGGTGCATCTTCACTATGGATCCACCTACCACATTATCCACCTCTATTTTGTTTAATGGATAAAGGGAACAGGAGAAGATCTTAAGAAGCATCTTCTCTAAGACTTCATGATTTGGGCATTGGGCCAATTTTCCATTAAACCATTCCCATGCTTCAAACAATGACTCTCCATTCATTTTCTGAAAATTTATAATCTCGTCCCGCTTTTGAAGAATTTTAGATAGTTGGAAGTATCTACAAAGAAACATCATAGTAAGATCGTCCTAATATGTAATTGAGTTGGGTGGAAGTGATCAGATCCATAAAACTCCCTCGCCCATTAGTGAGAATGGAAAGAGGCAAAGCCAAATGAATTCTTGAGTAATGTTTGCTATATTGAATGGCATATACACTTCCATGAAATTATTCAAATGGACATTTGGGTCCTCAAAGTCTTGACCCCCGTACAATCCTTTCTTCTGCAATATGTAAAGCATGACGCTAGTCACATGGAAGACTGCGTTCCGATTAGTTACTGGGATACATATTACAGTTGTTTGGCCTGCTTTATTTAGTTGGCCCTCATCATCTGGGGGACCATCAATGGGCCCCTGTTGCTTGTAGTATCACTCATTTTTCCATTAACACTTTGATCTACTAAAAAAAATTCACAAAACAACAAATAAAGTAAATTATACCACCCTGGGTATTCCCAATTAAAAATCACACCACATAAGTGAAATTTATATTCCACTCCCCAGCAATGGTGCTATTTCGAAAACTCTAAAATCACTCTCATGTTTGAGGGTAGGGCGGTCATTGTCAATTACCCAAATTGAGTTGGGGCTGAATCCACAAGGAGCGAGTTATAAATTTCAAGTCCTATAGGTTCTTAAATTACTAAAAGGTTACCCATAATGCTAATAAATACGACATGTAAAATAATATAGGGGGAATTAGTTTGGAATTGGTTTGTAATGATTTTGATTAACAATACATGAATATGACACTTTTGTTTTAAAATCAGGATTTGAGGAACTCTTTGCATTATGTCTACCTAAAGGTAAAAAGACACGGGTTTATGATTGTTTAACATGAAGATTAGTTATTAACTAAGGGATAGGCTAGGTCGAAGATCATTATGGTCAATCTTTCAATAAGACCACAACGATTTCACCCATTAGCTCTTTGGAGCACCTAAAAAGTTTACAATTTATAATCATCCAAAACCTCAATCAAGCATCCCTATTTCTAGGATGTTTCTCTTGAATTAATTTACACTCATATTACACATATTTCTAAGATTCTAAAAGGTACTAAACCATAGGTTTAATTGTCCACCATTGCTTTATCTCCTTATAACCCTCTTTCAAAGATGTTAGGGGTTACCATATATTCACCTTCATCCCTTTTTCAAGGATGATTAGGGTTTCTAGAGTTTGGGATTTCACCTATCAAACCCATTTGGAGATTTTAGGTTTTCACCCATAAATTGCAACTCATAAACTCAAGTAATGGTAGAATCAATACTCAACAACTAACCATCATGCAAAGACAACAACACCCTTACACATTTACACTTTAGTTCAACCTAATCCCAAGACTAATTTACTTAGATGTTCATGAAGAAAGTAAAGAAATATATACCATCCGGATTATTCAAAGCTTTCATTCTTCACAAAATACTATAAAATTAACCCTCCATAATTAATTACACACTTGCCTAATTAGGGTTTCTTGCTTCCAATTAAAAATTGTCTATGAGATAATAAATCCCCAAAGAACAAAAGGCTTTTGCCTATATAGGATTTGGGATTTGTCTATGATATTTTACAAAACTGCCCTGGGTCATATTCCCACTGAACCGTGATCACGTAGGTTCAAACGTGACCGCATCTATATAACCGCAGTTGTGCTCTACGATCGTATTGTGCTAACCAGCTTGACTGACGGCTATTGCGGCCTAAGGATCGCGATCACAGTAACGAGGCTGAACTACTCTAGGTCTCCAACTGCACTCGTTTTGCTTCAATCTAATCCCTTTTTAGATCCAATACACATATTTTTACCTTCTTGACTATATACCTACAAAATTTGGATATTAGTGCATCTAAATCATGATGATACCTTATTTTTTTATAAAAAACATGGTAGTGTGCACATATGTTTGGTGCAAATGAGTGGTAAAAGTACCACTCATCATTGATCTTTTTGGATTATTATTTTATCTTTCATATTCAAGATGTATTAATTAGTTGTACACTGTGATACCATATTTTGTGATTTATATGGTATTTTTTGTTGTGTACCTCTGCCATTATTATTTTTTTATGGTGGCTTCATTCTAGAAGCCTTTCCCTAGATTTAGGTATTTAATTTTTATGTCATATTAGTTTGGGATATAGGCTTACTTGTTATGTCTTTCCACGACAAGTGCCATCATGACCCCTTGGTTTTTGGGTCATAACATATTCTTACACTTTCACACCATGTTGTACGATAGTTTATGGTATCCTTATTGTTAAGACTTTTGCTATTGTTGTACTTGTATGGGATTACTTTTCTCTAGAAGTCTCATTTTGCAAATTATTGTATTATGTTCTTCTGTCTTATCAGCTTGGGTGATTGGATTACTTATGAAGGCTTAGCCACAATAAGCCCATCATGACCTTAGGTTATTGGTCATGAGAAATTAGTATCAGAGTAGATAGGTTTATCAGTTTTATTAGTGTAATAATAGGGTGTCTAATAGAGTCTTGGGATCAATATATAGGCATTTGTATCTATTTTCAAGAGGATGGAAAATATCTTGAGGAAACTTCCTTATTTTATTCCTTATTATTGTATTTTTCATACCCTATATTCTAAATTATGTTTTACTTTTTTCTACACAGATGGTGAGCACTAAATCC
>NC_061112.1:57813644-57875914 GCF_002878395.1 Capsicum annuum
GTTGTAAGCATTTCATCCTCATATTATATGCACTTGTGAATCATTGGTACCATTGTGGAAATACTAGAAACACTGTCTTGTGACATCTTTAAAGACCCTCTGCCGAGGGATGTGCCAGAGAAGAGTCCTGGATATTAGTGTTGGGTATTGGATTGTCTATGATTGACGAACCCCCTAATGGTCCTACGTCGAGAGCACAACTCGGTAGGTGTATACAGATATTGTTTGAAAATCTCGAGCATCACATCATCATCATTATCATCTTCATCTTTATTACATCACATATGTTGTGCTCATTCTATGTTGTATTATTGTCCTTAATTTTTATCTTTGTACTTGTACTTCTTTCTTATAATTGTATTAGGTATAGATGTATCATTGTGATTCTTTCTCATATTTGTGTATGGTATATATGTGTATCGTAGAACTGTGAGTGAAGATAGTATGGGCTATCGTTTTAGACATTATCTGATTATAAGTGACGTACCCATAGTGTATTTTTATGTGCTTTATTTTCTACTTTTCTCAGTTGGCCTATGATACCTACTGACTACAAGTGGACTATGCTCACCCCATTTGGAGTATATTTTAGGTAGAGGTTGATCTATGCTTTCGAATTTTTTCTACTAATGTAGCCCCGGTCTTATTTTGTATTTAAAGGAAAATATTGATTGATAATGCTCAACTAACTCTCAAGTTTGAGGGTGAGGCGATCATTGTCAATTACACAACTTGAGGTGAGGTTGAATCCATAAGGAGTGAATTATAAATTTAAAGTCCTATGGGTGATCAAATTACTAAAAGGTTACCCAGAATTTGAATAAACACGACATGTAAAATAAAAAGAGGGGAAATTAGTTTGGTATTGGATTTTAACGATTTTTGATTAACAATACACTAATATGAGACTTTTGATTTAAAATCAAGATTCGAGGAAATCTTGGGATTTGTCTGCCTAATGGTAAAAACATGTGGGTTCATGATAGTTTAACATGAAGCTTATTGGCTAGTTCGAAGGTCATTATGGTAAATCTTATAATAAAACCACAACGCTTTCACCCATTGCATTTTTGGAGCACCTAACAAGTGTACATTTCGTAATCACCCAAAACCATAATCAAGTATCCCTATTTCAAAGATGATGCTGTTGACGTGATTTACACTCCAATTACCTTTACTTCTAAGATTGAAAAAGGTAGTAAACCATAGGCTTAATTGTCCACCATTTCCTTGTCTCCCTATAACCCTCTTTCAAGGATATTATGGGTTACCATATGTTCACCTTTATCTCTCTTTCAAGGATGATGAAGGGTTTCTAGAGTTTGGGGCTTTGATAAAACCAATTTGGATATTTGAGGTTTTCACCCACAAATTCCAACTAATAAAGTCAATCAATGGTGGAATCCATACTCAACAACTAACCATTATCCAAACGCAACAACACCCACACACAATTACACTTTAGTTCAATATAATCCCAAGACTAATTTACTTAGCTGCTCATGAAAAATGTAAGGAAAGATATATCATCTGGATTACCCAAAGCATTTATTCTTCACAAAATATTAAGAAATAAAGTCTCCACAATTAGTTACACACTTGCCTAATTAGGGTGTCCCTGCTTCTAATTTAAAATTGCCTATGAGGTGAGCAATCCCCAAGGAAAAAAGGGTTTTTGCCTATATGGGGTTTGGGATTTGTCTATGAAAATTTACAAAACTGCCCTGGGTCATATTCCCACTGAAGCACAATCATGCAGGTTTAACCGCGACAGCAGTTGTGCTCCACGATCGTATTATGGTTACTATCTTGACTGACCACGATCGCGTCCTGACGACCGTGGTCGCGGTCACGGTAACTGAGTCTAAACTACTCTAAGTCTCCATCTATACTTCTTTTGCTTCCATTTGATCCCTTTTTAGCTCCAATCCATATCTTTTCACCTTCTCAACTATATACCTGCAAAATATGGATATTATTGCATTAAAATCTTAATGATGGCTCATTTTCTTATACAAAACATGGTAGAGTGCACACATGTTTGGTGCAAATGAGTGGTAAAATCACCACTTATTGGCACCCCCAACTTAAAACCTTGCTTGTCCTCAATCAACGCCACCCCTTTTCATGAGAGAATTTCACATGTAGGCCCATACTCTATTACCCAATGATCATGATGACTCGAACTTGATTATTACCACAAAATGTTCTACATACATGGGCAAAATGATTTTTAACAACGCCCCTAAACAAAAAATGAGATAATGGAGGGTGCAGTAAACTTTAAGGAGTAACCATGTGATAATTACTATTCACTCTAGAAATGACTCACTCGTTGAGCTCAACCATAATATTCTTCCTTTTATCTAATTGTGCAGAAGATGACAAAATTACCCACCTCAGCTTG
The DNA here is from genome assembly GCF_002878395.1 of Capsicum annuum. NCBI lineage: Eukaryota > Viridiplantae > Streptophyta > Magnoliopsida > Solanales > Solanaceae > Capsicum > Capsicum annuum. The sequence continues at coordinate 57,816,052 of NC_061112.1, forward strand.
TTCACATGCCTCTTCCCAAGAAAGTAAATTTCACACACCTAGTTACCAACACTAGAACAAGGAGTTTAAGTGCAAACAATCTCTCTCTCAAAAATTTCTCAATGTTAACAAGTAACATGCCATAGGCTTGCCCCTATTTTTAATCCCCACTACAATGAGCACACTTGGTTGAGAATCACAAAGGACTTTTTTAGTTTGTAATGTAGGCTTAGGGTAAGGTTGGATATCAACTTAGGACAATAAGGCTAAACCCTCCTTGAATTCCACATCACACTCTTTTTACTTTTTGTTATTGGGCCACGTCTTTTCCATTTATATTTTTTCCAATATGCCTTTTCTTGGTTTTCCTACTTTCCTATTTCCCTGTCTCTTTTTTATGAATAAATCATTCCTTAATTTCCTTTGTTTGATATTTTCTTTCATCTAATCATTTTGCTTTATTATCTTAAGCTTTTAGGAACTTTCTTATGATTTCATGGCCCAACTATACCCTTTCAAATTTCCACCATCCCCAACTTAGGATTTTAGCCTCAAATTGTATTCTGAAGTTCCAGGAGGCTAGAGTCCAAAAGAGGAAAATAGTAGGGTCAAGGCTTGTAATGTTTTGCCAAAGAAAAGTCCAAAGGGTCAAAGAGGGTGACTAGTAGTAACTCCTATGTATTAGTAGGATTCTTAGGCTAAAGTGGGCTTCCAATGTCACAAGATGGCCTACGATCATTTTACCAAACAAGCACAACAAAAATTTATCCTTGAAAGACTCATGGGGCAAGATCTAGATGGTAAAAGTACACATAAGATGTACACAAGTAATTTCACACACATGGAATGCGAAGATCATCAAGGGGGTTCAATTGTTCCACCCGATCAAGACAAAAATAAAATACCAATTATATTTCGTATTCACTTTTTGGAGTCATAAAAAGAGGGAAAGTTTCATATTTCGTATGCAGAGCTAACAATAATGCAGGACCAAATCAAATGAATAAGGAGACACCCCAATTGAAACGGTAGTAGTGTCCCCACTGCATAAATAATCAAGTGTAAAAGAGATAAGTGTGCTCCCTAAAACTGCATCAAGGGATGCTATCACTCTCGGACTCTGCATCTTCACCATTCTCTTCCAGATAAGACCACTCAGCTGGGGCTTTGTCATTACTCTTCATCCAAGAGGAAGGAAGTCTATATTATTGTTTCAGGACCTCCCATAGGCTCTTCACCCCCTTCCACATCTTGATAAAGAACTCACCCCCTTTCTTCTTTGTTGTAACTATTTTTTCATATGTAATTTGGTGGCTCGGTGCGACTCCGATAGAGAGGAGTACACTATCAATCTTATCAATGGTAGATTTTTTCTTCTTTTGGTTCTCCCTATACTTCTCCTAATCGTCACATGAAATATATGATTGATAGTAGTGGAAGGCTCTTCCGGTCCTTGGGGAAAACTAGATACAAGGTCCTTGATGGATACAATAACAACTCTAATCTCCTCAAGAGGTCCGGTGGTGGTTGGCCTATGAGACTCAGATTCAATACATGCCAAATTTTCCAAGTGGATTTTTCTCTTCTTTTCTTTTCCAGGTGCACCCTCTCCTCGAATCCTCACGGGGTAGATAGGAGAACTTGGATACACCAATATGTTACTATCATATTCTTCAACCCCCACTCTCCTGCAAAGCTCAGTAATCAAAGAGGGAAAGAAAAATATGTACCACCTTGGTTCTTAGAGTGATCTATCTCATTGACTAAAAGCTAACCAACATCAAAAAGGATGCTTTCTAGAATAAAAGAAACTATTCGAGCACACAAATCTGGGACTGCTGTCATATGGGTACACGGAGAGACTAGGCTATAAATAATGTGAAACCATATCTGACCCTCGGAAGTGAAGTCGTTTATGGAGATATTTCTTTAAGTATTTTCCCAAGAGACTTCCTTTATGAGGAATAGCCGCTACACCAACCAACTCCCTAGTTTACACCCCTTTGCTTAGAATTCACCCATGTCTGCATGTTGGATCCTATAAACATCATTGATTTGCTTAGCCTTTACCGGTTTTCACCGAATCTTAATAGTCATATTGAATGAGTTTGAGAAGGACACTTCACTGATGTAAGCATACAATTCATGGACTCATTGCTCATTTGCAATGCAGGGATTTGGGAAAAAACAATGCGACCTTGTGGCTTCAATTTTCTCATGAAATGTCGATAGTTTCTCTGGTATATTTTCAAAGCAAATACCTCTTTCCTAGAGCATCTTTTTCCTTGGAAGATCACTAAAGTAGTAAGTGTGGCACTCAGGTGCCTTGAATCAAATGTGATTATACTTACCCAAGATGTTGTCCCGAAAGCACTAGGCACATATTATATCAATCACATTTTAACTTCCAAATTGTACCACGTTGTTCACTAATGCTTATTAGCATGGGTGCTTGGTGGTGTTAGGCTAAAAATTGGAAGTGCAGGATTTTTGGCATTGAAGGAAACTGGCCCTAGTTACTATGATCGTAGGCTATGACTGCATTTGTATTGCCGTGATTGTGGCCACCTGACCGTGGTTGCAATACCTGAGGCTGGTTTCGGCCAACTTCTCATGTTCACATTTCTTTCAAATTTTTAGGCAACTAGCCTGTTCTACAATATTGATTCACATGAAGATCATTTGAACAATGCTAATAAATGTCTGAATGTTCCCTTAAAAATGCAAATATCATTATTGAAAGTTTTTTTTGGGTAATGTGTCTAACACTTGATGTACACACCTTATTTGTCTACATTTTTCACAACACTTGGTGTACACACGTTATTTGTCTTCATTTTTCACATATTTTTGGTCACTGAAGATTTCCCCTTATGTGTGTATATCTTACTCAAGTAGCCAAAACCACACCAATATCAAGTATGACAATATGGAAAGAATAGCAATAAAGACTTTAGTCCCTTTCTTAGTAATGCATTCTTGGGGCTATTTTCAAAAATAAGAGAATGGATTCATGATACCTACTGGATTTGTAATGTAAGAGGGATGCAAGGATGTTTTTGGAGAGCTCACAAACATGGCCTGAATTTAGCCCAATTAGAGAGTAAAACTCAAAAGGGAGTGTGAGGGAAATGGGGGGAAATTAGGGATTAAGTGGATGAAATAACCGCGACCACACTCAGCTGGTCATGATCACGGATACACGGGTGACTGCAATCGTGCCTAAGGACCGCGCTCATGGTAATTGAGAGCATTTATCCTTGTATTCTCCTGTTCAGCTTTTTGCTTAATTTTAAAAACTTTTTCCCTATTAAATTTCAATGAAAAATTGCACACTTACCTCTTTCCATTCTCATCTAATACACTCCATAGTGCCATAAATGCATGAGTTATTTATATGCAAAAGCTGACATATATACTAGAAAACATGAAAAAAAGGATACGAGCCACTTTTAGGTCATTTATGGGTTGCGACCAACCTAGCACCTTAGTTAACATCATGGCAGGACGTGTTCCTTCATCCATCTTCAAGGTGGGTCCTCAAGCCCCTTTTCATTCCCCCTCTCATTCCCCATATCCACCATAAAAACAATTTGGAGCTCCAATGTTTGCTTCTTTATCTTGCATATTGTGAAAGAGACGTCATCCTCTTGTACCCTAAGCTTCATTTCCCCCATCTCCAAATTGATAATGGCTCTTCCAGTGGCAATGATAGGTACCTCTTGTTCCATTTCACAATCTAATACCACAAAATCCATCAAAGTATAAACTTGTCAACTTTAATAAAGACATCAAATAAAATTCCCATTGGCTTTTTGATAGACTGGTCCACTATTAAGAGTTGCATAGAGGTCAGTGTAGATTCATCCAATCGAAGTTTCATGTAGATGACATAAAACATTAAGTTAATGCTCGCACCAAGGTCACACGAAGGCATTAAGTTGATGCTCGCACCAAGGTCACACAGAGCTTTTGCAAACTCATGTGTCCCTATTGTACAAGGAATGGTGAATGCTCTAGGGTCGTCTTTCTTTTCCACAACCTTAATATCCATGATAGAACTACACCCATGAGTGACCTCAATTGTGTCACCTTCTACAAGATTCTTTTTGGACATCAAATTTTTTATTAGGTTAGCGTATCCTAGGATCTCTTAGATTACCTTGAGCAACATGTTGTTTATTAATAGATTGCTAAGTTTTTCAATGAACTTCCTTAATTTATCACCTTCTTTTTTTGTACAATCATTGAGGGAATGGGGCGATAATTTGGATTATGGGTCTTGCTCTACTTTGTGGCTTTTTGATGTCAACTACATTTTCATCACTTTCATCAGTCTCTTTCTCATTATTTTCTTCTTGAATTTGAGGTAAAACTTCCTTTGCTTTAGCTTTAGACATTTTCTCACTTAATTCTCTATTAGAGGGATCATCAAGTTTCTTTCCACTCCTTGTGACAATTTTTAGAACTTGAGCATCATTCTTTGGATTAGAAATCATGTCACTAGGGTGTCCACCTCTAGGCCAAGAATTTAGTTGCGTGGAGATTTTCCCAATTTGGGTTACAAATTACTTGATAGAGGCAGAGTGAGACTCCATAGTTTGAAAGAGTTGAGAGAAGTCACCTTTCAACTCATGAACCATTTTGTCCATACCTTTCACTCTATTCAATATTCTTGCTAACACATATTTGGTCTTAAAATTTTTTAGGTCGATGGTACTTAACTCCTTGGTCTTAGCTAGATCATAAGGGCGAACACAACATTTATAATCATGCTCCCTATCCCTCAAATCTCTATCTCTCTCACTGTCCATCCAACCTTGATTCCCACCTTGGCTTTGACAGGTGGGATAGGAATACCCCAAGTGATTAGCCAAATATAGGGTTTCCTCATTCAACTTCTTTGATTCTACTTTATCTTCATAAGATTTTGATGCTACAGTATTTACTACTTTCGTGGGTGCTCCCATAGCATGCTTTGTCAAGAGCTCAAGTTGGGTCATCATTTTTACCATGTTTTCCTCCGTTGTTCATAAAACATTCTTTTTTCATTATCAACCACGGAATTAGGGTAAGGGATCTTGGGACTTCGGTATCATGGGTATGCCAACCCTAATTTTGCTTTGACACGTATCCTATTAATAGAAAGGCCGCATGGTGGTGGATCTTCACTATGGATCCACCTACCACATTATCCACCACTATTTTGTTTAATGGATAAAGGGAACAAGAGAAGATCTTAAGAAGCATCTTCTTTAAGACTTTATGATTTGGGCATTGGGCCAATTTTCCATTAAACCATTCCCATGCTTCAAACAATGACTCTCTATTCATTTGCTGAAAATTTATAATCTCGTCCCGCTTTTGAAGAATTTTAGATAGTTGGAAGTATCTATAAAGAAATATCGTAGTAAGATCGTCCTAATATGTAATTGAGCTGGGTGGAAGTGATCAGATCCATAAAACTACCTCGCCCATTAGTAAGAATGGGAAGAGGCAAAGCCAAATGAATTCTTCAAATGGACATTTGGGTCCTCAAAGTCTTGACCCCCGTATAATCCTTTCTTTTGCAATATGTAAAGCATGACGCTAGTCACATGGAAGACTGTGTTCCCATTAGTTAGTGGGATACATATTGCACTTGTTTGGCCCGCTTCATTTTGTTGGCCCTCATCATCTAGAGGACTATCATAGGGCCCATGTTTCTTGTAGTATCACTCATTTTTCCACTAAAACTTTGATCCACTAAAAAAATTCAAAAATAACAAATAAAGTAAATTATACCACTTTGGGTATTCCCAATTAAAAATCACACCGCATAAGTGAAATTTATATTCCACCCCTGGCAACGGTGCTATTTATAAAACGCTCAACTCACTCTCATGTTTCAGGGTGAGGCGGTCATTGTCAATTACCCAAATTTATTTGGGGTTGAATCCACAAGGAGCGAGTCATAAATTTCAAGTCATAGAGGTACTCAAATTACTAAAAGGTTACCCATAATGCTAATAAACATGACATGTAAAATAAAATGGGGGGAATTATTTTTGAATTGGTTTGTAATGATTTTGATTAACAATACACGAATATTACACTTTTATTTTAAAAGCAGGATTTAAGGAAATCTTTGTATTATGTCTACCTAAAGGTAAAAGCACGTGGGTTGATGATGGTTTAACATGAATATTAGTTGTTAACTAAGAGATAGGCTAAGTCGAAGATCATTATGGTCAATCATTCAATAAGACCACAACGATTTCACCCATTAACTCTTTCTAGCACCAAACAAGTTTACACTTCGTAATCATCCAAAACCTCAATCAAGCATCCCTATTTCTAGGATGTTTCTCTTGAATTAATTTACACTCATATTACACTTATTTCTAAGATTACAAAAGGTACTAAACCATAGGTTTAATTGTCTACCATTGCTTTATCTCCCTATAACCCTCTTTCAAAGATGTTAGTGGTTACCATATATTCACTTTTATCCCTCTTTCAAGGATGATTAGGGTTTCTAGAGTTTGAGATTTCACCTATCAAACCCATTTGGAGATTTTGGGTTTTCACCCACAAATTGCAACTCATAAACTCAAGTAATGGTAGAATTCATACTCAACAACTAACCATCATGCAAAGACAACAACACCCTCATACATTTACACTTTAGTTCAACCTAATCCTAAGACTGATTTACTTAGATATTTATGAAGAAAGTAAAGAAAGATATACCATCTGGATTATCCAAAGCTTTCATTCTTACAAAATACTATAAAATTAACCCTCCACAATTAGTTACACACTTGCCTAATAAGGGTTTCTTGCTTCTAATTAAACATTGTCAATGAGATAATAAATCCCTAAAGAAGAAAAGGTTTTTGCCTATATAGGATTTGGGATTTGTCTATGCTATTTCACAAAATTTCCCTGGGTCATATTCCCGCTGAACTATGATTACACAGGTTCAAATGTGACCGCATCTAACGACTATAGTTGTGCTCTACGATCGTATTGTGCTGACCATCTTGACTGACAGCGATTGCGGCCTAAGGATTGCGATCACAATAATGAGGGTGAACTACTCTAGGTCTCCAACTACACTTATTTTGCTTCAATTTAATCCCTTTTAGATCCAATACACATCTTTTCACCTTCCTGACTATATACCTACAAAATTTGGATATTAGTGCATTTAAATCATGATGATACCTCATTTTCTTATACAAAACATGGTAATGTGCACATATGTTTGGTGCAAATGAGTGGTAAAACCACCAGTCATCATTGATCCTTTTGGATTACTATTTTATCGTTCATATTCGAGATGTATTTATTAGTCGTACACTGTGATACCATATTTTGGGATTTATATGGTATTTTTTGTTGTGTACCTCTGCCATTATTATTTTTTTATGGTGGCTTCATTCTAGAAGCCTTGCCTTAGATTTAGGTATTTAATTTTTATGTCATATTAGTTTTGGTTATAGGCTTACATGTTATGGCTTTCCACGACAAGTGCCATTATGACCCCTTGGTTTTTGGGTCATAACATATTCTTACACTTTGACACCATGTTATAGGATAGTTTATGGTATCTTTATTCTTAAGACTTTTTCTATTGTTGTACTTGTATGGGCTTACTTTTCTCCAGAAGTCTTATCTCGCAAATTGTTGTATTATGTTCTTCTATCTTATCAACTTGGGTGATTGGATTACTTATGAAGGCTTAGCCACAATAAGTCCATCATGGCCTTAGGTTCTTGGTCATGAGAAATTAGTATTAGAGTAGATAGTTTTATCGGTTTTATTAGTGTAATAACAGGGTGTCTAATGAAGTCTTGGGGATCAATATATAGGCATTTGTATCTATTTTCAAGGGGATGGAAAATATCTTGAGGAAACGTCCTTATTTTATTCCTTATTATTGTATTTTTCATACCCTATATTCTAAATTATGTTTTACTTTTTTCTACACAGATGGTGAGCACTAAATCCCATGAGTCTTGGGATACTAAGATAGCATCCGAGGAGAGAGCCCAACCTAGGGGACAATTCATGAGTTACGGACTGGCTCGCGGTAGAGGACGGGCACAAGGATTATTCCCTTCTAGAGGTAGTACTATGGGGATCTCTACTGAGCCCTTGGTTGAGAATACTAGATATGTGGAGCCTACTCTAGTTCTACAAAGTACTACAACCCTAGTCTTGGAGGGTAATTGATTCATCTACAAACTTATTTAGATGGTGTTACTTTTAGTTCACATTATATTCCTCCAGCGCTGAGTGTTGTACCTCTACCTGTGCTAGAGTCTACTTATGGTGTTCTTCTAATTTAGAGTAAGATTCTTCCTTCAGTACAAATATCTGATTATGGTATTCCATAGACTTTGTACATTTTTTCTCCTTTGATGCCACTATTTGAGTATGTATTCCAAATTTAGGAATTCAACCTTTAACGGTGTTTCCCCTTCAAGTAGGATTACAACTTGTTAGATTTACTATTCCTCCTATTAGATCTGAGGACCAGACGATGTTTGAGAGATTTAATTGCTTGGGTCTATCCAAGTTCAGTGGTGTTGTGGGCGAGAATGCCTATGAGTTCTTGATTGATTGTATGAGGAAGTTATATAACCTTGGATTGCTCAAGTCGAATGGAGCTACTTACACTACCTATAAGTTCAGAGATGTCATTAGAGATCAGTTGAGGTCACTTGTTAGTACAAAATAGCTTAGTTCGCCAGAGATAATTTGGCATCAGTTTGCTGCTGCCTTGTTTGATAGGATTGTTCCTTAAAATTTAAGGGATCAGATAATAGATAAGTTTGATCACTTGGAAGGGATCCATGACTATTGCCAATTATGATTCATATTTCCATGCCTTCTCTAAAAATTTTATTGCTAGTATCGCCATTGAGTTTGAAAGGATTCAATTGTTTTTGAAGGGATTGGATACCACTTTTCAGTTGGCTGCTACCCATATGATAATGTTAGGGGATTTATTTTAGAGTGTGGTGGATCATTTGATGATGATTGTGTCTGTTATTTAATCTACTCAAGGAAACACCAAGAAGGTGCACCGTCAGGGCATGTTCAGTGGTCACATCCCTTGAGGCATAAATTTTAGAGGTTCCCATAGTTACTATAGTATACCAATGCATGATGCTTTGTAGGATTCGATTAGTAAGTCTTAAGGTTCCATGGCTAGAGGTAGTCGAGCATCGTCCCAGGGTGGACATTATAGCACAGTCGTACCTTCTCTAATTGAGTTGGGCGCAGAGGTTGTTTTATATGTGAGGAATTTTGATACGTGGCAAAGGATTTACCTTGTCATATTTTAAGGCCTACTCTTATATCAATAGTAAGAGGTGAGTCCCAAGGTGGGAGAGGTACTACTAGAAGTGCATAAGGTACAGGTAATGGTGCTCGTGATAGTGGTAGTAGAGTTATTCAGTTCAATAGCAGACATGGAAAGTGCTATGCTATACCTGCCGGACTTGAGGCAGTGTTACTAGATGTTTTTATTATAGGTATCGTCCCCATTTGATTTAGATCTGTATTTGTGTTATTTTATTTGGGGTCGACTTTATCATATGTTTTTGCATAGTTTGCTTCTCATTTTGAATCTACTTGTGAGCCTCATGCCATGCCTATTAATGTATCTACCTCTATTGGAGACTCTTTAGTGTTGGATTAGGTTTACCAATCCCGTATTATGGACTTCACTGGGCATAACACTTGTGTATATCTTACTATCCAAGATATGGTAGATTTTAATGTCATCTTAGGTAATGAATGGTAAGCTCCCTATCATGCTATTATAGATTGTTATGCTATGTCTGTGACTTTAGCTTTGCCGGGTGAGCCTAGGATAGCTTGGAAAGGTATGCTTTACTCAGGTCCCAAGGCAATCATCGCATGATAGAAAGGGGATATTTTTCTTTCATGGTGCATATTTATGATACTAGAGTGTTGTTTCATTGCCTCCTTTAGATTCAGTTTGCATTGTCGGTGAGTTCATGGATGTTTTTTCTATGAATTTACCTAGGATGCCTTGAATCGTGGTAGTAACTTCTCTATTTATGTTGAGCGGGGCACCAAGATAGTTTCTATTCCTTCTTATAGGATGGCTCCAACAAAATTGAAGAAATTTAAGACACAATTATAGAAATTATTTGATAAGGGATTTATCCGACCTAGTACATCACCTTGGGTACTCTTGTTTTGTTTATGAAGGAAAAAGATGGGTCTAAGCATATGTATATTGATTACTGGTATTTTAATAATGTGACATTTAGGAATAAGTATTATCTTTCTTTTATTGATGATTAGTTCGATCAACTTCATGGGTCTTTGGTGTTTTTGAAGATTGATTTAAGGTTCGGGTATCACCAACTGATGATTCAATCTTCTGATATTCCAAAATAGGCCTTTGGACTTGATATAATCATTTTGAGTTCATGGTTATGTCCTATGGGTTAACCAATTCCCCAGCCACATTCATAGAGTCGATAAACCTAGTGTTTCGACTAGATCTTAGTTCATTCTTCATGGTTATTATAGATCATATCTTGGCTTACTCTAAGAGTGAGACAAAACATAATAAGTATTTGTGAATTGTACTTAAAATGTTAAGAGTTGAGAAGTTGTATGCTAAATCCTCCATGTGCAAGTTTTGGTTGATTTCTATCTCTTTCTTGGGCCATGTTGTGACCAAGGATTGTATCATGGTCAATCCAACCAATATTGCAGTGGTTTTTGATTGGGCCAGGACAACTTGTCCTACCGAGATTTGTAGTTTTGTTGGTTTAGTAGCCTATTATTGATTCTTTGTTAAGGGTTTTTCATATTTTAGGTCTACTTGACAAAGTTGACTAAAAAGAATTTTTTTCAATGGTCCAATGCTTGTAAAGCAAGCTTTCAACAGCTCTAGGATATTGACCTCAACTTCTAATTTGACTTTGTCCAAAGAGGTTATAGGGTTTACCATCTTACGTGATGATTCAGGCATTGGGTTAGGTGTTATGTTGATACATAAGGGTAAGGTAATTGTGTATGATTCTTATCAGTTAAAGCCTCAAGAGAAGAATTACCCTACCCATGATTTTGAATCGTGTACGATGGTATTTATATTGAGGTTGTTGAGACACTATTTGTATAGAGTTTGTTGCGAGAACTTCTTAAATCACTGTAGCCTTCAGTACTTCTTCACCCATCGAGATATTAATATGATGTAGTGTCATTGACTTAAGTTACTTAAGGATTATGATCTTACTTATTTTATCACTCGGGAAAGGTTGATGCAGTTGTTGATAGCTTAAGTTGAAAAACGGGTTGTAAGAGTAGCTTGGCACATATTTTGACCAACAAGTAACCTTTGTCCTTAGAGGCTCAGTCTTTGGCTAACCAGATGGTTAGGCTTGATATCTCTACACCTGGTGTATTTTGATATTTCTTCAAGCTAGATCTTCATTGTTGGAGCAGATTCAGGCTCATTAGTTTCATGATGTTGGTTATAGAGTAATTAAGGATAAGGTGTTGAGTATTGAGGACAAGGAAGCTTCACTTGACTCTGATGGCATTTTGAGGATTGGAGGTACTCCATTCATTCGGGAGTGACCAAGATGTATCGTGATTTAAGAAAACACTACTGGTGAATCGGTATGAGGAAAGATGTAGTGGATTTTGTAACTTGTTACCTAAGTTGTTAGCAGGTTAAAGTCGAGCATTTGAAACCTGGTGGTTTGCTTCAGTGGTTACCCTTTTTTAGTAAAAGTGGGAATTTGTCACTATAGACTTCATGACTGGGTCGCCTCGTACTTCTCGTATTTCAGATAGTGTTTGGGTCATCCAGGGTAGATTGAAAAAGTTTGCTCATTTCATCCCTATTCAGGTTGCCTTCAGTGCTTAGAGGTTAGCTTTTATCTATAAGGTAACAAGTAGCCCCAAGCTAACCCTTTGAGCCTCTTTCTACTAACAATTCTCATTTCAAGATAAAATAATTCAAACTTTAGCATAGTCATATTATATGAAGGGAGATACGGAGAAAATACTCGGTCCTAACAACCACAATACTGGAATTTTTAACACAATCACAATCTGATAACTAGTCTGACTAATCCTCTACTAATCCATAAACTAGAGAATCGTTGGGAAAGGTCCCCAACTGACTCAAATAAAGTGAAAGAAAAACAAAACGTAGCCTCTCAAATGCAGAAATGTCAGAAGATAGGTCCTCAAACCATGAGGACTCAACACTATAAGAACGAAGACAGAGGTACTCAAAAGTCACTGATGAGTCTGGGACTGAGCACCTGAACCTATATTATAAGACAATGTAACACATAGACGTATATATGGATTAGGACTTGGGAATGTACTGAGTATATGGGGGTGCATGCATTTATATAAAAGAACATCAATACTCTTCAATCAAATTATGCATGCAATAAGTAATGACTCACATGGCTTGAATAAGTATAAAATGTAAAGCTCATGAATCATGTAGAATGGAGCATGTAATACAAATCTCGTGAGTCATCATAGTTTAACTTTGAAACATACTTCAATGCATTTCGTTCACCTTAGGAAAATATCTCGTTTCAAGCTTTAGGGAAATCATTCTATCTCACTAGAAAGATACTCTAGTTTAGGGAACTAACTTATCTCATAGTTTTAGAGAAAATACTTATATCAAGGGAAAAAATTTATCTTAAGCAGCAAGTCTGCAACTTTACTATTAGGAAAATAACTTGTATCAAGGGAGGCTCTATTAACCGACATAAACCATGCGAGCTACATGGAGTCCAAAATTTTGTCCTTCTAAGGAGGCGACCCTACATTGGGGAGGAGCGTGATACTCTTTCCAGGGAGTATAACCTCAATTCAGTGACCACTTATCTCGGCCTCGGGCCTAATACCTCGGCCTTAGGCCCAAAATCTCAACCTTACAGTGGCACATTTTTCTGGGGTCAAAAACCATAGTAACTTACCCAACTAGGTGCTAAATACTACTCCCTTTACTTTATCTCGCTCATCTCATGAAAATCTACTTTAAAATAGTCTCATGGATCATCAATAACGCAACAATCAAATATGTAATCTCATGTAGTGATGTGGATTTCAAAACCCCATGACCATTAGGTGAAAACATTTGTCAATAATCTCAGAATACTCAAATCATGGGTGCTTATATCACAAGAGTTCACAAAATTGCAAATCTCAAGTAGGGCTCAATAACGCATAATTAAATCTAGGGCTCAATAACGCATAATTAAATCTCAAGTTAAAACTAATCAAAAACATAATAGATAGCATATAGATTCATAGCTCATGAAGAAATCTGAAAATTTCAGCAATTTGTCTCAAAATCTCAACATGTTCATATACTTCAATATCTCAAACATCTCAACTATTAATTTCTCAAGGATTAAAATCACGGGGTATAGACCCAACAACAATTTCTCAAGAAAACATGTTAAAATCATGCCATTAGACTCTCAATTCATGGTAAACGTCACAATATTGAAATCAATAATAATGGGTGAAAATCCCTGATTCAAATTTATGTGAAATCTCATAGATTGCAGAAAATTATATTTTAAATAAGCCTTTGGGCACAAGGATGAAAGGATTACCCTTGTTCAAAACCTCACATACCTTAGATTATGAAATTGGATGAATGAGCTTGCTCTAATAACTTCTTCTTACTCTTGAGAAATGGTTTTTGCAACCCTCAAACTTGGGCAACTCAAGTCTTAAGTCAATTTGTAGAATCCATTGTAAGTTCTTCGATTTCCTGGAGAAGGGTTTTATATTGGATTTTGAAGGAGAAACCCTAGCCTTTTAATGTTTTAGGAGATAATGAGGCTATCATAATCATTTGGAATATATCTGGTTGATGAACGAGTGGAAAGACCGAAAAGACCTTTTAAAAATGATCTAAAAATACTGAACGGGGTCTGCGATGGTCGGAGTGATAGTCCATCGCAAGTCCGACGGTCCGTCGGGTCGTCCGTCGCACGATGACTAGAAAAGGGACACACTGCATTGATGCGATGGTTGGATCAACGGTCCATTGTAGGTTCGACGGTTCGTTGTATCTTCCGTTGCACGATGGACAGGATGAGACCACACTGTGTTAGTGGCAACGGTCTCAGCGATGGTCCATCGCAGCCTTGATGGTCCGTCATCCTGGCCGTTGCACTTAGGCCAGGAAATTAATTTTCTTCCTTGTTCAAGATCGTTTGAGGAATGGTCCATTTCAAACTCGACGGTCCATCGGATCGTCCATCGCACCAGGTCAGTTCCGACAACTCTAAGTAAAACAGCCATGACTTCTCACCCCGATGCCGGATTTGGACGAAATTGGTATCGTTGGAAAGCTAATTAAATTATCTATATGGTTTAAATAACAATCACTTGGGAAGTCTCTTCTCAATCTTTTAGGGCCGGAATTACACTTCACTTGACATGCTCTAAGGCTCGAACTACGAGGGAACTTGATGGGTTTTTATAATATCAACCCCTTGGAAACATTAATCCTCAAATGTCGCTAGTTAGACTAGGAATACAAGAAAAATAGAGTGCATATAGCTAAAGCAATTTTCAAAACGGCTCAAAATCACTCTCTAAAATCTTGAATACCTCAAAAATTGAAAGAATAGATTTATAGCTGAACTTTAGATTTGAAGGGATAAATTATGAAAGAATAATACGTTCAGATCAATCTGAACTCGTGGAAAAGAGGTCTGGGTAGTTAGCTCACATGTGTGCCTCTACCTCCCAAGTAGCACGCTCAACTGAACACTTTGACTAATGGAACCTCTTTGTTCCTTAGTCTACGGATATGAAAATCTAGGATCTCAATGGGAATCTCATCGAATGAAAGACTATTCTGAATATCAGCACTGTCTGAAGGATCTACTACAACAAAATCACCAATATGCTTTTTTAAGCATGGAGACATGAAAAATAGGATAAACGGATGACAAGTCGACGGGCAACTCAACCTCACAGGCTACCTTGAAAACACGGCTCATGACTCAATATCAGCCAACATAACGGGGACTAAGCTTTCCCTTTATACGAAACCTTTTCACCTATTTCATGGGTGAAATATTCTAGTACACCAAATCACCCACTTCAAACTCAAGATCTCTTCTTCTCACATCGGCATATTACTTTTGACGACTTTTAGCTGTCTTCAACATTTCTCTAATCAACTTAAGTCTCTCCATAGATTCAAACACTGAATTAGGCCTGATCACGGTAGCTTCACCCACTTCAAACTAACCTATGGGTGATTTACATCTTCTACCATATAAGGCCTCAAATGGTGCCACCCCGATGCTATCATGGTAACTATTGTTATAGGCAAACTCTATCAATGGCAAATGCTCATCCCAACTACCTTTGAAATCAAGAGCACACGCCCTTAACATAACTTCTCGGGTTTGAATGGTCCTCTCAGCCTGACTATCTGTTTGTAGATGAAAAGCAAAACTCAAAAGAACTTGGGTAGCAAGACCCTGCTGAAATGCCCTCCAAAACTAATAAGTAAATTGAGTACCCCTATCCAAAATGATAGATGAGGGAACTCCGTGCAGTCTGACTAACTCCCGAAATACAATCTAGTGTAATCCTCCACGGTATAAGATGTGTGCATGGGCAAGAAGTGTATGGACTTAGTCATCCTATCTACAACAACCCAAATAAAATCATGATGATGACGCGAAAGAGGTAACCTAGTCACAAAGTTCATATTCACCACCTCCCACTTCCAAGTGGGTATACCAAGCTCTTGCATCACATCACTAGGCCTTTGGTGCTCTACCTTAACCTGTTGGCACATTGCATACTTTGTTACAAACTTAGCTATATCCTTCTTCATACCATTTCACCAATAGATTTTCTGCAAGTTGTGGTACATCTTGGTAGTGCTGGGATGAATAGAATACCACACGCCATATGCTTTAGCCATAATCCTCTACCTCAGATCATCAACATACGAAACACGCAACCTACCCTGCAATCTCAACTCGCCATCTCCTTATTGGGAGAAAACCTCTACCTTTCGGTCCTTAACTAACTCCTTCTGCCTGACCAAACTAGGATCTCAGTCTTGCTTCTCTTTTACTTTTGAAACTAAAGAGGATTCAGAACTACTCTGCACTAACGTACTTCCCTCAGCTGACTCAAGCAACCTAACACCAAATCTAGCTAGAAAATGCACATCACGAGCTAACTTTTTCGTACCTTTCTCTACATAAGCAACACTACCCATAAACAATCTACTAAGGGCATCCGCCACTACATTAGCCTTACCCGGGTGATACAACACACTCATATAGTAGTCTTTCCACAACTCCAATGACCTCCTCCACCTAATATTCAACTCACTCTAATTAAACACATATTGCAGGCTCTTATGATCAATAAACACATCAACATGAACACCATAAATATAGTGTCCAGATTTTCAACGCAAAGACCACATTAGCTAACTCAAGATCATGGGTTGGGTAATTCTTTTCGTGTGGCTTTAACTATCTAGAGGCATAGTATATAACCTTACCTCATTGCATTAACACACAACCCAAACCAATTATAGAGGAATCATAATACACCATAAAACCGTCTGTACTATTAGGCGAAGTCAACACTGGGGCTGAAGTAAGTCAAGTCTTCAACTCCTAAAAACTCTTCTCATAGGAATCTGACTACTGGAACTTAATTTTCTTTTGGGTCAACCGAGTCATGGGAGATGCAATAGAAGAGAAACCTTAAACAAAACGGCAGTAGTAGCCCGCTAGACCCAACAAACTTTTAATAAAGATGGAGAGATAGGTCTAGGCCAGTTTCGTATAGATTTTATCTTTTGGGGATCAACTCTAATACCTTCACCTAAAATAATATCACTCAGAAAGGCTATAGACCTTAGCCAAAATTCACACTTACTGAATTTGGCAAATAACTGGTGACCTCTAAGAGTTTGTAAGATAATTCTAAGGTGATCCGCATGATCATTCTTACGGTGGGAGTATACAAGGATGCCATGTATGAACACTATGACAAACATATCAAGATATTTCTTGAACACTTGATTCATAAGGTCCATAAAAGCTACTGGTGGGATTGGTTAGCCCGAAAGACATGACTAGAAACTCAAAGTGACCATAGCGGGTTTGAAAGGCTGTCTTTGGAATATCACATTCCCTCACATTAAGTTGATGATAGCTGGATCTAAGGTCTATCTTGGAGAAATAACCTGCACCCTGCAACTGATCAAATAGGTCATCATTTCTTAGAAGAGGATACTTATTTTTGACTGTGACCTTGTTAAGCTGATGATAGTCAATGCATAAACGGAAAGAACTATCTTTCTTCTACACCAATAAAATAGAGCACCCCAAGGAGAAATACTACTCCTTATGAAAAATTTGTCTAAAAGATCTTGGAGTTGCTCTTTCAACTCTTTAAGCTTAGCAGGTGCCATACGGTATGACATAATAGAAATGGGATGAGTGTCGAGGAGAAGGTCAATCCCAAATTCTATCTCTCTATCAGGAGGTACCCCTAGGAGATCTTTTGGGAAAACATCTGGAAACTCATTAACAATTTTGACTGACTAAATAGTCGGAGCGTCCGACTTAGTGTCTTTGACTCTACCAAGGTGATAGATGCAACCTTTGGATATTAGATATTTGGCTTTGATATAGGAAATAAAATAACTCTTGGGAGATACTGAACTCCCGAACAATTCAAACTATTTCATTAGGAAACTAAAACTTGACCACATGTGTACGACAGTCTAGATGCATAACAAGAATGAAGCCAATCCATACCCAGAATAAGGTCAAAATCCACTATGTCTAAATCTCTCAAGTTAGCAAGTATGACTCTATGAAGAATAATAACAGGACAATCTCTATATATTTGTTACGCAACAACTGACTCCCCTACTGTTGTAGAAAATAGGAAGGGCTCAAAAATCTTTTCGGGACTCATTTTGAAATTCACAGCTACAAGTGGGGTCATATAAGAGACACTTGACCTGGGGTCCATCAACACATAAACATCAAAGAAATAGACATGGACCATACCGGTAACAACATCGGGAGAGTCCGTTAGCTCTCGACGGGATGGTAAGGTATAGAATCTATTCTTGCATTGACCACCAATAGTCCTAGATGAAATGCCCTAAACAGGGGTGGGATGAGGTATAGGAGCTGGTGCACTTGTATCCTGTGCCTGAGGTTGGGTATATCTATTCCCCTGTCTAGCATGAGGATAATGTCCAAGTCTGTTGCTCTGCTTGCCATAACCAAAACAACCCCTCAGATCTATGAAATACTCTTTGAGATGATCCCTACCATACTTAGCACAAGGAGGATAACACGTCCTATTATCTACACTGTTCTGTGACCTAGACATAAAAGACCTGCCCCGATGAAGGTGCTGGCATATATGGATGTCTCTGAAACTGAGGGTAGTTCTCTCCATAGAACCTAGGCTGGCGAAACTCATTCTGCTCAGATCTAGCCCTCTTGTTACCCCTTACTCACTCTATCTCTCTAATCTTATCCATCTCTAAATACTGGGTATACATCTTCAATCTCCCCAGCTCCATATCCCTATACAACATCACAATCCTACACTTTTTCAATACAAACCTAGAAACACTGGTCACGAACTTTCTCATACTAGCCCGGGTTTCAGAAATCAAATCAGGAGCGTACTTGCCTAGCTGGTTAAACTTTAAGAAGGACTCCTTAATAGTCATGGAGCACTTCCTAAAGTTCATAAACTCCCCAATCATTGCCTCCCACATCTCAAGCAGAAAGAACTTCTCCAAGAATGCATCTTGGAACACCTGCCAAGTCATAGGAGCATCATTATCACCTCTACCCTTCCTCCATAATACAACCCAGTCATAAGCAATGTCCTTCAGTCCGTAAGACACCAATTCAACACTTTCTTCCTCAGAAACATACATCACTTACGTGATATTTCTCACCTCCTCAAGGTACAATTATGGGTTGATGTTTGGCGTATTTATACGTCTAAGCACCATAACTTACCCATGTTTTAGCTAAGTTTTGAGGATAAAATACATAATTATTGAACTTTGTCTATTTTTAGTTAAGTGAGATGGCCTATGTGATTAGCATGGTTTTCAGGTTATAATGAGAAAGATTAGGAAACTTTGGGGACCTGTGGATAGCAATGGAAACTTCACATAAAAGGAAAACAACTTTTGGACTAAATGTGATATATGGGAACTTTTTCCCAGGCAAACTCAATATTTTTAAATAGTTAAGGATGCAGTAGCAATTTATTAGAGAAGGATATTTTTAAAACCCTCATGGATGAATTTTTAGGGATTCATTATTAGGTATTATTTCAAAAAGGAGAAAAAGTGGCTTAGCTTAAAGAGAAAGAGAGAGAAATATTTTTCTCTCTTATTTTCTCTATTTATCTTCTCCACCAAGATCATTCTAAGTTTTGGTATGATGAATATTTCTATTGTGATTTCCATTTTATTCATGAGTAGCTAAGTTTATTTATTAGGGTTATGGAAACCTTGTAGTATACTCTCTATTGCTATGGGTTTTTAAATTTATGATGTGTTATTCTTGTGGTGCAAACATAGGGAATGTGCTATTATAGCAATAACTTGTTTGATAGAAAAGTTACTATTTGGAAAAGAGAGTAGTGACAAGAAAATAGGGTTTCCAACCTCTATTTTACACGTTAATGCCTTAGCAGGATTAACTACTTGGAGAGTTTGTATGATTTGTTGTACACTTTGGATTTGAGAGAACTAATGTGAGTAAATCCTTGATGGTTGAGAAACACTTGGATTTAGAAATAGAATACATCTTTCTATAAGTGCATGCATGTATAAATCCTTATTACTCATAGTTAATAGAGAAGTAAAAGCTAAAAGGTGGACATAACCCTTACTTATCATTCTCAGTGATCAAATATTAATACACATATTGCTTCATTGTTATATTATAACCATCATTTCAAATTTAATCCAAACCCCCCCCCATTTAGGAACCTCTGACCAACAGTCCAGTAATAATTACAATACTTAGTAACACAGTATTCCCTGTGGGATTCGACACCCAACCTGGTTGGGTTCTATAGTAGACAACGACCGCTTACTCTCTCATAAGAGAGGTGTAATTTGGGCGTATCATGGGTCCTCATCTGCCTTAGACCCATAAAACTCTGGCGGATTCATCCGCATAAAATCACGAATCCTATGTGCAAGTTGATATCCTCCTTGTTGATTAGCAACTGCAGCCTTGTTATTGGCCCAAACATTAGCGGTGACTGCTTGGACTAACGCCTGAAAGGCCGCCCTAAACTCGACATGAGACATAGTCTCATTCAAAGAATCAATTGGTGGGGGTTTCTAATTGTCGTTCTTATGGGCATTCGCTCTACGGAGAGGCATTTTCTAAAATAGAAGAGCATCAATTATTAGATGAGAGGGACAACTATAGGCACAATAGATTCTGAAAAAAAACAACTTTTTCCTAAAATGTCTCGTAGCCTCTTGCTCATAGATGTGGCACGCTACACATCAAAGATCAAGAATCTACTTAACGCAGCTTGTCAGACTCCATAGGACTCTTTAAAACCTTAGGCTTTGATACCAAGTTTGTAACAACCCATAATCGCCCGCGGGACGTCACACGATGCTTAAGGCTACAAGTTGCCCCAAGCTAACCCTTTGAGCCCGTTTCTACTAATAATACTCATTTTAAGATGAAATAATTCAAACACTAGCATAGTCATAGCATATGAAGGGAGATACAGAGAAAATACTCCGTCCAAACAAACACAATACAAGAATTTTCAACACAATCACAATCTGATAACTAATCTGACAAAGCCACTACTAATCCATAAACTAGAGAGCCATTGGGACAGGTCCCCAACAAACTCAAATAAATTGAAAAAAAACATAGCCTCTCAAATATAGAAATATTTGAATGTAGGTCCTCAATCAATGAGGACTCACTACTATAGAAATATAGACAGCAGTACGCGAAAGTCACTAATAAGGTTGGGACTGAGCACTGGAACCTATATTGTAAGAAAATATAGCTTATATACGTATATATGGATCAGAACTTCAGATGGTATGTACTATATGGGGATGCATGCATTTTTATAAAACAACATCAATACTCTTTAATCAAATTATGCATTCTATAAGTAATGACTCATATGTCTTGAATAAGTATAAAATGTAAAGCTCATGTATCATGTAAAATAGAGCATGTAAAACAAATCCCATGAGTCATAACAGTTTAACTTTGAAACATACTTGAAGGCATTTCATTTACCTTAGGAAAATATCTCGTTTCAAACTTTAGGGAAATCATTCTATCTCACTGGAAAGATACTCTAGTTTAGGGAACTAACTTATATCATAGATTTAGAGAAAATACTTATATCAAGGGAAAAAACTTTAGTCTTAAGGAGCAAATCTGCAGCTTTACTATTAGGAAAATAACTTGTATGTAGGGAGGTTCTTTTAACCGACATAAACTATGCGAGCAATATGTAGTACAATGTTTAGTCCTCATAAGAAGGAGACCCCACATTGGGGAGAAGCGTCATACTCTGTCCAGGGAGTATAAAGTTAATTCAGTGATCACTTATCTAGTCCTTGGGCCCAATAGTAACTTACCCAACTCGGTGCTAAATACTACTCCCTTTAGTTTATCTCTCACATCTCATGAAAATCCACTTTAAAATAGTCTCATGTTTCATTAAGAACCCAACAACCAAATCTGTAATCTCATGCAGTAAAGTGGATTTCAACACCCCATGAACACTAGGTCAAAACATTTCTCAATAATCTCAAAATACTCAAATCATAGATGCTTGTAGCACAAATGTTCATAAAATTGTAAACCTCAAATAGGGCTCAATAACCCATAGTTAAATCTGAAGTTAAAACTCATCTAAAGCATAATAGATAGCATATAGATTCATAACTCATGTAGAAATCTAGAAATTTCAGCAATTTATCTCAGAATCTAAACATACTCATATACTTCAATATAGCAAACATCTCAACTATTAATTTCTCAAGGATTAAAATTATGGGGTATAGACCCAGCTGTAATCTCTCTAGAAAATAGATGAAAATAATGCCATTAGACTCTCAATTCATGGAAAACATCAAAATATTACCATTAATAATAATGGGTGAAAAACACTAATTCAAATTCATGTGAAATGTCATAGATTTTAGAAAATCATAGTTTATATAAGCCTTTGGGCACAAGGATCAAAGGATTACCCTTGTTCAAAACCCCACATACCCTAGATTATAAAATTAGATGACCGATCTTGCTCTAAACTCTTCTTCTTACTATTGAGAGAGGGTTCTTGCAACCCTAAAACTTGGCAAACATTTGGATGTTTTGGGAGATAATGAGGCTATAAAGTTCATTTGGAATATATCTAGTTGATGATGTAGTGGAAAGACTAAAAATCCCTTTTAAAAATGAGATAAAAATACTGAATGGGGTCTGCGATGGTTGGAGCGATGGTCTATCGCAAGTTCGATGGTCTGTCGAGTCGTTTGTCGCATGATGACCAGAAAAGGGACACACTGCCTCGATGTGATGGTCAGATCAATGGCCCATCATAAGTTCGATGGTCCATCGGATCATCCATCATATGATGGCTAGGATGAGACCACACTACCATAGTGGTGACGGTCTCAACGACGTTCCATCGCAGCCTTAACGGTCCGTCGCCCTATCCTTCACACTTGGGCCAGGAAAGTGAGTTTCTACCTTATTCATGATGATATGAGCGACTGTCCGTCACAGACTCAACAGACTATCAGGTCGTTCGTCACACCTAGGTGGTTTTGACAACTCTAAGTAAAACGGCCTTAACTTCTCACCCCAATGCCGGATTTGGATGAAATTAGTATCGTTGGAAATCTAATTCAATTATTTACAAGAAAAAAATTCAAATTTAAGAAAATTCTATATGGTTTATATACCAATCACTTTGGAAGTCTCTTCTCAATCTTTTAGGGCCAGAATTACACTTCACTTGACACGCTCTAAGGCCCAAACTCTGAGGAAACTTGGCGGAGTCTTACAGTATCTATTTCTATGAGATGGTTCTTCTCTATGGTGTACCAATGTGTATTATCTCATAGAGAGGTTCACTTTTCACTTTTTACTTTTAGAAGACCTTTTTTGGGGAGTTGGGTACTCAAGATGACTTTAGCATAACTATTTAATCTGACACCACCTGGTAATTGGAAAAAAGTATTTATGTTTTAGAGGATATGCGCTGTGCTTATGTTATGGACTTTGGAGGTCAGTGACAGCAATATTTAGCCTTGGCAGAGTTTGCATAAAATAATAGCTACCAAATGGGTATTGAGATACTACCTTTCAAGGCATTATATGGTATGCATTGTTTTTCTCTAGTTGATTCGCTTGAGATTTCTAATACTAAACCTTAAGGTATGGACTTATTTCATGAATATTTAGCTAGAGAGTCATTCAGGATATACTTCAAGCATCTTAGAGTAGGCAAAAGTTGTATACAGATCATTGACTACTTGCCTTGAGGTTTGGTGTGGGTGATTATGTTTTCCTTCATGTGTCACCCATGAAAGGTGTGATGAGATTTGGAAAGAGAGGCAAGCTTAGCCCTAGGTATGTTGGGCTATTTGAGATTTTTCAAAATATTGCGGTGTAATGACCCTCTAGGTTATAATCTATATTTCTACTCATTTTTGCTATTTATAGCTTTCCAATGGAAGTCCCAAGTCATCTATGACTTACTGGAATTAACAATTTAGTTATTGGGCAGTCCATTTGGTTTTTAGAGGCAATTCTCTATTTTAAAGACTTTAGTTGTTGAAATTGGCTATTGGGCAAAAACTTTAATCAAAAGACCTTGTAAGCCATTTCTGACTTTTCCAACTACTCTAAAATGTCGATTTTAGGTTTCAAAGACCCTTGCTTTGGGTCTTGAGGCTCTCAAACTCATTTTGAACAATTGGCCAAAAGTTAAGAAAACTGGTAAGTAAGTGTGGACTCACTATTATCAAATCATCCTTGAATTAACAATTGGCTAAAGAGGCAAGGGATCTCTTACAAGGTACATGTGTAGGCACCCAGATATCAGTTTAGCAACACTAGGTCGCTTAAGTGGTGACTGCTTAAGCAACCCAATGTCTACTTAAGTGATATTCGTATAGCTGGGAAGAGTATAAATACTCCACTTAGCTTGATTTTCTCCATTTTTCATCAATTCTCTCGAATATTAAACACTATAAAGTGGAAAAACTTGTGATAATAATTTATGGGTGATTTTGGAGTTTTTGTTAAGTTAATTTACATATTTATTGTTTGAGTGTATGGTAAGCTTCCATAAATTTCTTGGGTTAATTCTCCATCTTTTTCTAAAATCCTAAAATCTTTGTGGCTTGATTGTATCACCATTAGATCTCAGAGTTCACCTATTCTTGAGGGTAAATTTCCTTGAGCAAAGTGGGATGTCATAACGATTTTGAAGGTGTGATTCCACAAATAGGACCTACCTGGGGATTTTACATAATTTTGTCCAGAAAGAACAATAGTGCAATATTGATATCATTTTTATTGTATTGATGAGTAGATCATAATTTTGATAGCATTGCTTCTTGTCTAAACTTCTTGAAAAGAAAAATCAGTGGTTTAGCAGATTCTTTGGGCTTTTCTTCGGCATCCAGAAAGGCTAGGTTCACCTCTTCCATAAATTGAGCTAATTTATAGTATAACTATGATATTATGTTAGATATAGGATAAGAATTAGGTTTTGGAAGCATGAATGGTATGATTAGTCTTATTTGGGACTATATAGGCTACCTTGGAATCGTAATCTAGGTGAAATTATCTTAGTTGCTTATGTTTTGGAGATAATTGCCTTAGTTGCCCAATCTAGGTGAAATTTCCTTAGTCCCTGACATTAGGTGAAATTGTCTTAGTTGCTAATAATTTGGGTGGTACTAACTTAGTTGTTCATGGTTTGGAAGAATTGCTAGATTAGGGATAAATATGGCTTATTTAACATCTAGAAATGAATTTATAAACCTTAACCTAGTCTGGGGTAGAATTTACTTATAAATGATTTCAGAGATTAGAAGTAGGCCCCTCTGGCCTACCTTAGGTCAAGACTTGTGTTAGCTTTTATAGATATTTATTTATATTTCATACCCATATTAATGATTATATTGGGACTTTAAGGAGATTGAATATTTAATGATTATGCTAGTTGGTTTGTGGAAGTTGATGCTAATTTTGGGTGAACTCAATGGACTTATTGTTATGATGTGTAGTTATGGTTATTGATATGGATTATAGATATGATTATGGATATGGCTTATAAATACAGTTATTGGCATGACTAAATAGATATGTTATTTGTATGCTTTATGGATGTGGTTATAGTATTAGTCATTGATATGATTCTTGGTTTGGTGTATAGATATAAGTATAGAGATAGTTTATTGATATGGTTATTTGATATAGTTTATTGAGCTAGTATATTAATATGGCTTATTGGTATGGTTCATTGCTATAACTTTCAAATATGAGGGGTTTTGATGTGATTTTTGGACCCAAAGCACAATGGTGCAATATACGTACCGTTATTCTCGTATGGATGAGTAGAATACGTTTATAATAGCTTGGAACCTTGAGGAGGATTCTGAAAAGGGAAAAACTATTGTTTAGTATTTCATAGAGCTTTCTTTGCCGTCGAAGTAGGCTAGTTTTTTCCCTTGTTATATTGAGCTATTTCATAGTATTCTTATGATATTGTATTAGATTTAGGATGGGTTTTAGGTATTGGATTGATGAAATGCAAGACATAGGTTAGTCAAACTATTTATGCCATTTTGAAACTGTGGAGTTGAGCACTTAGCTTATTTCCTTATGATTTAGGTGAATAGGACTCTAATTATCATATTTAGCATGAGAATGCCTTAGATCACTCACGATTAAGTATAAATTGTCTAACTACTCATGCTTAGGTTAAGTTGGCCTTAGTTTCTTACACTAATGAAGGTTCCCTTAGTTCAATTTGACTTATTTAAAATACTTGAGAAAAATCACTACCTTAGGGCTATTAGTGGCTTGCTTAACATCTAAGACTGTATTTAGATACCTTAGCCTAGTCCAGGGTAGAACATAACTTAGAAGGTACTTTGGCGATTTAGAAGTGGGATATTCAACTAACCTTAAGCCAAGAATCGATGTTAGTTCTCTTGAAATTCTTATACACTTGTTGAATACCTAGTGAATGTCCTTTTGAGGCAATATTGGGAAACTTTAATACTTGATGGTTATTTTTGTTAATGTGAAGGTTGATGCCTGTTGATTTTCCTATTGTTTATTCTATTAATTATTCTTTTCATGATATTGATTATATATACATCTACTCCTTCAATCTGGAAGATGATTATGCTTTTGATTATATACAAGTTTGAGTTCGGAAGATGATTATTCTATTGATTATATACTCGATTCATGTATGAAAGATGATTATGATTTTGGTTATATACCATTTTAAGTCCAGAGGTTGATTATGACACTGTAGATTATTTATTGGCTCAAGTTCGGATATTGATTATATTTATCAATTCGAGTTCAATATGCATATTATGCTATGATGATATGCTTTTATGATTAATGATATCGGGGTGTGGGACTAAAAGTAGCAATTTGGAAAAGTTGGAAAATGAGAAAATGTTTAAAATATGGCATGACATAAATGGACTCTAGTGATAAAATGACTAGTTGAAAAATGATGCTTAGTTGATAAAGGATGACTAGTGGATAAATGATGAATAGCCAATAATTGAATTAATGATAAGAGATGGGTAGTTGATCATCTGACTAGTGTATAAATGATTATAAAGTTTCTATATGTTGGTAAATTGTGAAATGATGGTTAAATAGTGAGTTGGTTATTTGTAAATGATGAATGGTTGCTTAATTTTATCTCTACGTGTACTCTCCAGGAAAATGAAAGTCTGTGATGAGTTATTTACTTTTTGCACCAATTAGCATATGGGAGCCAATTTTGTAGTTATGATTGTATGTGTTGATGCATTATGTTATGTTATTATTCCAATTTATTACTTATCAATGCACAAAGATGTCAGAGCTATTTCAAGTTTTTTCATACCTTGAATTAGTTATGCTATCTTGCATTTTATCATTCTTATATCTTGATTTAGTCAGCTAAGATTCCATTGCTTTGTTACTCGTAATATACATCTATACCTTTTTGGTGTAGATTCGAGTACTAGCTATCATCATTAATCATTGATCGTGATGTGTTGATTTTCTGGAGATAGGTTCAGCTGTTGGTGTCGAAGTCTCCTATTTTATTCTATTTTTTTATTTCAATCTTTAGTTATTAAGACATATGTTGTTGAATATTATATGTTTTTGAGTTGTATTATTGTTAGATTCTCTTATACTGTCTCTACTAGGTCATGGGACGGTATCTTGTATTGGCTATTTTATCTATTTAGAGCTCCTTGCTTATTTATAAATGTGTTGTTCAATTTCGCCTATGATTGGGCATTTTCCACAAATTGACCTATTGTGTTTAGCTTTGGATTACGATTTGGCTTACCTACTGGAGGGTTAGAGTAGGTGATATAAAACTAAGATATAAACTGAAATGGAAACCTAAAAGAAAAGAGATGAAGTAGAGACAATGACACTAGTACAAACCACACACAGATTTGGAAGCTAAAACATAAAAACATGCATAAATGGAAAGATAGTTAGTGAGACGTAAGAACTACAATACCAAAGGAACCAAGTTGTGTATCAAACACCAAGACCCACCAAAGCTTGTAATTGAGACATCACACTCTTACGTTAACACAAAAGGTACTCGAAGCACCCCAAAGCACCAACGTTTCTAAGCCAAATTTTCAACTCAAGTGAATCCACACTCAAGCTAACCCTAGTTACAGTTGCTACTCCTAGAGAAAAGAAAGAATACTACAAAATGAGATCACTCAACATTCATCAAAAGCTAATGAAAAATAGAAGCCTAAATGTCTATTTATATATATTAGATATGACGACCAAATTACCCATAATGAAAGGGCTTCTATGAGGTGTAAAAGAAAGGTATCAAAAGACCACAGTGCCCTTAAGTGGAAGCAGCCATGGAGTATTCCAAGGCTACTCTTCACACTTTAGAACATGCACTCTTTTAGGTGAATTCATGACACACTCACAAGCTTTCATCTTCATGAACAAGGCTTGTAGACCTAGTAACTCTTTATCTTGACTCCTTGTGGATGGACTTGAGATCCTTACACCCGTATCATCCTCACCATCTTGAAAGTAATTCGATCTCAATTTCACAGGCTCTTCAACTTCAATTGTGTCCACGGGTAAGAGGTCAGACACATTAAAAGTGTTGTGTACTTGGTAATCCAATGGGAGATCAATCCTATATGCATTTTCATTGACCCTCTCAAGAACTTGGAATGGACCATCATCCCTCGGATTTAGCTTAGATTTCCTTTTTTGGGAATCGCTCCTTCCTTAGGTTCACCCATACCCAATCACTCGGTTTAAGCATAAGTCTTTATAACCCCTTATTTGCACTCTTAGCAACTTCTTGATTTTTCTTCTTAAGCCAGTTTCTCACCTTCTCATGCATCTTTTTCATTTCTTTGTCTCTTTTGATTCCATTAAAGCTCAACACAAGATCACTAGATGAAGGGTGAGATATAAAGAGGTGAGGGGATTCATGCCGTATATATGCTCAAAGGGAGTCATACCCGTAGTTGAATGAATAACACGATTATAAGCAAACTAGACTAAGGGTAGGGGATCCTCCTAAGAAGTAATTTTACTTTTAACCATGGAACGTAGCATAGAACCCAAGGTCCTATTTACTACTTCCATTTGGTCATCAGTTTGTGTATGGAAAGAAGTTGAGAATAGGAACTTCATACCAAGCCTACCCCACATCGATATCCAAAAGTGACTAAGGAACTTGGAGTACCCATCACTAACAATGGTATGAGGGTTCCCATACATCTTAATAACATGTCAACAAACAACAAAGCTACACTAGATGCATCCTCCCTCTTAGAACATGGAATAAAGTGGGCCACTTTAGAGAAATAGTCAACCTCTACAAAGATGTTATCCCTTACTTTCCTTGTCCTTGGCAGCCTCAAAATAAAGTCCATATATAAGTCAATACAAGGACAAAGAGGAGTGGGAAGCGGGTTATACAACCCTTGAAGAAGGTGGGGAGATTTGGAACTCCAACAATCCATGCATTGGCCTCAAATTTTAGAAACATCTTTTCACATTTTAGGCCAATAGAATTGTTCCTCCAATATTTTGAGGATCTTCTCAATCCCAAAGTGTCTAATTAGGCTACCATCCCGTGCCTTTCTCACAAACAACTCCCTCCAAGAGCTAGAAGGACCACACAACCACCTTCCTTTGAACAAATTACAATCAAACTTGGAATAGGGACTGAAATCCCTTTCCTTGACCCACTTTTCCCTACCCCACTCTTCACATAGCCAAATAATAGGGCCAACTATGGAGTCCTCGGGATACAAAAACCTTAGGCTCTCAAATCCCATCATCTTAGAAGATAAGGTAGCAATAAGCACATGTCTCCTAGATAATGCATCATCAACCACATTTTCCTTTCCCTTTTTGTATTAAATTACATAAGGGAAGGTTTCTAAGAACTCAATCCAATTAGAATGCCACTTGATTAACTTTTCTTGGGCTCTAACGAGTTTTAAGGATTCATGGTCTGTGCGGATCACAAACTCTTTGGGTTACAAGTAATGTTTCCAACAACCCAAAGCTCAAATCAAGGCGTATAACTCCAAATCATAAGTGGAATAATTAAGAGTCACAAGCTTTAGCTTTTCCCTAAAATAGGCAATAGGTTTTAGATCTTGCATTAAGACGACACCTATTCCTACTTTACTTGCATAATATTTGAATTTATACATCTTATCAAAGTTGGTTAACTGCAATAAAGGAGCAGAAATGAGCATAGCTTTTAAGGTTTTAGAGGCCTTAGCTTTCTCATCACTCCACTTGAAAGGTTGGTCCTTTCTAATGATCTTGGTTAAGGGAGCTGCAATGGTGCTAAACCCTTTGATAAATCGTTTGTAAAATCTTGCCAACCTATGAAACCTTTGGATTTCTCCAATATATCTAGGGGTCAGCCAACTTTTGATAGCATCTTTCTTGGATTCATCCACCTCAACTCCCCCCGAACTTACAACAAATCACAAGAACACAACTTTATCAACACCAAAAGAACACTTCTCATGATTAGCATATAACTTTCCCTTTCTAAGGACATCAAATACACTTTGCAAAAGCAGAACATGTTCTTCAAGGGACTTTCTATAAAACAAGACATCATCAAAGAACACAACAACAAAATTTCTAATGAAAGTTTTCACTATATGATTCATTAACTACATGAAAGTACTAGGAGCATTAGTGAGGCTGAATGGCATAACCATCCATTCATAGAGACCAAATTTGGTCTTGAAGGCAGTTTTCCATTCATCACCCAGTTGCATTCTAATTTGGTGATACCCACTCCTAAGATCAATTTTTTCGAACACACAAAAGCTATGCAACTCATCGAGCATATCATTTAATCAAGGAATAGGATGGAAATACTTTACCATAATCTTATTCATAGCCCAGTACTCCACACATATTCTCCATGTCCCATTTTTTTTTAGAACCAACAAAATTGGTACTGTACATGGACTCATGATTTATTTGATGTATCCTGTGTTAAGAAGTTCCTACACTTGATTTTGAAGATCTTTGGTGATCATTGGGTTACTTCTATATGCGCGTTTGTTGGGCAATTGAGAGCCCAACTAAAAAATCTATTAAGTGCTCAATTCCCCAAAGTGGGGGCAACCCTTATGGGAGTTCCTTTGGAAAAACACCTACAAACTCCTGCAAAAGAATGGAAATAGAAGGGGGAAGAGGAGAAGAAAAAGAAGAAGAAGAAGAAGAAGAAGAAGAAGATTTAGTAGTAAAAGCATAGGCTAGGAGAAGCATGGGAGTGTTGTGGTCATACTCCTTGAAGATATCGTTCCTCGTAGCCAACATCACCAATGGGCTTTTACTCTTAGAAGTTGAGGCCCCCTTGGATTCTACATCCCTTCCACTCTCGGATTCTTTCCGTTTTTCCCCTTTTCTTTCAATTCCCTCAATATTTGATGAATTTCACTCACTTGAGATGGTGAAAGAGGGAGAAGTGAGAACTTTCAGCCACCATGATCGTGTGAATACTTGTTGGTCCTTCCATCATGTTTGGTAGACCTATCAATTTTCCATGGTCTACCCAATAACAACTGACATGCTCGCATAGGAATTACATCACATAACACTTTATCTTTGTAATTTCTAACTTGGAACTAAATCAAGCATAGTCGAGTCACCTTTAATTCCCCACACTCATTGGACCATTGTAACTTATAGGGGTTTGCATGTGAAGTAGTGAGGATTTTTAAGAAGTAAAGCATAGTGGCACTTGCTACATTAGTGCAACTCCCACTATCAATAACCATCATACATACACCTCCTTTGATAAGACACTTAGTATCGAATAAATTCTCCCTTTATCTTGAATCATTCTAAAACATTACTAACCGTGACTCGTCTCACCAAAAAGTTTGGAACTTGACACTCACCATCTTGTGGCCAAGTGTCTTCTTCATCACACTCTTCATGTACCTCATCATCAAGCTTCTCTCAATCTTTAGGCTCAGCTATATAACCCTCGGATTGCATTACCACTTTTTTACCTAGATAGTACAACTTTCCTTTCTTTAGAATAACATTCCTTTGGTTTGGGAACCCATTTTCTCTAGACCCTAACCTTGACAATTGAAACGTTGGAAGACTTTCATATTAGTAGTGTACCAGTTTCCTTCACCTTTTGGAGGATATTTTTAAATTGTATTGGCCTCAGGTTTCTTAGAAGATCTTGGTGGTGCTTTGTTCTCGTTCCAACCTGAGGAGGCTTTCATTACCTCCTTATTCTTGGGCCAACTCAAAGATGGTAGTTGACCTTTAGACTTGTAGGTCACCTGATACACCCAAATTACACCTCTCTTATGATAGAGTAAGAAGTCATTGTCAAATATATATCCCAACTAGGTTGGGGTCAAATCCCATAGGGAATACTATGTTCGCTAAGTATTGTGGTTGATACTAGACTGTTGATCAAAGTTTTTGAGTTAAAGAGGGGTTTTGGTTTGTAAATTTTATCTCGTTCTTTGTAATAAAAAGTGTTATAGATAGTGATTCTTATTGCAAATAGTAATTCAATAAGAATAGACAAACTAGAGTTATGGTTAACAAAATGTTCAAGTAACTAGGGTTGTGAATTATTTTGAATTTCCAATTAATCACTTCAATTGCAAGTGCTATTGAATCATATAATTTACCCATTTCTTTCTCAACCTAAATGAGTAGATTATCCTTTAATTCTATCAAACTTAAGGAATACGTTAATTTATTCAATTATTCTCATGTTGGTTTATCCCGTTAAGGCATCAACCCTTAACCCAAAGGTTAAAGCCTTTAGATCCCATGTAAACCTCTTATTTTCTCAACAAACACTTTTCTTTGCGAACAAGTGATGTTCTTAGGCTCACCCTTCAAGTTTGCTACAAAGAAAGGTCATTACTGTGAAGAAAGGTTTATACAACTTTAGTTAACTATGGAAATCAAATGGTTTCACAACCACAATCATCTTTTCACATCAAGGCTCCCTTAACCCTAGTTATGGTAGCTTAGCCACACATTTCCATAAAATAAAAAGAAGAAGTCATTGTATTTATCATAAATAAATTCAGAAAATACTTGGACAAATCACAAGATTTTTTCTTCAATCTTTAGGAAAAAGTATGCATAAATCATTTTTATCCAAAATTCTAGCTTGATACTCAGAGAAAACTATGTTGCAATCAGTTTTAATGCTGGAAATAGGATAAAACATATCTAAATAAAACCTAAACTGGGTATTTATACGTTCCCACGTGTAGAGAAATCAAAATTTCAACTCAGAAAATTACCGTCCAAGTTGACAGTCTAACTGGCAGCCCGTTAGAAGCCTGATGGCCCATCGAAGTCCTAATGGTCCGTCGCCTGGATCATCACTAAATGTCCAAGGATGTCAAGTTGTATTAAGGAATGAAAATCACATTAGCGGACCATCACTAGACTGATGGTCCATGGTATAGACCATCACTTGATCTTCTAGAATCCTAAGTTCTATTTAAGCCTGACGGCCAAGTTGACGGTCTGTCTAAAGGTTGAAGGTCCACCACTTGGACCATCACATGAGTTCTCTGCTTGGATCATTCTATATATAACTGACGATTACCCTGGCGATCTATTGCATGGCTGACGGTCCACTAGTTTCACCATCAGTAGTCTTTTTCTGCTATTTTTTAAGTTTTCTCCTTTAGCAAATTCGTTACCCTGAAAAACTAAAATCCAGTATTAAATAAAACATCGGTTTCTTGTAAACATACAATTATCCCTTCAAAAAGATATAAAATGTTTCATCAAAAGCTGGAACATCAACACCCTCAACTTAAGACAATTGCTTGTCCTCAAGCAACTCAGCACCAAATTGCATACATGAATAACACAATGACAGGCAATCAACTATTTAACTAAACATCACATAACCATTCACTTTTCATCTCACTTATATGGGCTCAAAAAATCAGGATCCACAACCGGCATTGATTTAATATTCAGCACACACACAAAATCATGGACATCATATCCTACCGAGACCAGTAAAACTAAGTGTAACTCAAGTTTCCCTCACAGCCAATGAAGTCCACCGCTCAATATATATTTTGAACATAATCAAGACTCTCACGCACAACAAAGAAGTTACAAACATAGTCTACATACCAATAGGCTTGCCCTTAACATCTAATGCATCCTTATGGTTGATTTACCAAGATCAAACAAGTCTTTCTCAAGCTTGTAATGAGGATCTGGGGTTAGGTGAGGATAATTTTTGGGAAAAATAACTCAACTTTAAGACTTTAACTCTCTTTACCCTTGAATTCTACTCACCAAGGCTACGTTTTTACTATCGCACTTACAAGCCTTATTATTCACTCATACTTTACCCATCCCCCCCATTTTGACATACATAAGCATTAACCACCCTCAACTTATAATGGTATAGTCATTTAAGGTTCACAATACCTTGAATAATTTAGGGCCAAATGCTTAAAACTAAGCTCTAAACCAACTTTCTGTTCGCCGGCTAACATCTTGACAATAACCACACTTAACTTAGGTGTTTTGCCTAAGTTAAGGTGCACAATTTCCAATATTAGACCGGGGAAAGAGTTAGGTGTTAACAACCTAAAGAGAGTTAATTAGAGTTATTGGCGATGAAGAAAACTAATACAAGATCAAAAAGGGTTCAAAATGGAAAAAAAAATTGGTGGGGTTAATTATTTTTGCTAAGTGGACTGAATATACAAGGAGGCCTGCTATCCTATCCTATTGAATCTACCACAAGAAAACATCAATGAACTAGGAAATTTCAAGGTATCACACTATGCAAGAACTAACACAAGTACTCGTACACACAGGCAATTGAGTTAAACTTATTCTACTGCTCTTGGGATTTTTATCATATGATCATACATATTTTCTATGTAATTGCCAATTACAGAATCACTAGTGATTGTTTAAAATACACCAAGTGACAATGAGAAATAGTCACACAACATGTTCAGAGTGTTATGCCACATTATTTATCATTCACATATACATAACATACTGAAATTAAAGACCTTTTTATAAATAAACATTATTAAACAGATATTTACATCACAACCTAAGAAAACAAATTGTAGTTTTAGATATGCCGGTTATACTACATAGTACGCAGGAGGAAAAGAACATCGGCAATAAAAAAACCCCGTGGTACAAGTACACCACACCCACAAAAAATAAATGCTTTTCCCTTGATGCATTAAATTAAAGTACAGATAAGGGGATTACTTGTAATGGCTATTATTCCTATGAGGCAGCTATGAAATATGATGAGGATCCAACATTCTCACTTACTGCAACATTGACCCCTATGGTGGTAGAGGTATTCATAATCTCATTCTCCGAAATCGGAGGTACCAGCTCCTGAGCTGGGTCCAAACTATGCCCCCTTACTAGCACAGAACTCATAGAAACTTCTTCAGCTTCATCTGGTGCCTTCTTCTATCTTATCTCTTCATCTTTCCTTGATATTTTTGAGGATTTACTTATATCATACTTTTCTCTCTCTTCAGGTGTCATTGTTTCTCACTTTCTTCTTCTCGCCGCTTTCTGTTTAGAACTTTTATCTACTTGCTTCTTCCCTTTGTCTTTTAGTGGCTTTCCCATCAAATAAATATTTTCTTCATCTTTATCACTCATTACTTGTCCTGGGTTAAAAATGGGCTGCTGAGACTGCCTGCTCTTCAATTTCACTATGTCAACCTGTGCCTATTTAAACTCCATTATGAACGAATTGCTTCTGCCACAATTTGATCAACAAAAGGCTTGAATTATGCAGCCCATGTGTCTAGCTTTTTTCAAACTTCTTCCATAGTTTCACCAACTTAGCAAAATTCTACTATGTCAACCTATATTCTGCAAAATCTTCCCCACCCATTGGTGGTGCAGACCTTGATCCTACAGATAGATTTGGTGGAACATAATCAAGCGGCACATAAGTGTCTATGGGAAATCGCATACCTGTGGGAATATCTATAGCATCCGGGGCTAGCGCGGACTGTATCTGATATGTTGGAGGTTGGTATCCCACATCTCAAACTTTGAATCATCTTTTTATTTCTCAATATCCTTCCTATGTGTCATCCGAACTTCATTATCAACACCTAGAATAAAGGGCACATTCGCCTGCCAGTATAACTCTATGATTAGACACGGGAACGGTAGTGAACGGTAGTGCTGGCTGGCGATTAGTTTTCATCTCAATATTACCAGTTTTGGCCTCAACGGGGTTAGGATTAGATGATTTAACACCTTTCTCATTTGGGATCAAACTAGTACTCCTAGTGCTGCTCTCACTTTCCTCTTTAGATTGGGAGAGTGTGGAGATTGCCCTATCTCATTGATGAGTGTTGAAGGTAGGTGCCTACTTACTCCTTGATGGTTCGTCTCTTCCTCGTACTCTACCACCACTCTGGTCAAAGGGAGTTTACGTGCCATAATGCCTGAAAAAGGAATAAGGAATCAGTTTGCAGGTCAAAACAGAGTGAAAATAGTGAAAAGTTTCCTTGACGGTCAACCGACGTCCTATCGATGATGTGATAATTCGCTGGACTGATCGTCATCCTTAACTAGTATGCGCTAATTTTTTAGAGTCTTGTGACAGTCGAACTGGAGGTCCATCAAGTTACTGACGGTCTGCTATGTTGTCCGTTGCACCGTTCCAGTAAACATCAATATAGACATCATTGGGATGGTTTACCCAGTGGTCCATCGCAGGAGTGGTGATCCACCAAGGTGACCGTCAGTAACCTTCCTCAACATGTAACTTAACTTTGACATTTTTTCGGACACTTGGTATGCATAATTCCATTTTAACATAGTAATGACATCAATTAAGCATTCAAGTGCAAATTTTTTATTATTTTGAGCACGTGGGTTACTCAGACTTCACCCAGAATATAGCATACCAGAGTTTGATTTTAGACCAAAACATCAATCACAAGGCGGAAGAAGAAAATAGGATGAAATTCTTTTTAAAACATTGTAATTTTTACACAGTTAAGTTCATCATTAAAACAAATAGGGAGAGGAATTGTGACCATACCTTGCTTTCCAAGTGTTCACTAATTAACTTGCAGAACTTACACACCAAACAATGTCTAAGAACATATTTTATCAGTGAAAACTAAACTTAATTTTGTGATGAGAAGGATTGAAGGATGGGTTTGTTTAAATATGGAGAAAAATAATAGGGAAAGTCCTAAAAGGGAATAACTGATATCAGATTCTTTGAATTTAGAGGGAGTTAAGTAGTTGTAGAATTTTAAAAGGTTGCAACCTACGTAACAACCTGCTCTTATCGGTTAAAAGACATTTGGGTTGGTTTCAAATGATTTAAATAACATTTAGATTGGCCCAACCTGACCCGAACTTTGGGTTTCATTGATGGCCTAACTGACATTCCATTGGGTGTCCGATGGTCTGGCTAGTTGTCCATCACAAATTACCAGAGACCAAAAAATCATGCCCTACTGTGATGGCTTGTCTGATGTTCCGTCAGTTATACGGCAGTCCATTGACTTGCCCATCAGTCTCTTCCAGTGAACTTGAATTTCAGCATATGGTTGATAAAGGGAGTGATGGTCTATCGGACCAGTGATGGTCCGCTAAATCGACCGTCAAGACTTATCCAGAATGTCTATTTTTTTACCTTGGATTTGACGGTTCCAGTGGTGGACTGTTGATATCCTGATAGCCTGTCGTTCTTTTTGTCATCTCTTTTTCATTAAGAAAATCCCTTCTTTCTGCATCCTCAGTCCTGCATACTTCACAAATATATCAAATTTCACAAACATAACACATAAACCCTAACTATGGTTACAACAATACTTTATGGGTTGCCTCCCACTAGCTCCTGATTTCATATCGCGATACGACTCAGTTATCTCGATTAGTTAGACTTCATCAAGATAGATAGTAGCTATGCACTTTATCGAGTCCATTGGACTGATATAATGCTTCACTCATTGTCCATAAACCTTGAAGACACTTTCGTCCTCATTCTAAATTTCAAATACTCCAGATGAGTAGACTTGGTTAACTTTGAATGGGCTAGACCATTTTGATTTAAGTTTACCTGGAAACAATTTCAATTTAGAGTTGAAAAAAAGTACACAATCACTTTTCTGAATGTATCACTTTGCAATTCTCCGATCATGATACTTCTTTATCTTATCCTTGTATAGGTCTGTTTTTTCATACACGTCGAGACAAAACTCATCCATCTTATTCAGTTGTCCCAGTCTCAACTCCACTGCCTCATTCCAATTCAAGTTCAGCCTCTTAAGTGTCCATAATTCTTTATGCTCTAATTCAATCGACAAGTCACATACCTTACCATAAACCAATTGGTACGGTGACGTGACGATAGGTGTCTTGAAAGCTGTTCTATATGCCCAAAAGGCATTATCAAGCTTCCTGGACCAATCTTGTCTTCTTACATTCACCATTTTAGCAAGAATGGCTTTGATCTCATGATTCAAAATCTCCACTTACCCACTTGTTTATAGGTGGTATGGAGTTGTCACCTTATGTTGCTTTTGCCAAGGCAACTCCAAACAGTTGGTTGCAAAAATGTGATCCGCTGTCGCTTATGATCATGCATGGCACTCCAAAATGAGAGAATATGTTCCTTTTAAGAAATGCAACAACTTTCTTCCATTTATTATCGTCCAAGGCAATAGCCTCAACCTATTTAGATACATAATCAATGGCGACAAAAACATATTTCATCCCATATCAGCTCACAAAGGGTCCCATAATGTCGATGCCCCAGGTGTCAAACAACACTACTTCCATCATTTTTGTCAAAAACATCTCATGGTGCTTTGAGATTGACCCTTGTCATTGGGATTGGTCACATCTCTGCACAAACTCATAAGCATCTTTGAATAAGGTTGGCCAATAGTAGCCACTTAGCAGCACTTTCCTAGCAGTCCGGTCACCTGCATGGTGACCTCTAAGCAGAGAGGCACAACAAGCTTCCAAAATGTTCAGCATGTTTACTTCAGGGACACACCTCCTTATAATATTATCTACATAACACCGAAACAAGTATGGCTCATACCAAAAGTAAAGTGTCACATAATGAATAAACATCTTTCTTTTGTAAAAAGAAAAGTTCTCTGGAATAGCCCAGCTCACCACATAGTTTGCAAAGTCTTCATACCACGACACTCTTTCTAACATAGCAACCAAAATTTCCTCATCTGGAAATGCATCATCAATTTCTAGGTCATCCTCAAATGCTTGAATTCCCGCCAGTCTAGACAAGTGGTCCGCGACTTGATTCTCTCATCCCTTTTT
This sequence comes from Capsicum annuum, assembly GCF_002878395.1. Taxonomy (NCBI): domain Eukaryota; kingdom Viridiplantae; phylum Streptophyta; class Magnoliopsida; order Solanales; family Solanaceae; genus Capsicum; species Capsicum annuum. The sequence continues at coordinate 57,855,258 of NC_061112.1, forward strand.
TTCTTTGACGTCAAAGTAAAATTCTTAGAGAAGCAATACCCATCTGATTAATCTCTAATTTATGTCCTTTTTGTCCATCAAATATCTACAGATAGCATGGTATGTTTGCACTATCACCTTGTTTCCCAACAGGTAAGACCGAAACTTCACAAAGGCATAGATAATTGCAAGAAGTTCCTGTGCAATAATAGTGTAGTTCTTTTGAGTTCTATTTAAGGCCTTTATTGCATAATAAATGGGATAAAATAGCTTATCCCTCTTCTGACTAAGTACAACCCCAAGTGCCACACCAATTGCATCGCATATAATCTCAAACGTCTTTGACTAATCTATAGCAACAATAATAGGAGCATCAACCAATTTTCCGTTAAGGCATTCAAATGCCTTCAAGCAATCTTCATCAAATGTAAGCTTGGCCTCCTTCTCCAAATATTTGCAAAATAGGTTTACAATTTTTGTGAAATCTTTTATGAATCGTCGATAGATGCCTGCATGACCAAGGAAACTATGTAATCCTTTTACTAAAATAAGAGGTGGTATCTTCTCAATATCTTCAACCTTAGCTCATTCAACCTAAATCCCCTTTGCTAAAATTTTGTGATCAAAGACAATGCCCTCCTTCACCATGAAGTGACATTTCTCCCAATTAAGCACATGAGTAAACTCTTCGCACCGCTGCAAAGCTTTACTCAGATTCACCAAGCACAGCTCAAAAGAATCACCTACTACTGAGAAGTCATCTATAAACACTTTCAATGTGTCTTCAACCATATTGGAAAATATAGGCATCATGTACCGTTGAAAGGTAGCGGGTGCATTATACAGGCCAAATGGCATCCACTTGAAGGCAAAAGGCCCATGCAGGCAAGTTAATGTTGTCTTTTCCTAATTCTCTAGGCTGTAGAAATCTGATTATAGGTAGAATAAGCATCAAAGAAACAATACCAACCTCTTTCCTCCAACCTATCAAGCATCTCATCCATAAAAGTCATTGGGAAGTGGTCCTACAAAGTCCACGAGTTAATCTTGTGATAGTCCATACAAACTCTTCACCCAGTCATAGGCTTGAGCGGAAGCAACTAATTTTTCTCATTCGCTACAACAGTCATGCTCCCTTTCTTGGGCACGCATTGGACAGGGCTTACCTACTTACTATCAGAAATAGGATGTGTAATTCCTATGTCAATCCATTTGATGATCTCCTTCTTAACCACCTTTTTCATTGGTTGGTTATGACGGTGTTGATGCTAAATAGTTGGTGTGCAATATTCAACAAGATGAATTTTGTGAGTGCAAATACCAGAAGGAATACCTATAATATTTGCAATAATCCAGCTTATAGTCCTTTTATACCTCCGAAGTGTAGAGATTAGTGCTTCCACTTGTTGTTCCCCTAGATCTACTGCAATAATCATGGGTAAAGTGTTTCCACTACCTAGAAACACATACCATAGATGGCCTGGTAATTCTTTTAACTCCAACACCGGTGGCTCTTCAATTGATGGATTCTCCTTTGGTGTTGGGTGATTTTTAAGATCTAGATCAAGATTCTTGGGAGCATAAGAATATGATCCCATTCCAGTCCAAGAAAAAATAATCTCCTCATACTCTTTGATACCTTTGTGATCAAAATTCATCAAGACAGCAGCCAAATGCTCAATAAAAAATTTCTACTCTATCGACAATTATCGCTCATCCTCGTAATAAACATCCACAATATAGAACACACTCATTTTCTTGTGCTGCTTTATTGATTGGCACATATCAAACCACACTACTTCATCATTACGCACTCTTCTTGTTGGAAGGAAAGGTTGACCCAACATTATGGGTACTTCAAAGTCCACCTTACAATCTTAAATAACAAAATCTGCAGGGAATATAAAGTTATCCACCTTTACTAGCACATCATACTAAATACCCACTGGACGCTTTACTGATCTGTCTGCCTTCACTAGTTGCATATTTGGGGATGTAGGATCCCCCAAACCCAATTTCTTATAAAAAACAAGCAACATTAGGTTAATACTGGCTCCCAGATCACACAAGGCCTTATCAAAATCAAGAGACCCGATAGTACAAAGAATCATGAATTCTCTTGGATGCTATTTCTTTTATACCAAAGACCTTGTAGAAACATCACCACACTAATAAAGGTTATTTACCAGTTCATAGCTCACTACTCTCTTCTTCATTACTAGGTCTTTCATGAACTTAGCATACCCAGGCATCTGCTCTAATGCCTCTACTAAAGGCATATTCACTATCAGTTGCTTCAATATAGCCATGAATTTGCAAAACTTTGTATCATTTGCTTTCTTCTTCAATCTACGAGGAAAGAAAGATGGTGGTTTTGGAAGAGTAGTAACCACCCCCTCCTTCTTCTCTTTCTTTGCTTTCTCTAACTCATCAACTTGTTGATGGTAAGATATACTCGCTTCACCAACTAACTTTTCAGACTCCACTAGATGAGTTTCATAATCATCAACCTCTTTTTCTATCTCATCATCAACCACAACTTTGCCAACAGAAGAGCCAAATAATACTTTACCACTCAGAGTGGTAACTGCCGTGCAAAAACTACCATTCCTAAAATTCTGCACTATATCGCTAGGCAAGGTACCACTCTTCATCTAATTAAGTGCGGTTGAAAGTTGGCTCATCTGCTACTCTAACTGCTTAATAAAAGTTGAGTACGAATTCACTAGATTACTCATGGAAGATAGGTCTATCTTTATTGTTGTCACCCCAACATTGGTAGCCTCAACTCCCTTTAACAGCTTTTCCATCATGTCCTTTATGGACATCTTTCCTGAACAGGTAGCTGTATTATCTCGATTTACAAAAAGTACATATAGTCCACTTAATGGACACTTTTTATAGAGCACTGAATTCTATAACCAAACAAACAGTTGACAATGCAGCAGGAGGAGGGTTCATGGAGCTTACATTTAATGAGGCTACAAATATGTTGTAGTAGTTGACTAAGACTAGTAGAGCTTGGCATAAAAGGGATTTAGTGGTAGTAAGCCCTACTATGTCTAGTGGTATGTCGGCAGGGCAATGTCTAAAAGAGAAGGAGCGTGACCAGGACATGTCATACATAAAAACACAGATGGATCTACTTGCTAAACAATTATTGTCCGGTAAGACTGAGAAAGTAAAAGTTGTTGGGTCACAAGGCAGAGTTGATTCTAATTTTTAGAAGGAGTGCTATCTAAATAATTAGGGAGGGTTATGAGGCAATATCCAAAGAATCAAGGTCGGAACAATTATGACAAGGCTGGTTACAAAGACAGGGACCAAGAGAGTTGGAAGAATAAAAATGATCACTATATTAAATTTTTCTTGAATCGTATCCAAGTTTCATACAGTTCCTCATTTTATAATTATTTAAATTTATTGATTTTATCCCTCAACTGTAACATTCTGGAGGGTGGAAAGAACCATTATAGGAAAGCTTATTTCAATTGCCTCCAGTTTGTTATAGAATTAGGGCTAACTCATTCAACCATATTATTTCCTCCCCAGATAGAGACAATTGAAATAACCAAAGAAGAATTGTATTTTGCCCAACACCAAGTTTATCAAATTACTTGGAAATATTGATAAAATTCACCAAGTGCATGTTTAGGTGATCTCCTAGAAGTCCCCAAATAACCCCTTAAGATTTAGCAACTATATTATGGTGCTGGTTATGTTGAAATTCACTCAAGGTTCCAGTGAGGGTGGAATAATCACTCATGTTGCACCAGATTTGCACAAGTCATCCTCTTCCTTATCAAGATCCAATTGCACAGCAAGTTGGCTATTTATTCTCCCTCTAGCTGCCCGATTTCTATTGGCAGCAGCCGCTGCCTTCTTCGCATGCCTCTTATTTATTGTGTTAAGCAGATCATCATCTCCCAAATACTCATTATTACGATTAGGGTCATGAGATAGTTTCCCATTATTTTTCTGATTAACCTGTGCTCTAGCCAAGTTGGGTAGTCTCTCAGCTTCTTGTTGTTCTTCCATTCTATCAATTAGATGTTATTCAGGATTGAAGGATAATAGCAGTTCTCCTGAACTCCTGGTGTGTGTCATAAACAACAATGAACCTGTAATGAATCAAAAACAACAAATAAAAGTAAGATTTTGGAAACTTGACCAAAGGTCAATTAATAATCACAAACTTAATTGACGATTGTATTCCCTAACACTGATGCCAAAATTTGATATGCCCAAATTATATCTCTCTTATGAGAGAGTAAGTGGTCATTGTTAAATATATAACCCAACTAGGTTGGGTTAGAATCACATAGGGAATACTGTGTTCGCTAAGTATTGTGGTTGTTACTATACTGTTGATCAAAGGTTCCGAGTTAAAGGGGGGTTTTGGTTTGTAAATTTTATCTCGGTATTTGTAACAGAAAGTGCTCCAGACAGTGATTCATATTGCAAATTGTAATTCAATAAGAATAGAAAAACTGGAGTAATGGTTACTAAGATGTTCAAGCAGCTAGGTTTGTGAATTATTTTCAAATTCAAATTAATCACTTCAATTGCAAGAGTTATTGAATCCTATAATTTACCTATTTGTTTCTCAACCTAAATGAGAAGATCATCATTCAATTTTCTCAAACTTAAAAAATACATTAATTTATTCAATCATTCTCTCATGTGGGTTGTTCTTGTTAAGGCATCAACCCTTAAACCAAAGGTTAAAGCCTGTAGATCCTATGTAAACCTCCTTTTTTCCCAACAAGTGATGTTCTTGGGCTCACCCTTAAATTTTTCAACCAAGAAAGGTCATTATTATGAAGATGGGTTTATACAACTTTAGTTAACTACATAAATCAAATATTTTGATAACCCCAATCAGTTTTTCACATCAAGACTCCTATAACCCTATTTATGGTAGCTTAGCCATACATTTCCATAGAAGAAAACAAAGTCATTATCTTTCTGATAAATAAATTCAGAAAATACTTACAAAAATCACAAGATCTGCTCTTCAATCTTTAGAAGAAAATATGCATAAAATGTTTAGATCCAAAATTCTATCTTGATACTTTGAGAAAAATACATTACAATGAGTTTCAATGTTAGAAATAGGATAGAAGATATCTAAACAAAACCTAAAATGTGTATTTATATGTTTCCAGGTGTAGAGGATTCAAAATTTGAACTCAAAAAAGTCGTGTCCAAGTTGAAGATCTAACTAACGGCCTATCAAAAGCGATGGACCATTTCTTAATATCCCTAGATTTTAGGTTCTGTTAAGGGCTAACGGTCATATTGGTAGACCATCGCTGGACTGATGGTTCATTACATAGATTATCGCTTGATCTTCTGGAATCCTGAGTTCTATTAAGCCTGACGTCCAAGTTGGTGGTCCGTCTAAAGGTTGACGTCCTTCCACTTGGACTGTCGTAAGACTCCTCTACTCAGAGCATTCTGTTTAGCTCTTAAGGTTACCCCGATGGTCCATCACATGGCTGACGGTCCACCAGTTTGACCGCCAGTGGCCTTTTTATGTTATATTTTATGTTTTCTCCTACAGCTAACTCCTTAACCTAAAACACTAAAATTCAGTATTAAATATAAATCATTTTCTTGAAAACATAGAATTATCCCTTAAAAAAGATGTAAAATGTTCTGTCAAAAGCTGGAACATCATCACCCCTTCTTTATTTTTCTTGTCAATCTCCATAACCGCTTGGAAGATGCCACCAATAGTCTCAAACTTATGGAGAGTTAAACATGAATGTATGTTCTTGTCCAACTGAACCTTGAAGCTTATGATATCATGATGTACTTATTCACCCCGATGATTAAGCTTCAAAATTAGTTTTTGAAACTCATCATAATATGCCATGACATTTTTTCTGCCTTTTCTCATGTTATAAAGCTTGGAAAGGAGCTCATGTGTATTATGTTCCAGTACATCTCTCTCTCATTATTCTCTTCACCATCTCCCAATGAAGAGGTTGACCGCTAATTATCAGATTCCCCAACCTCTTTTTGTAATCCCACCTAGTGTTTGCATTGCTCTCAAAGTGATCTTTAGCATAACAAATTTTCTTCTCTTAGAATAGATAATTAACTTAGAATAACTTTTCAAAAGAGGACTCCTAAGATAGGTACACTTTGGGAATAGTTTCAGCTTTGAAAATGGGAATGCCAACCTTGATGGAGTTGATGCCAACCTCATGGGTTCCCATGACCATGCCTTCCTTTTTGCCCTTAGTTTCCACCAGGATGTCCTCTTTGTTCATACCTACCCCTCATATTTTCTTCAAATGTGTAGTCATTATTGTAAATATCATAACCTTCTTGTTCCCATCTACCATAGTCTTGTACTTGGATGGTGTGATTTTGGTTTAGTTGATCTTGGAGAGGAGGCACTTGATTTCATTGATTATATGGTCTTTGTTTAAGTGGTGTTTGGATTTGTGGCATTGGATTTTGTGTAGGGTAGGGTCTTTGGTCAAATGGATTTCGAACTTGGTAGTTTGGATTTTGTGGTGGCATTTGGTTTCCAAGTCTTTCTTGTTGTACTAAGTTCAATTGAGGGTGTATAGGTCTATGTAGGTCATGGGTAGGAGGAGTTTGGACTTAGTTTTATGGAGTTTTCACTTGTTTTTGTGGAGGTCTTTAAGGATAAATCATTTGGTGGAGGGTCTCGGGTGTAATGGGGGTAGAAGTGTTTTGGTCTTGTATACTAGAAGGCATATTATAAGGATGAGGAGTAGAGGTTGTGAGTTCCTTTGACTCTCAACTTGTTCCAACCGTCCACTCATTATTGTCATGTCACCCTTTATTGTTCCCAAGTCACCCTTCATTGATCCCACTTCCGCCTTTAGTCTACCAAAATCCATTCTTATCATCCTTATTTCACGGTTTTATTTCACGGTTAATGGACTCAAGTTGAGCCAATAGGACTCTATTAACATCATTTTATAAGGTTTAAGATTTGGTAGCCTCGGGTTCTATTTCATTTGCACCAAACAAGAAAACAACCTACAAAATGAACAAACAAGTTAGATCAAATAACCCCATACACTCGCACTCTCGATTTTACCTCACACTTGGTTTCACAAGTGTTGAAATTATCTTGTACTTTGTGAGTGATTGAGGGATGAGTCTACTTTTAACCAGAATAGATTTTTGTTTGAGTTGACTCAAAGAAAATTTGCTTTTGGACTTGACCAACAAAACACAACAAATTCACAAAAAAGAAAAGGACACAAAAAATGTTAACTCGAAAGAAAGGATACTAAACTAATTCTCAACTTAGTAGATATTTACTAGGTTGTGAATTAATGATAGAATCAACAAAAATATAACAATGAAACAAAAATAAAAACTAAGAAATCACAGTTTGAGCTAAAATTCATTTGTCCACAAAATTATGATGTGGAACCTTGTGATTGGAAATCATCTTTTTTCAAAAAACATTTGTTCGTCAACTTCTGTGCCTCGGGCAAGAACTCAACTAAGAGAGAGAGTCGTAATTTTGAGGGGGAAATCCAAGTTTTGGAGCCTTTTCAAGCTTCAAAATGGATTTGAAATGAATTGGTCCCCCCCCTCTTTGTACTTTCAATTGTACTTGAATATTCCCTTTGTTCCCTCTTCTTTTTGGATGACTTGAATATTCTTGGAATATTCTTTTTTATAAACAACTTTTGCACTCTTTTTTTTTTTATAGATCAAACACCCTCTTTTGAATATTTTTTTCAACAAAATATGAAGTTGAATAAGAACAACATGAATATTAAAGAGTTGACCAAGTTTGGTTACAAGGCAAATGACCTCCAAATTTTAATTTTCTTGTAGATCCAAGGTCTCTTTCCCAAGCCAAGCATAAATATCACAAAATCAATTACAAAAACATCACAACCACAACACACCACACGAAATCCACCCTCCAAAAGCTTCAAACTCAAGTCTAATAATGGTGGAGTGCTCAAAATAATTCGGATGTTGCTCAAAACATAGATCTATACTCTATTAGTGCTAGTTAGCAAGGATCTAGCACTAGAAACAATCAAAACACACAAAAACTATGTAGATCTAGAGTTTAAGATTTGAATTTACTACCAACAACAAGACTCGAAGATTTTTTTTGTGTTTTTTGAGCTTTTGACTCTTTTTTTTTTAATATTTTCTTAATGGTAACAACAATCCAGGAATTAGAGTTGTTGTATACCAAATGATATAAGACTAAGCTATAAACTGAAATGGAAACCTAAAAGAAAAGATATAAAGTAGAGACAATGAAATAAGATGCAAACAACACATGGATTTGGAAGCTAAAACACAGAAACTTGCATAAATGAAAAGATAATTAGTGAGACATAACAACTACAATACCAAAGGAACCAAGTGTGTATCAAATACCAAGACCCACCAAATTTTTTTATTGAGACATAACACTCTTACGTTGACACAAAAGGGACTTAAATTACACCAAAGCACCGGCGTTTCTATGCTAAATTATCAACTCAAGTGAATCCACACTGAAGCTAACCCTAGTTATGGTTTCTACTCCTAGAGAGAAGAAAGAATACTGCAAAATGAGTTCATTCTATATTCATCAAAAGCTAATGAAAAATAGAAGCCTAGATGTCTATTTATATCTATTACATACAAATACCAAATTACCCTTAATGAAAAGGAACATATGGAGTGTCAAAGAAAGGAATCAAAAGACTAAAATGACCTTAAGTGGAGGAGGCCTTGGAGTGTTTCAAGACTCCTCTTCAAACTTTAGCACATGTACTCCTTTAGCTAAATTCATGACACATTCACAAGCTTCCATATTCATAAACAAGGTTTGTAGTCCTTGTAACTCTTTGGCTTGACAACTTGTGAATGGCCTTGAGTTCTTTACGCCCATATCAGTAGGTGCCATCACGACTCATTAATTGGATCATGAAAAATTAGTATTAGAGCCTAGGAAACATATTTATTATTGGTACATAAGTAAGTGTCCAGTAGAGTCTCATAAATCTGAATAATGACATCCATTTCCTATATTTTGGAGTCTATTGGAAATTATTAGGAGTTCCTTACTTATTACACTCATATCGTGCTAAGAATATTAGTTGGTTTCTAGAGTATTTATTTGACTTCACTCTTTTGTAGATGGCCAAGACATACGATACTGATACACGAGACGAGGATCCTGAGACTGAGCCTAAGGATCCTATTACCATTCATAGATAACCCAGAAGTCATAAAAAATAGTTTGATATATTCGTAACTAGGGGGTAGGATAGGCCGCCTTCCCCGAGTCCTATTCCCACTCCTGAGCCTGAGTTTCTTCTGCCCCAGCCAGCGATGGGCCAGGGACTAGCCCAAGCTCCACTAGGTTTTATTTTATCTTTAGCTATAAGAGATAAATTGGTTAAGATTTTATGGATAATTAGTCGTGTAACATCTAATGGTGCTTATTCTACCAATCAGAATGGTATTGAGATGGGCACAACCAGTAGCTGCGACTTCAATAGTTGAGGTTCCACCTGCACTAGCAGTTTTTCAACTGGTTATTGCTCAGCTGATGGTTTGTTAGGCTAATATGTCCTCTGAGGAGCAGAAAATGTTGGCTATATTCTTGAGGTTGGCTCTGCCTAGGTTTTCTGGTATTTCAAGCGAGGATTTGTATGAGTTCCTGATTTCTTATAAGGATAGGCTCTGTAATTTAGGCCTTTTTGAGACTTGTTTTGTGGATTACACCATATTTTACTTGGATTTCGATACTCAACATTGGTGGAGAGGTTATATGGTTTCTAAACCAGCTGAATCTTCTTCTTTGTCATGGACACAGTTCTCTAAGATATTCTTGGAGATGTATATGCCTTGCAACCTTTGAGATAATTTAAGGGATCAATTCTCTAGATTGGAGCAGGGATTTATAATAGTTGTAGAGTATGAGTCTTATTTTCACGAGTTGGCTAAGCATGCGACTTCTATTCTAGACACTAAGTGTAAGAGAGTTCATTGTTTTGTCAAAGGGTTGAGACATCCTGTTCATATATCTATTCATAGTTTGGTTGGTGTGGGTAAGTCTTTTACTGATTTTTTGGATCACTCTTAGTGATAAAAAAGATGCATCATGAGGCCCAAAGAGGCAATGATAAGATGTGTAGATATCAGGAAAATTTTAATGGGAGCCGTAGTCGTTCCCGATTTAAAGGTAGTAGTTCTTATGGTAGGTATTCTCTATGTCCATCCAATCAAACTCAGAGTTAGCCTAGTTGACTTACTCAGGAAGTGCTTTAGAGTACTGATGGAGGTGAGTTTAGTGCAATAGATTGCCCAGGTTAGGGTAGCAGTCAGTCATCAAGGGGTTTATCTTCTATCAATTCTAGTTATAGTGGTTATTCCAAGTTAGTCGAATCTATTATTTTTTTTAGCTCAGGGAGCCTATTATCATTATGGATCTCTTGGTCATTATTCTCATCAGTTCCCTAGTCATGTCATGATTGTTTTTTAGCTTATGTTACTTCCCCTATTAGAGTAATTTATCCTTTAGATAGAGGTGGTTCTCATGGACACAAAGATGGATTTTAGGGTACTTGGGGAGTTTCTTAGGAAGGTAAGACAGGAGGTTGGTCAAGTGCCTAGCCAAGTGGCAAGGGTGGTTAACTGTGTGCCACTAGTCGGCATTAGATTTATTTGATCCATAATGCACTAATTCTTATATATTTGCTTATTTTGCATAATAATTGTAGTTTTCTTATGATTTAATCTCAATGTCATTTCACATATCTAGGATTATGTGTTGTGACTGTTAGTAATATTGATACTTATACTGATCTTATAATGCTAGATATCGTTGATTTTGATTTGATTTTGGGCATGGACTGGTTATCCCTCTATCATGGATTATTTTGCAAAGAACTTTACCTTAGTCATGATCTGTGTACCCCTAGTTGTGTGGTAGGGAGTTGTTAGTTTCAAGTCGATGGGGATTATATCTTATATGTGTGCTAGGAGGCTTATTTTGAGGGATTATGAGTCTTACCTCACTTATATTTCTAATATTAGAGTGTAGAGTCCGTTACTTGACTCTGTTCTTATTGTTTGTGAGTTTCCTGATATGTTCCATACCGACCTTCCTTGTATTCCCCCAATCCATGAGATTGAGTTAGCTATGGATCTCGAGCCTAGCATCTAACCTAATTCAATGGCACCTTACCATATGGCTCATGCCGAGTATAAAGTGCTGAGTTTTAATCTTTAGTATCTTCTAGGTAAGGGTTTTATTAGACCGAATGTATCTCCTAGGGATTCTCCTGTGTTTCTTGTGAAGAAGAAATATGTATCCATGCATATGTGTATTAATTATAGGCATCTTAATAAGGTGACAGTGAGGAACCATTACCCTACGCCTCGCATTGATGATTTACTTGACCAGTTTCAAGGTGTATGAATGTTTTCTAAGATTGATTTGATATTTTGTTACCATTATGAGGATTCAGGATGAGGATATCCGAATATATCCTTTGGTACTCGATATGGTCATTAGGAGTTCCTAGTGATGTATTTTGGCTTGAAAAATGCCCCTATCGCGTCGCCTTGTTTCTTCTTGCTACAGCCTCAGTTCAGTTTCACTTATTAGGCTCAAGTGATTAGACAAGAAGCGGGGAATAAAATGTGGAGGTAGAAATATCCCAAATCACTATCTTAACTTCTTTTTCCAATTAGAAACTCCTTATAAGGGATAGGTGCAAATACGTGCGATCTCAAGCTACTATAGCTATTTGCAATTAAATATTGTGAAGAAGATTAAGATTCATGCATAAACCCTAGAACAAATAAGTATCACACTTCTTTTACCTAGATAATCCGCTAGGGCTCCCCTAACCCTAGTTAAGCACATTAGCAACTCATATTTGTGCAAGAAACCATGATTATAAATGAAGAAGACATAAAAATATTTGCACCAGGATAAGATGAATAAAACCCTAAAATCACAAGAATAATTGTAAAGGTATTATAAGAATGTGTATCTTATGATAAGAATGCATAATCTAATAAAAGGTCAACCCTAGGGTCTTATAGTATCTCAAAATAACATAAACATCCTAGTAAAAATGGTAAAGGCTAAGTTATGTCAGCAGTCGGTACGACTCGATCTTCACTTGTACCAACATCATACGAGTTGTATCCTACCTTCTCATATCTATTAAAGTGCATGATCTCCCAAGGATTCCACATTTTATTTAGCATATAGCTTCTGCTTATGAGTCATACCTGAGTGTATGACTTTTGTCCGTCACTCGTATCCACCTGGGACTTTTATCTTTCCAAGCTTTGAACACTAGTTTTTATAAGACTTCCGTATAGGAGTCGTACTTCAACTTTTTGCTTGTATACTTCTAAGACTTCAAATCTTTAGTAGTACCTTAGGTTATGTTATGCTTATGACTTCTTTGTACAACTCGTATAATTGATTCGTATCTTCCCCATACTTGGCTCTTCAAATTGGCTTTTGGTTCTGTTGTGCATATGATTCAGCATAAAAGTCATATCGGATGTTTACGACTCATGAGCTAACACGTATCCTGATCATATTTTTTTTCTTCTCTTTTCATTCCAAAACTGTCGTGGTCCTATTTTACCTACAGGATATACCAAAGTGCATCATATTAAACAAAATAACCTAAGTTCACACATAAATTCGTAATTTTAAGCATCGAAAGTGTCGTGTTTCCATGACACATCAACACTTTCAACTTAAACTTTTGCATGTCCTTAGGCAAACAAAACTAAACACAATTTTTGGGTACAGAGATGATGCTTAAATAAGAGGATCTTAAGCTACCCGTGGCAGTGATTTTCAACTCGATTTAAATCTTGTCGTTCCCCTCTTACTTCTAAATTGTAAACTCAAACTACTTATAATAATTTAGCACTCATAGAAACATGAGGGAGTCCAATGATGGCATTATATTAGCAATTGAAAAATGGGCATTAACACAAAATACATTCACCAAATAATCAAGAAACCTTGCAACATAACCCATGTGTACTCACAGTCAAAGAAATCTCGTTTACTCTCTGTATAGATAAATCAATTTATTTTAGGATATAAAAGATGACTATCACTCAGAAAGAAGTATCATTGGTGTATACAACATATCATTGGCTTGCTCTTATGCTCTTTTCCTAAGTTTTCAGACAGTCACAATGCCATCACTATAGTACTTTATTCGGATTGGTATATAGGATAGATCACTAGTGAAGGGATAGGATCACCACCCTTCCACAGTTGGCCCTGTGGAGACAGTCTCTGCAACTCACCTTTGTATGCTGTGTAGAATTCAAAAACAATGACCTCATAGTATCTACCACATGCCCTTGTCATCCACTTAAATCCATATTTCTAAAAGAGCTTTTAAAAATACGATAACTCTGACATCCCAGTACTCGTCAACCTTCTCTATAGATATAGTACCCTTTTGATCTTACCACCCAAAAGATAAAACAAACAACTATTGAAAGTCTTCTATATACCGGGTTACCCCCATCATTTAATGTTGGGCACCGGTGTAGTGGTATGAGCAAACGGGGGTCCTATTGGTCTATCGGGGTCATATCTACCTCTTCTAAACTCTGAGCTTCCTCAGATCTAGCCTATGCTGAATTGGAATAAGCATCATCATCATCATTATCAACAGCCTGCAGTGTGAGAGGGGAAAAAATAGTAGGATTGATTCTCGTCGAGACTTTTGGGGGTGATTCTGAATCTTGGGGAAGTACTTTCTTCCCCTTGTATTTCTCAGCCGTTTTCCACTTTTGTATAGCTTTTATTATTGTGCTTCCTTTATATACTTCACCACTGCTATCTATTGAAATATCAAATTTCGAATCACTAGATTCCAAAGTAGCGGCCGGTGCTTGCTTATTATTCTTTTTAGTAGCGTGGATGAGAAAGCGTTCTTACGTGGAATGCTTCCTGCAAATATACCATTATTAGTAAATAAGTAAAGGAAAGAAAATAATAATTTAAAACTTAAGTTAAATATGTTTGTTTTGATCAGGGTATGAGTGGTTGGTACTAGTCGTACCAATAGGTATGACTCGTATGGACGAGTTGTATCTTATAGAGTGCATCTCATTTGTTCACTGGTCAGCTTACTACTTATTCTAACCAATCATACTGGAAAGGTATGACTCACTACCTACAGTCGTAAGAAGATCAGAAATATTTAGTCTAATGTTTATCCTCCCAGGTGGGTACGACTAGGAGTGTACGAGTCGTATGGTCTAGGTACGACTTGTATAGTTGATTCGTATCCCTTCCAGAACCCTAAAATTGTTAGATTTCCATGTTGTTAGTGGGTGTGAGTCCCATTACAACTCCCGCACCAGTGGGTACGATTCATAAGAGGTCTCATATACACTGCAAAATAGAAGTCTAACTTTAAAGATTGACTCCCATGCAATTTCCCAAAATACCCACTACAATTTCAAATAATATCAATCATTTTAGTCCATAAAAACATACCAAATACCCTCTTTTATCAAATTTGTTCCAACTTTCCTATTTACAACTAAAAACCTAGGAACTAGGGTTCCACAACTTCAATATCAGTGTATTTTCAACCACAACAAGTTAATATTTAGCTAAGATTCAATATTTCTACTTGAAAAATAACAAGATTAAGTGGAAAGCTTACTTGGTTCTACTTACAAAATGGATTTCCTGATTTCACTTGGTTCTTTTCTCAAATTCGAGCTCAACTAACAAAAATTGAAAAATTTAAACTTGTTTGTAGTTCAATCAAGGTGTTTACAAGTAATTACATGGATTAGAGCTTTAATCTTGAGTGAAAATGAAGTTTGATTTTGGCTTATGAGTATTAGGTACCCGTTGGGTACCTCTTTTTCCCTTTTTACATAAAGATTTAGGCCGGGTCAACCCACGAAGTGACCTAGTAAGCATGGGTATAAGTTTTGTGTATAACTCCTACCTAGGTTTATGCATCATTTTTGTGACTCGCATAGACCTGGAAACTTACCTGGGTTCTGGAGTAGATACGACTCAAGGTGACGAGTCGTACCTTGAGGGTATGACTCGTTCAACGAATTATATTCATTCCAAAAACTTTTACCTAACTTTGATCTTTCTCCCAGGTCAATAGGACTTGCACTCATGAGTTGTACCATCTTGATATGCAAGACACCACAAAGTTCTCTCATCGTTAAAGCCTTTCGAGCATGTTAAAAGAAGCCTTAAACCTAAAATTTTAGGTAAGTATTCAACACTTAGTTATTTTTTAGCCTTCAAACTTTGAGGAATTATTTTATGACCTTCCCGACCTTAGATTTGTGATTTTCAAGTTGTGTTGCGAAGGGGAAAGTCAAGAGTACATATCGGGTAAGTTTTCAAATTGTTTTGGATAGCATAAGGGTATATTTGGTTACCCAAACCAGTAGCTAAAGGCTCTAGCAAGGCTCGGCCTTGGTTCTCCCCTGTCTAAAGCAAGGCTCGGCCATAGTTCTCCCCTGTCTGAAGTAAGGCTCGGCTTTGGTTCTTCCCTGTTTGAAGCAAGGCTCAGCCTTGGTCTCTGCTATCTGAAACTAGGCTCGACCATGGTTCTCCTATTTCTGAAGAAGTATTCCCCTTTGGGAAAAAATCTTTAGTTCTTTTTCCGTCATTTTAAGGGCATAATTGGTATTTTCCATTCCCTTTTCAACTTAACACGGGATTTAATCCCAAATACACTAAAATAACTCAAATGTCATCAAAATTGCTCAAAAAATCTCATTAGGGTTTCAACCTAAAGATCAAAATATCTCAAGATTCAATCGTAGGTTTTCAATAATTTTTTGAGATTCAAAATCCCCATTGCGAGGGCTACCAGAAGCGCCAATTAATTTCATGAATAGTAACCAAAATTTAAGAGTTCATTCAAAGCTTTAAATTCAAGGTATGTGGGGTTTCAACAAGAACATTCTTTTTTTCTTGTGCTCAAAAGTTTTGTTTTTCTTAATGATTTTCGTATTTTCAAAATGAATTCATGACTAGTTGCTATACTTCGAATTTTTAATATTTTAACTTATTGGAGCCTTTAATTTCATGATTACTTCATTTAATTATGATCTTTAATTTATAATTCATGTTATAAATTGCATATTCCTACTTTGAAATGATATTTCCAAGAATTTCCAAGATTGTTGTCATGAATTGAAACTTTTTGCGAAGTTATGATTCTTTGAGAATGAATTATTGCTATCCTACAAAGTATTTCAAGAAGAGTGTTTAAACTCCAATGATATTGAAGTTTTAAAGTTGATTGTTTATTTTTTCAAGTTGTATAAACATTATTCGATCTTTGAATCCCCCAATGAGATTTGAAATCCACTTTTCAGAGTTTATTACTAATTACATATATGAGTTTAGTTTTATTATAAATTATGAGATTTTATTTTTAAAAGTGGATTTCCAATAAGAGGAGTTAGTAAATAATAAGGGAGTAGTATTTAGCACCGAGTTGGGTATGATTCTAAGGTCTCATACCCCAAAACTACGTGACACCGTAGGATTGAGATTAATGGGGCTGAGGCTGAGATTGTGATCACTTTATTGAGGTTATACTCCGTAGCAAGAGTATAGCGCTCCTCCCCAACGTGGGGATTCTTCCTTAGGAGGACAAAACATTAGACTCCATATAGCTCACATGGTTTATGTCAGTTAAGAGAACCTCCCTTGAGATAAGATATTTTCCTTAAGAGAAGTTATTTTCCTAGTAGTAAAGTTTGCTGATTAGCTTCCTAAAGTATTTTCCCTAAAGCTTTGAGATAAGAGATTTTCCTATTAGTAACGAAGGTTTTTTGTTTTAAAGTATCTTTTTAAGATGAAGTAATCTTCCCTAAATTTTAAAGCATACAAACTACAAATTTTTGAACAGAAAGGATTTTAGAAACTAAGTGTAAAGGCTCATAACTATATTTCAGATGTTGTTTTACCAAAAGATTTGAGTTACAGAGTTCAGCTGTAGAATTTAGATTTAAAGAGTGAGTCCTTCTTTTCACTTGGACAATCCAATTTAAAGAGAGAATACAAGTACAATTTTTAGAACTAAGTGTATTGACTGACGATATTTATACTATGTTCATTATTATCCTCGATTTATGAGATTTATTTTTCATATTACTCAACATATGTGAGTTAGTTACATTTAGTATGCATGATTTCTATAAAGATTGATGATATTGATTAACTATTGCATACACCCCCGTATACTCAGTACATCCTCAAAGAACCGATCCACATATATGTCTATGTGCTACATTGTACTATATTGTAGGTATAAGTAGTAGTGGATATACCATATTCAGTCAGTTTACAGTTTCTAGTTAGAAGGTGATGAGTCCTTTTGATTCAAGGGCTTGAGTTAGTTACACAGTTTGAGATGTATTGTATTTTCTTTATTCATTCTTATTGAGTTTGGATAGTTGGGAGTCATGACCTTGCTACCTAAAGTCAGTACTAGTAAAGGCTTCATAGACAGTCAGTACAGTTAATGTATTCAGTTTCAGTTTTGTTTATAAGAGCAGAGTTGTAATCTTGTAAATTAAGTTTTGTACAGTATGGATTCAGAAAGAGTTATTTTCTGCTGATTTTGTATAGTTTTATGTAAGTTATTCAGTTGCTTATGAATTATGCCAGTAGAAGGGTTAGCTTGGGGTCACTTGTGAGCCTAAGCACCGTGTGACATCTCGGGACCCATTTTTGGGGCGTTACAAGAGACGACTCGTAAAGAGTTCATATGATCAAAAACTTTTTCAATCTCTTTGTGATATTTTCTGCATTCCTTAGCCCTGCACAATGAATAAACATATTATCCTATAAATGCGTAAGTACAAAACCATGGGTTGCCTCCCATGCAGGGGACATAGCTAAGTTGGATACTCAGATTTCACAAAATAGCCTCACGGGTAGCCTCCCATGTAGCACTTGATTTAACGTCGCGGCATGATATAATTGCCTTGGCTACTCAGTCTTCACTAAGCTCAATTTCAACAAACTTATCCACTTCTCCAATATTTCCTACATAGTGCTTCATTCTTTGCCCATTAACCTTGAACGGGGCTTCACCATCCCTGTTCAATTCTAAATCCCCAAAGGGATAAACTTCTAGAACTATGTATGGACGGCACCACCTTTGACATAACTTACTCGAAAACAATTGAAGTTTAGATTGATAAAGAAACACTTGATCACCCTTTTCAAACACTTTCTTCTCAATCTTGAGATCATGATATAGCTTCATCTTTTCTTTGTATAGTGCTGAACTTTCATATGCCCGAAGCCGAAATTCATCCAACTCGTTGATCTCATTAAACCTTGACTTGGTTGTATTTTGCCAATCTAGATTTATCTATTTTAACACCAATAGTGCCTTATGATCAAATTCAATTAGCAAGTGGAAAGCCTTGCCATACACTAGCTGATATGTTGAAGCACCTATGGGAGTTTTGTAACCTATGTGGTAAACACACAATTCATCATCTAACTTTCTTGCCCAATCAGTCCTATTGGCATTCACAGACTTTGCCAAGATGGATTTGATTTCTCTATTGGACACTTCAACTTGTCCACTAGTCTGCGGATGCTAGGGTGTTGCCACCATATCTTTTACTCAATGCTTTTCAAGCAGACTTTTGAATATTTAATTGTAGAAATAAGACCCTCCGTCACTAATAGTAGCTCATGGTTTGCAAAATACAGTTAAGATGTTATTTCTCAAGAATCCAGTGACACTACGTGCTTCATTGTTAGGAAGTGGAATTGCTTGCGCCCACTTCAAAACATAATTAACTGGCACAAGTATATACTGCACGCAACACGAACATACAAACTGTCGCATGAAATCTATGATCCATATATCAAATAATTCGACTTGAAAAATAGGAGTCATAGCAAGTTCTTGTCTTCTAGAGATAGTACCATGTCGCTGACACTGCTCATATGAAGAAGCATAGTAATGAGCATCTTTGTTTATAGTTGGAAAATGATAGCCATTTGCAGAATTTTATGAGCTTTGCAAGACCCTCCATGATGACCCCCAATTGGTGAGGAATGATAAGACACAAGTATGCCCCTCATCTCCGCCTCAGGTATGCACCTACGAATGATTTCGTCTATACAAATCCTAAAAATATAAGGTTCATCCAAGAAAAATTTCCTTACCTTATGCATAAATTTATTTCTTTGGTGATAAGAAAGATCTTCTGGGACAAGATTACTGGCTAAGTAATTTGCATAATCAGCAAACCACAGAATTAGATCTTGGGAAGCTACCAATATCTACTCATCTGGAAAACTGTCATCAACCTCCAACCCATTAGCAACTTTCTGCATAGCTTCCTCCTCCAGTCTAGAAAAGTAATCTGTAACTTCATTTTATGTGTCTTTTCTGTCCTTTACCTTAAAGTCAAATTTTTGCAATAAAAGCACCCAACTAATAAGCCACGACTTTGTTTCCTTTTTAGACACGAGGTACTTCAATGCTACATGATAAGTGTGCACAATCACCTTTGTCCAATCAAGTAAGACCTAAACTTTTCAAAGGAAAAGACGTTGCCAATAACTCTTGCCCCATCACGATATAGTTCTTCCGAGCAGGGTTTAGTGCCTTTCTAGCTTAGTAGATGGGATGAAGGATCTTTTCCATCCGTTGGCCTAGTACATCCCTTAAGGCCAATCCACTAGCGTAACACATGATCTGAAAAAGTAAGGCCCAATTAGGAGGCATAATGATTGAGGATTAGCCAATACACTTTCGAAAGCCTTCTTACATGCATCATCAAAATTAAATTTTACCTCCTTCCCAAGAAACTTGCAAAGGGGATTAGCAATCTTTGAGAAATCCTTGATAAGTCACCGATAAAAGCCTGGATGCCCTTAAAAGCTTTGAATTCCAATCAAAGAAATTAGGTAAGGTAATTTCTCAATAACCTTAATCTTCGCTCAATCAACCTCTATACCTCTTTTTGAAATCCTGTTCCTAAGCACAATTCCTTCTTTCACCATAAAATGTCACTTTTCCTAATTAATTACCAAGTTGCATTCTTCACACCTTTGGAGAGCATTTGCCAAGTGCTTTAGGTAGTTTACAAAAGAATAACCAACAACCAAAAACTCATCCACAAACACTTTAATGGTGTCTTCTACCATGTCAAAAAAAATTGACATCATACATCTCTGAAACGTTGACGGAGCATTGCATAGCCCAAATGGCATTTCCTTGAGTGTAAAAGTCCCATAAAGACATATAAAACTCATCTTCTTTGGGTCCTCAGGTGCAATAGTACTCTAATTATAGCATCAATACCCATCAAGAAAATAATATCATTCTCTACCTACTAACCTGCCTAACATCTGATACATGAAGGACATAGGAAAATGATACTTCTGAGTCCATGCATAAATTTTTTTCTAATCCATGCACACTCTCCATCCAATGACTGGATCACACAACTCAGTAAGGGCCCTTTTTGTAATGGGCATCGAAAGTTCAACCGAGATCAAAGACCGCCCCCATTACCCAATCCAACCTCCAGTCGCTTGCCCTGGGTTGGATGAATTTCAAGAAAATAACAAAATGGTGTACTGGAAAAGGGCTAACATTAGGATAGGTCGATTCAAAAAC